>NC_057411.1:37099544-37467421 GCF_019320065.1 Cervus canadensis
TTCATTTATTTTTATTAGTTGGAGGTTAATTACTTTACAATATTGTAGTGGGTTTTGTCTCACATTGACATGAATCAGCCATGGAGTTACATGTATTCCCCATCCCGATCCCCCCTCCCACCTCCCTCTCCACCCCATCCCTTTGGGTCTTCCCAGTGCACCAGGCCCGAGCACTTGTCTCATGCATCCAACCTGGGCTGGTGATCTGTTTCACCATAGATAATATACATGTTTCAATGCTGTTCTCTTGAAACATCCCACCCTTGCCTTCTCCCACAGAGTCCAAAAGTCTGTTCTGTACATCTCTTTTTCTGTTTTGCATACAGGGTTATCATTACCATCTTTCTAAATTCCATATATATGTGTTAGTATGCTGTAATGTTCTTTATCTTTCTGGCTTACTTCACTCTGCATAATGGGCTCCAGTTTCATCCATTTCATTAGAACTGATTCAAATGAATTCTTTTTAATGGCTGAGTAATATTCCATGGTGTATATGTACCACAGCTTCCTTATCCATTCATCTGCTGATGGGCATCTAGGTTGCTTCCATGTCCTGGCTATTATAAACAGTGCTGCGATGAACATTGGGGTGCACCTGTCTCTTTCAGATCTGGTTTCCTCAGTGTGTATGCCCAGGAGTGGGATTGCTGGGTCATATGGCAGTTCTATTTCCAGTTTTTTAAGAAATCTCCACACTGTCTTCCATAGCGGCTGTACTAGGTTGCATTCCCACCAAAAGTGTAAGAGGGTTCCCTTTTCTCCACACCCTCTCCAGCATTTATTGCTTGTAGACTTTTGGATAGCAGCCATTCTGACTGGCATGTAATGGTACCTCATTGTGGTTTTGATTTGCATTTCTCTGATAATGAGTGCTGTTGAGCATCTTTTCATGTGTTTGTTAGCCATCTGTATGTCTTCTTTGGAGAAATGTCTGTTTAGTTCTTTGGCCCATTTTTTGATTGGATCATTTATTTTTCTGGAATTGAGCTTCAGGAGTTGCTTGTATATTTTTGAGAGTAATCCTTTGTTTCTTCATTTGCTATTATTTTCTCCCAATCTGAGGGCTGTCTTTTCACCTTGCTTATAGTTTCCTTTGTTGTGCAAAACCTTTCAAGTTTCATTAGGTCCCATTTGTTTATTTTTGCTTTTGTTTCTAATATTCTGGGAGGTGGGTCATAGAGGATCCTGCTGTGATTTATGTTGGAGAGTGTTTTGCCTATGTTCTTTCTAGGAGTTTTATAGTTTCTGGTCTTACATTTAGATCTTTAATCCATTTTGAGTTTATTTTTGTGTATGGTGTTAGAAAGTGTTCTAGTTTCATTCTTTTACAAGTGGTTGACCAGTTTTCCCAGCACCACTTGTTAAAGAGGTTGTCTTTTTTCCATTGTATATCCTTGCCTCCTTTGTCAAAGATAAGGTGTCCATAGGTTCGTGGATTTATCTCTGGGCTTTCTATTCTGTTCCATTGATCTATAATTTCTGTCTTTGTGCCAGTACCATACTGTCTTGATGACTGTGGCTTTGTAGTAGAGTCTGAACTCAGGCAGGTTGAATTCCTCCAGTTCCATTCTTCTTTCTCAAGATTTTTTGGCTATTCGAGGTTTTTTGTATTTCCATACAAATTGTGAAATTATTTGTTCTAGTTCTGTGAAAAATACCGTTGGTAGCTTGATAGGGATTGCATTGAATCTATAGATTGCTTTGGGTAGTATAAGCTTTTGACAATATTGATTCTTCCAATCCATGAACATGGTATGTTTCTCCATCTGTTTGTGTCCTCTTTGATTTCTTTCATCAGTGTTTATAGTTTTCTATGTATAGGTCTTTTGTTTCTTTAGGTAGATATACTCCTAAGTATTTTATTCTTTTTGTTGCAATGGTGAATGGTATTGTTTCCTTAATTTCTCTTTCTGTTTTTTCATTGTTAGTATATAGGAATGCAAGGGATTTCTGTGTGTTATTTTATATCCTGCAACTTTACTATATTCATTGATTAGCTCTAGTAATTTTCTGGTAGAGTCTTTAGGGTTTTCTATGTAGAGGATCATGTCATCTGCAAACAGTGAGAGTTTCACTTCTTCTTTTCCTATCTGGATTCCTTTTACTTCTTTTTCTGCTCTGATTGCTGTGGCCAAAACTTCCAACACTATGTTGAATAGTAGTGGTGGAGTGGGCACCTTGTCTTGTTCCTGATTTCAGGGGAAATGCTTTCAATTTTCACCATTGAGGGTAATGCTTTCGTGGGTTTGTCATATATAGCTTTTATTATCTTGAGGTGTGTTCCTTCTATTCTTGCTTTCTGGAGAGTTTTAATCATAAATGTATGTTGAATTTTGTCAAAGGCTTTCTCTGCATCTATTGAGATAATCATATGGTTTTTATCTTTCAATTTGTTAATGTGGTGTATTACATTGATTGATTTGTGGATATTACAGAATCCTTGCATTCCTGAGATAAAGCCCACTTGGTCATGGTGTATGATTTTTTTAATATGTTGTTGGATTCTGTTTGCTAGAATTTTGTTAAGGACTTTTGCATCTATGTTCATCAGTGATATTGGCCTGTAGTTTTCTTTTTTTGTGGCATCTTTGTCTGGTTTTGGAATTAGGGTGATGGTGGCCTCATAGAATGAGTTTGGAAGTTTACCTTCTTCTGCAAGGAAAAGTGAATTTTTAAAATAGCAGTCTTCTCTTGTTTGATGTTTCTTTGAATTCTTTCAGCTAAAGAATATTTAAAGTGTTGATCAACAGCTTGGGATATTGACACTGTAATTAAAAGCATTGTGTCTTAAATATATAGCCCCACCCTAATCTAGAAAAGATTTGCAAGGAAGCAAGGAAAAGTATATAGCTTGGTGCAATTTAGAAAATAATGAAAGTTCCAGCAAAGAATGCGTAAAGCACCCATAACTCCACTAATTGAGTTGAGCACTGACAATATTTTGTTAATTACCTCTTCATTTTTTTTAATTCAACAGAAACAAGTTTTTTTTTCATATCAATAGTTGCAAAACGCCCTTATGCCAACATATTCTAATTTAGCATCTGATTGTTGGCAAACTCTATAAGCATAATTTTTAATAATTGTTTCAGTCTGCAGCTATGTCACATATAACTACTTCAGTAATGTTGAACATTTATATTGTAACTTTTCTTATGATTAGAGGTAATTGTGTAGTGTACTTTCTCTTTGAAAGTATAGAATTATCACATGGATAGACACAGGTCTATAGAACAAATAGACAAGAAGACTCTTGAATACTTGATACAAGGTAAGGGAAGTATCGTTGAGAGTATGGGTTTGTGCTAATAATAATTTTTAAAAAATCATGTTAACTCATTTGATGTCCTTTTACTGGTCACATTAACAAAATCCTGAACAATAATACTACTCAGTGCTGGCAAGGTGTGTTGAAGTAGGCACCCTCATGATTAGCGTAGATCATTGTAGTCTTTCTAAAGAAATTTGGTAATATATTTCAAGACCCCATAAGGAAAACCTAATCCTAGAAAAAAAACAAAATCTGTGCAAAAATTGAAATGCAGAGTTGTTTCTTACAATCTCTATAATACTGAAGAATGAACACCAATCTATTGTCTCTAGCAGTAGTGTGATTAACATAATAAAATGTTGCTTAGTTATTAAAATGTTAAAAAAATGCTAATTATATAATGATAAATGGAAAAATAAGACAGGTAAATTAATTTTACAAAAAAGTATCATAGTTTATAAAGATTCATAAATCCCTTTGATAGAAAATTAAATGTGGAGGTAAGGAAATGAATTCAAAACTAAGGTCAGAGAATACATTTGCAGATATACTTTTGGTGGGGGACCCTCATGTCTTAGTCTATACTTTGAAAAAAATAAAGTTCAGTGGTTCCATAGTTCAGGCCTGTTTAGAATATGTAAACAATGGTTTATCTAGGAGAAATGTAAAGTTTTGTGCTAAAATTAGAAAAAAGTTTGTCAATGGCATTCTCATAATAAAATATCACATTATGAGAAAACAATATTCTGTGCAATGAACTTCATACGACACTGATAAATTTCAATGACCTTTTTCTTTGTATTTGTGTAATGGTCTCAGTACACGCAGATGACCCTAATAGTAAAGTTTATTTATTAAAAATTCTCCTGACATAAGCATTTTAAGTGTGTTTCTGATAACAGATCTTTGCTAAATGTGAGAATAAGCGTCTATTTTATATGTCTTAGGGTACTTGTAAGAAGAGATGTGCCCTGTAAGTAATTATTTCCTGATAACTATAGGCTAACAATAAACTTTATATAAAATATGATCCCAATTGCAAAAAAAATTCATTTTTTTCATAAAATGCATTAATACATTGAGACCAAAGAAAATATAAGAAAAGATAAACATTAATTTTGTGTAATGATGAGGAACGTACTCCCCTTTTTTATACTATAAATTCAGTAAACCTTACTTATTTTTTTTTTCATTTATTTTTATTAGTTGGAGGCTAATTACTTTACAATATTGTAGTGGTTTTTGTCATACATTGACATGAATCAGCCATGGATTTACATGTATTCCCCATCCCAATCCCCCCTCCCACCTCCCTCTCCACCCGATTCCTCTTGGTCTTCCCAGTGCACCAGGCCTGAGCACTTGTCTCATGCATCCAGCCTGGGCTGGTGATCTGTTTCACCCTAGATAATATACATGTTTCGATGCTGTTCTCTCGAAACATCCCACCCTCGCCTTCTCCCACAGAGTCCAAAATTCTGTTCTGTACATCTGTGTCTCTTTTTTTGTTTTGCATATAGGGTTATCGTTACCATCTTTCTAAATTCCATATATATGCGTTAGTATACTGTAATGGTCTTTATCTTTCTGGCTTACTTCACTCTGGATAATGGGCTCCAGTTTCATCCATCCCATTAGAACTGATTCAAATGAATTCTTTTTAATGGCTGAGTAATATTCCATGGTGTATATGTACCACAGCTTCCTTATCCATTTGTCTGCTGATGGGCATCTAGGTTGCTTCCATGTCCTGGCTATTATAAACAGTGCTGCAATGAACATTGGGGTTCACGTGTCTCTTTCAGATCTGTAAACCTTACTTTTACAATCAGAAATTTAATCAGAAAGTTCTTTCAGTTAATTTCATGCTGCACAAAAATGTCTTTATCTTTTAATTTCTGAAGTGTATCTACAGAAGCTGCCTGTTCCCTAGAAAATCTGTAGAAGAGACTTACAGAGAGTATTTCAGCATAAGGCACGATATGATGATGTTACTAGCCTGCTTTGAGAAAAAGGAATGTCATTCATTTGCTCAGTCAGATTTCTACCCTGGTATATGAACTGACCCCCAAATATTGTGGCATCAGCAAGAACAACCAATCACTTGTTCGTAAATCAGCAATTTAGGCAGGACTTGGTAAGGATGTCCTCATTTCTCCAACACGTGGTGTTGATTAATATAGATCAGTTAAGTCTGAAGGATCTAAGAAGGCATCACTCACATGTCTGGAGCATTATCTGAGTTGACTAAGCTAGCTGGGCTTCCAAGGTGGTGCCAGTGGTTGAGCAACAGACGTTAAGAGACACAGGTTCGTTCCCTGGGTAGGGAAGATCCCCTGGAGGAGGTCATGGCAACCCACTCCAATATTCTTGCCCAGAGAATCCTATGGACAGAGGAGCCAGGTGGGCTACTGTCCATGGAGTCTCAAACAGTCAGAAATGACTGAAACAACTTAGCGTACACGGGAGGTAGCTGGAGGCTGCGTGGTCCGCTCTCTCTCTTTGAAGCCTCACATCCAGCAGAGCATCTCTTCATGAAACTTTAATCTCTATCAGATTATTCAGACTCAGTGACATTATGGCTCAAGGTTCTAAGAGAGTGAATATGGAAGCTTGTAAGCACTGCATTGATCAAAGCAAGTCACGAAACAGGGGCAGCCTAGATTTCAGGGAAGGGAAATAAACTCCAGAGCTTAATGGATAGAAGTGGCACACGTGTACAGGAAAGGAAGAATTTGTGGGATGTTATTTTAGGAGAAAATCACGATAGCTTTAAAATCTAGAAATAAAGTGGAGTAAGTTCCCCAACTTTGTTCTTTACAAGATTGTTTTGTATATTCTATGACATTTGCATATCTCTAAAAAATTTAGTGTGTGTCAGTGTTTACGAAAGAAGCCTATTAGGATTTTGATAGATAGTTCATTGACTCTAGAAATCAATTAGGAGAAAAGTGACAGTGTAAGAATATGAAATCTTCTAATCCTTGAACATAGCCCATCTCCATGTGTCATTAGGACTTTTCATATTTCAGCAATGTTTTGTAATTTTCACTGTAAGATCTTGCTCTGTTTTGTTACATTCATCCTTAAGGCTTTGGTGAATAGCATTGTTTTTTATGTTTAATTTTCTTAATTATTCTGCTAGATTATATAAATATGATTTTTATAGAGATATTTTTTCCTACAAACTTGATAAATTTATTTATAAATGCTAGAGGATTGTGTTTTTTAGATCCTTTAGGATTTTCTCTATACATGATCTTGTTGACTGTATATAATGAGAGTTTTATTTCTTCCTTTTTGATATGCTTTGTATTCCTTTTTCTTGATTTTTTTGTCCTTGCTAAGAACTATTCTACAAGAATGGTGAGTGGACATATGTTTCTTATATGTAGAGGGAAGTTTTTAGTTTTTTGCTATTACTCATGATGGTAGCTATAAGTTTTCTGTATGTTGCCCTTTATCATGTTTGAAAATATTCTTTTATTTCTGGTTTGCTAACAGTTTTAATAATGACTGACAACTGAATTTTATCAAACCGACTTTTTCCATATTTACTGTAGAAATCATATGATTCTTCTGTTTAATTATGTTAATGAGGTGGATTTTAAATGTTAAGCCATCTTTGCACTCCTAGAATAAACCACTTTTGGTTGTGATGTATTACTCTTAATATTTTGCTGTATCTGACTTGGAAGCAACTTGCTGAGGATTTGTGAACCCATGTGCATCATGATTACTGACTCAGCAGTTTCTTGTAGTGCTTTTGACTACTTCTGTTATCAAAGAAATTCTGGTCTCAAAAGTAGCGGGAAAGTTACTCAATCTCTATTTCCAGAAAAAGTATATATAGGTTGTATCATTTCCTCCACGTATCTTGGGTAAAATTTACCAATGACGTCCTTGGAGATGAGATGAAAGAGGTTGATCCTGAACAATGTAGTAGGTTATGATAAGAAATGTCATTTTTATTCTAAGTGAAATGGAAATTCATTGAAAGACACTTAAACAAATGGAAAAAATTTACTTACATACTAAAGAGAAAAAACCACTCTGTGAGAGAAAACTAATATTTTCTACTAATCTACCCACAGAGCACTTCTGACACCAAACGTGTGGGTTTTCCACAACAAGCAAATTCTCCAGGTCTTGATGGTCGTGCACTGACTGTCCTGAGTTAATCAGTTCTGACAGTAACTACCCAGAGTTAGTTCATACCCCACAGGTTAAGGGCTCATTTCCACAAGACTGCCTCACCACCCCCACCCACTTCAGGCACCAGTCATGAGTCCCGCCAGGTTATCACCTGTACTTCTGACCAACCAGCCATAAATCAGAGTCCTCAAGCTCAATCATTTGCAGAAGAGCTCACAGAATTCAGGAAAACAGTCCATTTACTAGACTACTGGTTTGTGATAAAAGGATACAATTCAGGAACACAGATGAAAGAAAGGCATAGGGCAGGGATGGCGGAGGGGCTCGGAACAGTCACACCCTCCCCACTTACACCACCTTCCTTGCACTTGGACATGTTCACTAACCTAGAAGTTTTCCAAACCCCTTCAGTGAGGAAATTTTTATGAAGACTTCGTTACGCAGGGACTTTTCTAGATGGCACAGTGGTAAAGAATCCACCTACCAATGCAGGAGACTCAAGAGACATACATTCAATCCCTGGGTTGGGAAGATCCACTAGAGAAGGAAATGGCAGCCCACTCCAGTATTCTTGCCATAGGCATGGTTGATTAATCATTGGGGCTAAGGTTCCAACCTTCTATTCACCTGATTGGTTTCTTTGGCAACAACCCTTCACCCACTCCACCCCGCATCATCCTTAGGGACTTTCTCAAGGATGCCTTAAGTAAATTCAGGCACAGTTGAAAGAACTTGGTAGGATTAACAAAGACTCTTTCCTTTCTCTTTCTTCATTCCATAACTATTTTAGGAACCAGGGATAAAAAGCAAATAACAAAAGGTGCTTCTATATTATTATAATTTAGGAAATTGCAAGGGTTTTAGGAGCTCTGACCAGGAGCTAGAGATGAAAATCAAAAGAGATCATGATATGCCACTGTAGCAATCTGAATATGCTTGTTTTCCTAAGTAAATTGTTAAACTTGAGTCCCTCAGTCATAGGGAGGTAGATAGGCAAATTGCTGCTGATTAAAAAAAAAAAAAAGATTTCCCAAATTCATGGACCACAAAATAAAAAAAGTAACATGTTTGTAACCAAGTGTAATTGTAAACTACATTATTTGGGAATAAATAATCCATAATTTTCCAAGGAGAGTGAATTACTTTTGGAAATGTGTACATTTCCAAAGTACAGTATTCAGCCCATCAGATTTTTTAGTGAATTGGCTGGGTTTAAAATTTCATGTGATCAAGTCCTAGTAGAGGTTTCAGTTTTGGGGGATGTGAAGAAAAACTGCCTGGGAACATTTACTAGTTCAAGTTATTCTCACCAATGTTCATCATCAAAGTGATCTAAAAAAAGAATTAAGTTAAAAAATATAGATCGTGCACAATGTTTTGACTAGATATTAATATATAAAGCAAAGTACAGAAATTTTTCTTTGTGAGTTATGTTAAAGAATAAGAATGAATAAATATTATCCCCTGTTTATTCTAACAAAGTTTATATCTCACCAAAGAGTCACCAAATTTAGCTTTCATCTTTATTAAAATCTGTAGAGAAAATCTCACAGGAATTCTGCAAAGACCATCTTTAATTTTAATATTAAGGCCTAATAGTACTTTAGCTCTAATATTAAGCTCAAAAATTTGAGTTTTAAAGTGAGCTTTTTAAATAACATTTTATAATTATAAAAGTATAGTGCTATTAAAATTTTATATAAACAGTAAAATCACATTTTAAATTATAACATTTTGTATACAATTTAGAATATAGAAGCATATAAGAAGGAAAGATGTATATTTTAAAACTAAACAACCCAGAGAGCTCTTGTTTTATATATACATATATATATACACATATGTAAGTTGATATGTAGAGAATAAAAATAGAGATATATCTAAATGCAGATTTATATATACATATATATATACACACACAGATACTGGAATCACACAGTTTTTGTATTTTTCCTTTTCATGGTAACACTGTATCATAAACAACTTTCCATGTCACTAAGTAATTTTCATAAACATGATGTCAGGGATAATGTAATAATTCATAGTCCATGGGGTCGCAAAGAGTCGGACACGACTGAGCGACTGAGCTAAACTGATAATAATTCATCATACCATCGTAGGGGCTTGTCTAATTCTCCTTTGTTGTTGTTTTCAATGTTTTGCATATATTAGTCATATGCTGCTGAGCATCTATGTTCATAAATCAGCCTGTACTTTTGAAGCTGTGGATCCATTTGAAAGTTAATATTTCATATTTGAATGAAAGGAAATATCTTGTGTTACAAGAGAAAAAAATATGGTTTGAGAAAAAGAAATTTAGAACATAGACTGCTTCAATTTAGAAATTGCAAGTGCATGTGCCAGCTTTTATGAGACCAGGCACTTTCTACTCTTCTTTAATGGCATAAAATGCTGTTTTCCCAGTTCTGAGGTCCAGGTTTGAGACCTTTATATATGAATGACTTGTTGTTCCTACAGTTAGATGAGGTATTTCCACAGACTCCTTGACCAAAGGGAATTCTGTGAGAAAGGACGCTTTCACTGACCTGAAAAAATTTGTATTTAATCGGTTTATGTCAACTGTAAAAAACAACAGATGTTGGAGTTCCTAACCATTCTTTTCTTCATTATTTCTGTTTCAAAGTGAAACAAATCAAAATATAACATTTTATGTTAAACTTCCCCACATTGAAGGGACAAAAATGAAATGCAGAATGTGTGAAACCAGATTAGGAGCCAAGTGTTATTTTGTTTCCAAAGCTCTCCAGATGGTATCAGCTGTTAAGAAAGATGCAGTTTGGAAGAGCTGAGAAGGTAGGGTCAAAAATGGCCATGTGGGTGTCACATTGTAGCATTAATTGCTCAGCAACAAAATAACTACACACTTACACCACCACCTTCAAGAGCTAAGACAGAAGGCTGGAGAAGGCTGCAATTTTCCACACTCTGTCCAAGAATCCCATAAGACAGCTGCTGTCCCAGGTACCCCAGCTGCCCTCCCCCGTATACTGAGCTCATTCTGCCTTCATCCCTCCTCCTCTTCTCCTGTTTTATTTTTCATTTGTGTTGGTGACTGATTCAGGATCACTAAACACACTTCAAGTCTACAGATGTAAATGCAAATAAATAAAAAAATAAAAAGCCTAAAGTTTAGGAGACAGAAAAGCCAGACACATTTTAATTTTAATCTCTGGGTAGCCATATAATTTTGAGACTTACTGACCTGAGTTATAAAAAGTGACCTTGAAAGGGACACACGACAGATTCTCAAACATTATTTTGGAAAAGAATGACCCAGAGAGAGATCTCACGGTCCAGATGCCCAGACCCCAGTAACTCTCGTTCAGATTTAAAAGGATTAAGGATACCTAGGAATCTGCATTTTGGGCAAATCCCCAGATAATCTTTATATGCATTCTTATACATATGGTGTTCTAAGCACAACTTGGGACATGGTAGACAGACAGTGGGCTGCAGAAGTGTGGGTTGAAGGAAAATTGCTTCTTTATAGTGATGTGCCTCAGTTTTCTAATATATGAAATGGAGACAAAAATTAACATCAAGGCACTACTGGAAGCAACATATTAGTTCTGACTCAGCTAAGCAGGTCTTATACTGTTGTGAAAGATAAATTACTTTCTGGGGAATACATTTTTTGTGTAAAATAAAAAATTTCCTATCTGCTAAAATGGGCCTGAAATTCTAGAGCAGCCTAAAAAGTACATCCCAGTACCTTTGCTTTGATGTCCAGAAAACTCTTGAGAGTCCCTTAAACAGCAAGGAGATCAAACCAGTCAATCCTAAAAGAAATCAACCCTGAATATTCACTGAAAGGACTGGTGCTGAAGCTGAAGCTCCAATACTTTGGCCCCCTGATGGGAAGAGACATCTCATTGGCAAAGACTTTGATCCTGGGAAAGATTTTTGAGGGCAGGATGAGAAGGGGACAACAGAAGATGAGATGGTTGGATGGCATCACCAACTCAATGGACATGAGTTTGAGCAAACTCCAGGAGATAGTGAAAGACAGGGAAGCCTGGTGTGCTGCAGTCCATGATGTCACAAAGAGTAAGAGGCAATTTTGCAACTGAACAGCAATATTTTGATCCATGTGAAAACTCAAACACTGTGGAGTTGGATAACACATATAGATATAGATATAGAGCATTTATATCATAGTGTAAATCAAAGGTCTTGCTGAGCCTGATTGTGGAAAGTGAAGAAAGAAAAGAGTAGCTTGAGGGCATAAGAATAGGTAGAGTTGGAAAAGCAAAGAACAGACTCAGGGTTCACCAAGGCAAGTCCTGAACTTGTAGATGGCAAATTAGCTACTTATTTTCAGCAACTGAGATGATTTTCCCAAGTCCAGATGGAAGTCAGCCCTCCAAAGTTCTGGGCATCTATTTAGCTATGGTAGCTCCTAACATTTCTATATTTTGATGCAGTTCTTATATATTATGGTGGCTTGACAAGACTGATAACCATTGTTTTAGAGTACTTCAAATGCCTGTCATTCACATAGGATTATCCTGACTTTGGCCATATTCTTATAACACCTGTATTTGATTTTCTGATATTTTTCCTTAAATTTTATTCACTGTTTTTATTTTTTATCAATTTCACTGTAAAAGGAACTTGATATTTTTCCCCCTAAAAAGCAGCATCACTTGCCATAAATACAAGGTTAATATAGCACAAGTGCAGTGGCCACAGAGCATATTATTAAATGCTATCTGAATATAGCTGCTTTGGGAAAACTCTGACCCTGGGAACCTCTGTTTATCTGATGAAAGTGAAGATTGGCAGGTGCCAGAACCACTTGAGAACTTCTCTCATCCCCAACTGGTACTTCCTACTTGATATAATAATCAGGAATAGCAAATCAAAAATGGACTAGTGTTGCTACTGTGTCATTTGTTGTCATTAAAGTCCTGTCCATGTGGCACTTGATTTAGAAGTGCCTCTTGATGAGGGTGAAAGAGGAAAGTGAAAAAGCTGGCTTAAAACTCAACATTCAAAAAACTATGACCATGGCATCTGGTCCCTTCATTTCATGGCAAATAGATGGCGGGAAAGTGGAAACAGTGACAAATTTTATTTTCTTGGGCTCCAAAATCACTACGGATAATGACTCAGCCGTGAAATTAAAAGATGCTTGCTCCTTAGAAGAAAAGACAAACCTAGACAGCATATTAAAAAGCAAAGACATCACATTGCCAACAAAGGTCTATACAGTCAAAGCTATGATTTTCCCCATTGTCATGTATCGATGTGAGAGTTGGACCATAACAAATGCTGAGCAACAAAGAATTGATGCTTCTGAACTGTGGTGCTAGAGAAGACTCTTGAGAGTCCCTTGGACTGCCAGGAGATCAAACCAGTCCATCCTCAAGGAAATCAACTCTGAATATTTATTGGGAGGACTGATGCTGAAGCTGAAGCTCCAGTACTTTGGCCATCTGATATGAAGAGCCAGTGCATTGGAAAAAACCCTGATTCTGAGAAAGACTGAAGGTAGGAGGAGAAGGGGGTAACAGAGGATGAGATGGTTGGGTGGCATCACGGATTTAATGGACAGGAGTTCGTGCAAACTCTAGGAGATAGTGAAGGACAGGGAAGCCTTGTGTGTCGCAGTCCACGGTGTTGCAAAGAGTCTGACATGACTTAATGACTGGACAACAACCACACTTGAGGAAATACAGTCAGATCACTCTTTTCCAGTACTGACAGGCCTACTTCCTTGAATGTTTGGCTTCATATCTAATTTGAACCATGGATGTAACTTGCAAGAGTCTCATGAAACCCTCTTGTAAACATACCAAGGTCTGAAAAATTAATGAGCTTCAGGGAAAATATTTCATATGTGGAAAATACTTGCTCAAATGAATACTTACTAAATACTTTATGTAAGACAGATTGTTAGCTGGAAATCTGTCGTGTTCCATTATGCTTACTCTCTTGGTAATGTATTTTAAAAGTACATCTGAAGTAGGGGACCTGAATTTCTCTTTCCTTTCATTTTAATTTTGAATAAATTTAAGCTCACTTCCACTAACCTGATTGAGTGATGAAAAAAAATAGCCAATTAACCAAGAATTTTCCCAGTATTTGGCATATCTGTCAGTTGGCATCTGTGTACTTATTTGTAAGAAGCAGTGAAGGAATAAGAGTTCAGACTTTGATGAGAAGCAGGCACCATTTACTTCATATGTTAACAATCTAAGACTAGTTACTTAACTTCTCCAAATTCCTAGTGTCTTTGTGTGTAAAATGGAAATAATCCCTAATACCTCCTCAATTGTATTCATGCACTTAAAATAAAAGAAAGTGGAACAAAAACACCCGGAATAAATGGTACAATGTGAAGAAGGCATTTAGCATATTTATTGTCATTGTAAGTATCATTACATTGATGATGGTTTTAACATTTTGGGCTTCCCAGGTGGAGCTAGTTGTAAAGAACCCTCCTGCCAATGCAGGAAACAAAAGAGACACAGGTTTGATCTCTGGGTCAGGAAGATCCCCTGGAGGAGGGCATGGCGATCCACTCCAGTATTCTTGCCTGCAGAATTCCATAGACAGAGGAGCCTAGCGGGCTATGGTCCATGGGGTCGCAAAGAGTTGAACACACCTGAAGTGACTTAACATGCACACATGTCAAGGAAAAGTAATATGCCTGAATGCATAAATGCAGAAACTAGTGCTTAACATGAACTCTTCAGTGTTTTTAATACAGAATATCTTCTTTTCAGTTTTGAAATCTGCATAGCAATTCCTACTCAAACAGATAAGTGAGATACCTATAAGGTCTTATATTCTGAAAATATGTTTTTGTGTGTCTTGTAAGTCAGATTGCAAATATTCTTGCAGGAGTTTGGTGAAAGTACATCCCTTAAAGGTATATATTTTCTGAAATAAATGTATTGAGTCACATTTTACATATCATGCAGTTTGCCCATTTCAAGGCAGTGATTTTTAACAGATTTCCCATGTTATGCAGCTGTTACCATGTATCAGTTTTAGCACATTCTTATCACTCAGATAGCATCTCATCTACCCTTTATTGTTATTCCTAGCAGCCCTTTCTCACCAGCAGTCACTAATGTACTTTCTGTCTCTATAGATTTTCTCTTTTTTGGACATTTTGTATAAATGGAATTATTCAATATATGGTCTCTTGCATCCAGCTTTTTTCACTTAAGCATAATGCTTTTGAACTTCATCCATATTACAGCAAATATCTGTCGTTTGTTGCTTTGCATTCATGAACAGACCTTCATTTTGTGGATATACTACAGTTTGTTTATTCCTTTATCGGTTAGTAGATATTTCAGTTGCTTCTGCTTTTTAGCTTTTAGAAATAATGTGAATATGCATTTTGCGTGGACATGTTTTCATTTCTCTTTGGTGCACACCTAGAAGTGAAATTGCTAGGTTTTATCTGTATTGAACATTTGGGTAATTGCCAAACTGTTTACCAAAATGGCTGTGACATTTTGTGTTTCTAGCAGCAATGTATGAGTGTTTCATTTTTTTATCCTAGCCATTCTAATGAGTGTGAATGGTATCTCATTGTTGTTGCAGTTTGCATTTCCTTGATGACACTGATTCTGTGTATCAGTTTATATGCGTATGAGCCATTCTTAAATACATTTTAGAAGGCCTACGGTTTTTTTATTTTTCTGATTATCTTGATAGTTTATTCTAAGGAAATGGTTGAAAAATTGCTAAAGAATCAAGATTGTATTCTGGGAATTGAGGTAAACATCTGTGAAGTATTGAAAGCCTACATATACAAACTCATGAGGATCTCACTGTTGATATTCACTTAAAAATCTGTATTTCTAAAGCAAAACTGCATGTATAACTAAAACATGAGCTCAAAGAAAGTAGAGAATTTTAAGACTCTTGATCATCTTTTTTTCCCTAACATCTACAACAGCGTCTGACATGATGTAGACATTCAATAAATCTTTGTTGAATAGATATAAGGAGTATGTTTTGAATGTATTTGTTGGATAAAAGAGTACAAATATTTCTGATATCTCCATAAGTATGCAACTCATGTGCCTATTTTCATAGATTAGAATTCAGGAAATTTGAAAATTGTCATGTTTCAAAACAATGTCTAAAATTCTGTTAAAATATCATTTTTGTCAGCTCAAGCAAAATGCCTACTGATGTTAAGGTAGAGTCACAATCTTATAAATGAGAATATATTTCATAAAAGCCATAGATCTAAATTAAAACCAGTTCAGTTCAGTTCAATTCAGTCGCTTGGTCGTGTCTGACTCTTTGCGACCCCATGAACCACAGCACGCCAGGCCTCCCTGTCCATCACCAACTCCTGGAGCTTACCCAAACCCATGGCCATCGAGTCAGTGACGCCATCCAACCATCTCATCCTCTGTCGTCCCCTTCTCTTCCTGCCCTCAATCTTTCCCAGCATCAGGGTCTTTTCAAATGAGTCAGCTCTTCGCATGAGGTGGCCAAAGTATTGGAGTTTCAGCTTCAGCATCAGTCCTTCCAATGAACACCCAGGACTGATCTCCTTTAGGATGGACTGGTTGGATCTGCTTGCAGTCCCAGGGACTCTCAAGAGTCTTCTCCAACACCATAGTTCAAAAGCATCAATTCTTCAGCGCTCAGCTTTCTTTATTTGTTTTGTATTCCAGAACTGCTTCATGAATAAGCATGCATTATAAAAGCGCTTCCCTTGTGGCTCAGCTGGTAAAGAATCTGCCTGCAGTGAGGGAGACCTGGGTTCGATCCCTGGGTTGGGAAGATCCCCTGGAGAAGGGAAAGGTTACCCACTCCAGTATTCTGGTCTGGAGAATTCCATGGACTGTATAGTCCATGGGGTGGCAGAGAGTCGGACATGACTGAGTGACTTTCACATACTTCTAAAGAGAACTAAATTTAGATTTACAATAAAACAATAACAAAACAAAAAATTAAAACAAGACCCCCTAATTTCTGCTCAATATAATTTTGTTTCTCTCTTCCAGCTTGCACTGATCTCTTTTAAAAACAGTTCAAGTAGACAACAGCACTAATGTAATATATCTGTACAGTAAATCTTCTAGATACAAACAAGTCCTGTTCTGAAAGCACATTCATAAGTACAATTTGTTCCTAAATCCAACAAAGTTAGCCTAATGTTGTTCAGTCACTCAGTCATGTCCAGGTCTGTGACTGAATGGACTGCAGCATGCCTGACTTCCCTGTCCTTCAGTATCTCCTGGAATTTGTTCACACTCTTGTCCATTGAGTTGATGATGCTATCCAAACGTTTCATCCTCTGTCACCCCCTTCTCCTCCTGCCCTAGCCTAGGTGCCCAAATAACACAAATACTGTACTATACTGTAATAAGTATATAATACTTTTAACACAGATAATACTTAAAAACACAAAAAAATAAAGCATTTTTAATCTTACAGCACAGTACCTTGACAAGTTCAGTAGTACAGTATGACAGCTGGCCTCCAGGGACTGGTGTTGAGTGAACAGGCAAGAAGAGTTACTGACTGGAGGAGAGAGAAGGGGGTGGGAGTTGGTAGAGCTGAAGGGTCTTCAGAAATAGGAAATGGAGGACAAGCTGTGATTTCACTCATGCCTGACATTGGGCTTCCCAGGTGGCTCAGTGGTAAAGAATCTGCCTGCCAATGCAGGAGATGCGTGTTCGATACCTAGGTTGGGAAGATCTCTGGGAGCAGAAATTGGCAACCCTCTCCAATATTTTTGCCTGGAGAATTCCTTGGACAGCAGAGCCTGGCAGGATACAGTCTATGAGGTCACAACGAGTTGAATACAACTTATCAGGCACACACTGACATGGATGGAATACGTGTTTGCATCTTTGGAAGTTCACAACTCGAACAGCTGTAATATAGGGGATTTATTGTATATGTGGTAGTATCTTATGTAAAGTATCCTTTCGAACAAAGAGCTGAACAACATTTTGGTGTGAGATGCACAATAAGTATATAATTGGATTCTTTTAAAACTTTTTCTTCTTTCCCTCAATATATATGTGTGTGATCAGTCACTCAGTCATGTCTGACTCTTTGCAACCCCATGGACTGTAGCCTGTTGGCCTCTGCTGTCCATGGAATTTTGCAGGCAAAAATACTCATTTCCCCCGCCAAGGGATCTTCCTGATCCAGGGATCGAACCTGTGTCTCCCGCATCTCCTGAATTGGCAGGTATATTCTTTACCACTGAGCGACCTGGGAAGCCCCAACTAGGATGGTATCATTTAGCTCACATGTGGAGAATGCTTTTGTGTTGTAATAAAAGACCACTGAAGTGTCCAAAGGAGGGACAACTTTTGAGTGGATTTGAGCACTCTAGGTGTTGATTTTGTAGATTCACCTGGATATACCAGAAAATCCATTTAAATTCCTTTTAAGACTATGAATTACAGATTCAGCAATGTAAACCTAAACCTTTTTTCATCTCCTTTATAATGCACAAAAATTTTTTTTCCTACCTTATTGACTTTATTAGAAGAAAATAAGTATTCTGTAAAAGAATGTTTGCCTCCTTTATTGTTTATCCTAGAGTCAGATAATCAAAATCTTCCAAACTTTTGACTTCCCTGGTGGCTCAGTGATTAACATTCTGTGCTTCCAGTGCATGTGCTGCATCCCTGGTTGGAAAACTGAGATCCCACATGCCTTGCCACTCAGCCCCCTCTCCAAAAATTCCCAAACTTATGATGGTTACAAAAATAAATGAGCAACATGCAAAAGAGTCAGTGTTGAAGACACATTAATAAGAAAAAAAAGTTATATTAAGGAAAATGTGGTTGCTATTTAGTTTTCAATAACTAGAAAAATTATGTGTGATGCTTAGTTCTTTTTTTTATTTAAAAATGAAAATATTAAATTATGTACATGGATTTTAAATGCTGTTGGGGGAATTTTAAAAGATATTTTTAGCATGTGCCCATCAGCGTCAGAACATCAATAATGCTTCTCTGGAACATTCTTGGTTGCATAATCTGAAATCTCTCAGAAGAAAATAGATTAATTGTTGAATGTATTATGATGATGACATTTCCTTTGTTTCTCCTGAAATTCCATCTGTGGAGTTTAGTAAAGGGAAAAATATGTAGGCAGACAACATAAAATTGTAAAGTAACTAAATACAGCTGTAACTTCTCTATCTTAGCTAAGCCAAATTCATTAACTGTTTGCCAGGATTTTAAAGACCATATGAAACTGAAATTAAAACTCATAATGCTTCAAGTGCTGGGTACAGTTGAAGCCAGCAAGAGCTATGTGACAGTCTCAGGTACATACAGTTACTAATGTAAGATATGAACACTGGTAGAGTTGTGTAAATGCTCTATGAAAGAATCCTTCATGTCTGTACATCAGGAGTCAAATGTTAGGAGGGATGACATATCCCATTTAAACAAGAAACATGGAAGATCATCATTCACATCTCACTGGATAATTACATAATTATAGTGTGACGTGAAGTGAAGTCACTCAGTTATGTCCGACTCTTTGCGACCCCATGGACTATAGCCTACCAGCTTCTCCATCCATGGGATTTTCCAGGCAAGGGTACTGGAGTGGGTTGCCATTTCCTTCTCCAGGGGATCTTCCCAACCCAGGAATTGAACCCAGGTCTCCCACATTGCAGGCAGACGCTTTACCCTCTGAGCCAGTAGTACTTCAGTTCAATTCAGTTCAGTCGCTCCGTCGTGTCCGACTCTTTGCAACACCATGGACTGCAGCACGCCAGGCCTCCCTGTCCATCATCAACTCCCAGAGTTTACTCAAACTATTGTCCATCGAGTCGGTGATGCCATCCAGTCATCTCGTCCTCTGTCATCCCCTTCTCCTCCTGCCCTCAATCTTTCCCAGCATCAGGGTCTTTTCAAATGAGTCAGCTCTTCCATCAGGTGGCCGAAGTATTGGAATTTCAGCCTCAGCATCAGTCCTTCCAGTGAACATTCGGGACTGATCTCCTTTAGGATAGACTGGTTGGATCTCCTTGCAGTCCAAGGGACTCTCAAGAGTCTTCTCCAACACCACAGTTCAAAAGCATCAATTCTTTGGCACTCAGCTTTCTTTATAGTCCAACTCTCACATCCATATATGACTACTGGAAAAAACATAGCCTTGACTAGACGGACCTTGGCTGACAAAGTAATGTCTCTGCTTTTTAATCTGCTGTCTAGGTTGGTCATAGCTTACAAAGAAGAGTAAGCATCTTTTAATTTCATGGCTGCAACCACCATCTGCAGTGACTGTGGAACCCAAAAAAATAAAGTCTGACACCGTTTCCGCTGTCTCCCCATCTATTTCCCATGAAGTCATGGGACCAGATGCCATGATCTTAGTTTTCTGAATGTTGAGCTTTAAGTTAACTCTTTCACTCTCCTCTTTTACTTTCATGAAGAGGTGCTTTAGTTCTTCTTTATTTTCTGTCATAAGGGTGGTGTCATCTGCATATCTGAGGTTATTGATATTTCTCCCAGCAATCTTGATATTTCTCCCAGCTTGTGCTTCATCCAGCCCAGCGTTTCTCATGATGCACTCTGCAGAGAAGTTAAATAAGCAGGGTGACAATATACAGCCTTGATGTACTCCTTTTCCTATCTGGAACCAGTCTGTTGTTTCATGTCCAGTTCTAACTGTTGCTTCCTCACCTGCATACAGATTTCTCAGGAGGCAGATCAGGTAATCTGGTATTCCCATCTCTCAGAATTTTCCACAGTTTATTGTGATCCACACAGTCAAAGGCTTTGACATAGTCAATAAAGCAGAAATTGATGTTTTTCTGGAACTCTCTTGCTTTTTCAATGATCCAACGGATGTTGGCAATTTGATCTCTGGTTCCTCAGCCTTTTCTAAAACCAACTTGAACATCTGGAAGTTCACAGTTCATGTATTGTTGAAGCCTGGCTTGGAGAATTTTGAGCATTACTTTACTAGTGTGTGAGATGAGTGCAGTTGTGCAGTAGTCTGAGCATTCTTTGGCATTGCCTTTCTTTGGCATTGGAATGAAAACTAACATTTTCCAGTCCTGTGGCCACTGCTGAGTTTTCCAAATTTGCTGGCATATTGGATGCAGCACTTTCACAGCATCATCTTTTAGGATTTGAAATAGCTCAACTGGAATTCCATCACCTCCACTAGTTTTGTTCGTAGTGATGCTTCCTACGGCCCACTAGGCTTCACATTCCAGGATGTCTGGCTCTAGGTGAGTGATCACATCATCATGATTATCTGGGTCATGAAGATCTTTTTTGTACAGTTCTTCTGTGTATTCTTGCCACCTCTTCTTAATACCTTCTGCTTCTGTTAAGTCCCTACCATCTCTGTCCTTTATTGAGCCCATCTTTGCATGAAATGTTCCCTTGGTATCTCTAATTTTCTTGAAGAGATCTCTAGTCTTTCCCATTCTGTTGTTTTCCTCTATTTCTTTGCACTGATAACTGAGGAAGGCTTTTTTATATTTCCTTGCTATTCTTTGGAATTCTGCATTCAAATGGGTATATCTTTCCTATTATCCCCTGCTTTTCACTTCTCTTCCTTTTACAGCTATTTGTAAGGCCTCCTCAGACAGCCATTTTGCTTTTTTGCATTTCTTTTTCTTGGGGATGGTCTTGCTTAGCAAATATATATTATTCCTTCCAGTTTTTTGTTTTTTTTTTTCCTGAGCCATTCCTGGGGGAAATGTGAAGTAAACAAGAAGTATCTTAGTCACTTCTCTCAAACTGTAGTCACATAATCCAATGAATAATAAGTGCAATTTGTTAAGTATAATTTTAAAATATCTGTTGATGAGTTTTCTTGTGTCACTTACTATGAGTGCTTTTTTTATATCCACCTGAAAATAGGTCATCTGAATGGATAATAATCTTCTAATTTTTTAAATCATTCATGCATTTCCTGGCATATATTTCACACTTCATGAATTTAGGAAATCATATTTCACAGAACAGCCAGAGAAAGTATTAACGTGTGGATATTACTCCATCGTGTCTCCCAACCTAGATTAGAAATGCCTATGTTTATTAAAAGCCGTGAGCAAACTACTTCTTCCATTGGCAACAATAGATGCTCTGTGCAATGTCAAAGACTTAAGCTTTCTCCTGAGACAATTCTGAATAAATATAATAAAGTTCTTCTGGCACTGAGAGAAAATAAAATCCAACGTGCACAATCAGGGAGAGTCCTGATTCATTTTCTTCATACCACAAACCCAATTGGATACATCTTCAAAAATTCTATGAATAACACCTTACACTAACACAATGTTATATGTCAAGCATATCTCAATAAAAATAAATTGAACAAATATGTTTTCAGTTACAAAATTAATCAACATGGATATTAAAATGAGTTAATATGGCCCTGGTGACTTGGGATTCAAGGTTCAATGTTATATCCAAATTTAACTTAGAAGTAACATTCAAACACACATGGTGTATCCTTGTACCATAAATAATATTGTCTGTGTGTGTGTGCTTAATCGTGCCTAACTCCTTGCAACTCAAAGTATAAAAAATAATTTTTCCAGTTATTGAAAACTAACCACCAAAGTTTCCTTAATATAATTTTGTTTTCTTATTAATGTGTCTTCAACAGCGACTGGTTTTACATGTTGCTTATTTGCATTTGTAGTACCTTAATGTGTGTGTAGTATGTGTATATATGTATATATAGTATGCAAATACACATGCAGAATCTCTCTGGTTCACAAACAGACTATCTCTGATCATATCGTTGGTGACTATCAAATAATTATTTAGGTTAATACTTATTCTAAGGAATTATATACATTATTAATATGAATAGAGTCTTAGTTTAAAAAAATCTTTGTGACTCTTTGACCTCAGATTTATTTTCTGTGGGAAAAATTTATGGGAAATTGTTTTCATAACATATGACAAGAGTTTGTACAGTATTAATGTCATTTATGGGGCTTCCCATGTGGCGCAGTGGTAAAGAATCCATCTGCAGTGCATGAGATGCAACATACGTGAGTTTGATCCCTGGGTCAGGAAGATCCTCTGGAGAAGGAAATGGCAACCCCCTCCAGTATTCTTGCCTGGAAATTCCATGGACAGAAGAGTCTTGTGACCTACAGTCTGTGGGATCACAAAGAGTTGGACATGATTGAGTGCGTGCGTGCACACGCGCACACACACACACACACACACATACACACACACAGTGTCATTTATAGTAAAAGGATGCACCATGAGTGTTTGAATGTTACTTCCAAGTTAACTTTGGACATAACATTGGACCTTGGATCCTAAGTCACCAGGGCCATATTAACTCATTTTACTATATATGTTAATTAATTTTGTAACTGGAAACACCTTTTTCAATTTATTTTTATTGAGATGTAATTGACATAAAACATTGTGTAAATTTAAGGCATGCAGTGTTTGTTCAATATAACATAGATGTGCGTGTGTGTGTGCGCCAAGTCGCTTCAATCATGTCCAACTCTTTGCAACCCCATGGACTGTAGCCCGCCAGGTCCCTCTGTCCATGGGCTTCTCCAGGCAGATTACTGGAGTGGGTTGCCGTGCCCTCCTCCAGGGGATCTTCCTGATCGGGGGACTGAACCCCTGTCTCGTGTGTCTCCTGTATTGGCAAGGGAGTTCCTTACCACTAGCGCCACCTGGGGAGCCCGTAACATATATATTACTGCGTGATTGCTGCTGTGGTGTTCACTAGCACCTCTAACAGGTCAGTTCAGTTCAGTCGCTCAGTCCTGCCCGACTCTTTGCGACCCCATGAACCACAGCACACCAGGCCTCCCTGTCCATCACCAACTCCCGGAGTTTACCCAAACTCATGTCCATTGAGTCGGTGATGCCATCCAGTCATCTCATCCTTTGTTGTACCCTTTTCCTCCTGCCCCCAATCTTTCCCAGCATCAGCGTCTTTTCAAATGACTCAGCTGTTTGCACCAAGTGGCCAAAGTATTGGAGTTTCAGCTTGAACATCAGTCCTTCCCATGAACACCCAGGACTGATCTCCTTTAGGATGGACTGGTTGGATCTCCTTGCAGTCCAAGGGACTCTCAAGAGTCTTCTCCAACACCACAGTTCAAAAGCATCAGTTCTTTGGCACTCAGCTTTCTTTATAGTCCAACACTCACATCCATACATGACTACTGGAAAAAACATAGCCTTGACTAGATGGACCTTTGTTGACAAAGTAATGTCTCTGCTTTTTAATATACTGTCTAGGTTGGTCATAACTTTCCTTCTAAGGAGTAAGTATCTTTTAATTTCATGGCTGCAATCACCATCTGCAGTGACTGTGGAGCCCAAAAACATAAAGTCTGCCACTGTTTCCACTGTTTCCCCTGTTTCCCCATCTATTTGCCATGAAGTCATGGGACCAGATGCCATGATCTTAGTTTTTTAAATATTGAGCTTTAAGCCAACTTTTTCACTCTCCTCTTTCACTTTCACAAAGAGGCGCTTTAGTTCTTCTTTACTTTCTGCCATAAGGGTGGTGTTGTCTGCATATCTAAGGTTATTGATATTTCTCCCAGCAATCTTGATTCCAGCTTGTGCTTCTTCCAGCCCAGCATTTCTCATAATGTACTCTGCATAGAAGTTAAATAATCAGGGTGACAATATACAGCCTTGATGTACTCCTTTTCCTATTTGGAACCAGTCTGTTGTTCCATGTCCAGTTCTAACTGTTGCTTCCTGACCTGCATACAGACTTTTCAGGAGGCAGGTCAGGTGGTCTGGTATTCCCATCTCTTTCAGAATTTTCCACAGTTTATTGTGATACACACAGCTAAAGACTTTGACATAGTCAATAAAGCAGAAATTGATGTTTTTCTGGAACTCTCTTGCTTTTTCAATGATCCAGTGAATGTTGGCAATTTGATCTCTGGTTCCTCTGCCTTTTCTAAAACCAGCTTGAACATCTGAAAGTTCATGGTTCACATATTGCTGAAGCCTGGCTTGGAGAATTTTGAGCATTACTTTACTAGCGTGTGAGATGAGTGCAGTTGTGCAGTAGTTTGAGCATTCTTTGGCATTGCCTTTCTTTGGGATTGGAATGAAAACTGACCTTTTACAGTCCAGTGGCCACTGCTGAGTTTTCCATATTTGCTGATCTACCAGGTCACATGATTATAATTTTTCTTTTTTTTTTTTTAGTGAAAAAAATTAAGATGTAGTATCTTGGCAAACTTGACATTAATAATACAATATTTTTGACTGCATTCAGTATGTTGTGTGTTAGATCTCCATAACTTATCTACTATTACAATTTAAGGTTTATTGAGGTTTTTTTGTTATTATTGTTGGAATTGAAAGCATATTTATGAATATGGTAGCTTTTTAAAATAGAGTTTTACTGTTGTAATATTGCTGTGAGGAAACATCTCTGAATATTCTACATAAAGCCTTTTAAATGTCTCATTTGCATTAGCCTTTCCACTCCAGTGAAATGACCTTGGTGCTATAATGGAAAACGTTGGATTTTATTTTTATTTTTTTAGTCTAAATTTTTAATTTGCTTAGAGAAATAAGAGTGTGGCTATTTATAAAGTGAATCAATGTTCTCAAACACTAATCCAAACTGACTAAATAATGTCACCTCTAATGACTTGCTTATAAAAAGTGTGTTTCTCTGTGATATATATTTGTCTGTATATTCTTAAACATCCTCCCTTTGTATTCAGATGTAGTATTCAAAAGCAATGCATGCGTGCATGCTAAGTCACTTCAGTCCTGTCCAAACCTTTGCGCCCCCATGGGCCCTCCGTGGATCCTCTGTCCATGGGATTCTCCAGGCAAGAATACTGAAGTGGGTTGCCGTTTCCTCCTCCAGGGGATATTCCTGACCCAGGGATCGAACCTGCATCTCTTATGTCTCCTGCATTGGCAGGCACGTTCCTTACCACTAGCGCCACCTGGGAAGGCCTCAGAAGCTATATGACAAGGCATTGTACTTGACACTTATTATGTATTTGGTAAAATGATTACCACCTATATATGTGTGTTTGGAGTCTAAGGTGGGAAGACAGGCTTATAGCAAAAAAGACCAATGCTGTTATATTAATGTAAGTGCGTGATATGATTTTGAATTTGAGTAGTGTCAATGAAGAAGGAATGGATTCATAAGGTACAACATCAGAATATATAGGATCCAGTCATTAGCATTTTCAAACTTTCCAGGTGATTCCAAACTGCAGCTCAGTCTGAGAATCATTAGTCACTGTTAGATATAGAGTCTCGGGAAAAGCAAAATTTAGGTTGACTTCTAGTTTTCTTGCTTATTTGTATGCATGGTGATGCCATTCATCATTGAGAAAATGGTAAGGAAAGAATAATTTTATTGCAAGGTTTTTGCTGTTATCCAGCTTTATACAGAGTTATACAGCTTTATACAGAGTCCAGAGAGGGTATGGAATGTCTAAGAATTCAGTGGAAAGGTCTGTTATGGAGATGTATACTCATAGTCATTGGGGAGAAGTGATAATTGACCTCCTGGATTTAGCCAGGGTGTGTACCTAGAAAATAACACTTAAGAGGCCAGCAGAGGAAAAAAGGCTTGGGGGCTGATTAGTAAGCAATGATGGCCAGAAAAGGAGAAGGTGAGTGTGGTGGCAAAAAAAAGAATGAAATTAGAGACTTACCCATGGGAAATATTTGTCAGAAATAGAAAATCAATGAATATCCATGAATTTTTTTCTCATGCAGAGATATAGCTATTTTCATTTGAGGGGTCTATTATGTGGAATCATCAAACTGAGATTTCTCAAATGAATATCTTCCTACACCTGCACTACAGAGTATTTTATTTGTTATTTTGGGTACCTTATACACATATATGTGTGCATATGTGTGTATGGTATGTTGGGTTGTATATCATACTGTCAAATATTCTTTTTATCTGATTTGTTGTTGTTAGTGTTTAGTTGCAGTCATGTCTGACTCTTTGCGACCCCGTGGACTGCAGCACACCAGGCTTTCCTGTCCTTCACCATCTCCCAGAGCCTGCTCAAACTCATGTCCATTGACTCAGTGATGCCATCCAGCTCTCCCGTCCATTGTAGTTCCTTTCTCCTCCTGCCCTCAATCTTTCCCAGCATCTGGGTCTTTTCTAATGACTCAGCCCTTTGCATCAGGTGGACAAAGTATTGGAGCTTCAGCTTCAGCATTAGTCCTTCTAATGAATATTCAGGATTGATTTCCAGATTAGCTAGCATTTTAAGGGAGGAGCCTATACACACATAAGTAATCGCATACACATAAGTAACTTAGAAGTAGGAAAGAAAATGTCAACATGACAGTTTGGTTTGAGCATGAACAACATCTCCCACCACCATTCCCTCATACCTTTGGCATCAGGAACACTGGAGAGATGAGTATGTAATTAGTCAGCTCTAATGGATGATAGAGTAGCCAGATTTTAACATATGACATTACACATTAGAATTGCCTCCTTATTTGGAAGTTTTCCATCTCAAGTACATATTCTTTATTAATGTTCCTCAACCTTGACAGCATATGAGAATAGAAGAGCTCTTAAAAAAATTTCAATGCCCAAGCTTCACTTAGTCTAATTTAATCAGAATATTAAAGAACCAATCACCAGTGTTTTTAAAAAGCTTTCCGGCGACTCCAGTGAACAACCAAGGTTGAGAATCACTTTCTTCTGTGTCACATGGGCCAATCTGGCAACATTTCCATAAACCCACATTATCTAAAAGCATGTTTCTGTCTTTCTGATGACATTTCATTACCTACGACTCTGTCAATACCTTTGTGGTTTTATAAGAAAGCTCACCAGATGCAGATTTGGGAGTTATATTACAGCTTCCCAAGTGGCTCAGTGGTAAAGGATCCCCCTGCCAATACAAGAGATGTCAGAGACACAGGCTGAATCCCTGGGGTGGAAATGGCAACCCACTTCAGTATTCTTGCCTGGGAAATCCCATGGACAGAGGAGTCTGGTCGGCTACAGTCCATGGGGTCGCAGAGTCAGACAAGACTGAGAAAGTGAGCATGCACGCAGGCTGCCTTAACAGAACACCACACGCCGGGTGGTTTAAGCAACGAAAATTTATTTTCTCACAGCTCTGGAGGCTGGAGGCTCTGGAGGCTCAGACCAGGATACCAGCAGGAGTGGGCTGTGGTACAGACTCTCTTTTTGGCTTTTAGATGGCCACATTCTCACCCTGCACTCACCTGCCCTTTCCTCTTGAATGTGCACAAGAGCCAGTGGAGTAGGAAGCAAGCTTATCTGTGTCTTTTATTATAAAGACCCGAATCCCATCAAACCAGAGCCCCACCCTCACGACTTCATCTAACCCTAATTACCTCCCAAAGGTCCCATCTCAAAACACCATCACATCGGAGGTTGAGATTTCAACATATGAATTTGGGGGAAACAGGTGTTCAGTCCATAGGAAGGGTCGTCGTGCAGTTCTCTGCCATCATCGCTTTTAAGCCCGGAGGCTTCTTGGAGACAGGCACTAATTCAGTGTGGTCCAGACGGATAAAACTGTTCTTTGGTGTTGTATGTAACTCAGCAGTGACTCTTACATAACTACCATGAGGCGAGACAGTTTAACCAGATTCAGATTTCACTGCCAAAAAGCATACTGGTATCTGGTTATGACGGATACATTAAAAAAAAAGAAAAGCTAGAACAGAATCAGACTTTTGTTGTAAATGTTTAGTTTGGAACTCCCTACTGCCTTTGGATTCACTTTTCTATGTCTTGGTGAATTTGGCGCACAGAATAGCGTGTAGTTTTAGACAGTTTGTTGGCAGGCTTCATCTTGGTAACGCTCCTGAATCTTTCAGTCTCATATATGTTCTCCCTGCAATTTGATGGGTATTACATTATTTTTTCTTAATTCCAAGCAGATTTTAGGTCATCTCATTGTATGTGTTGCAAAGAACTTTGCAATAACTTTAATAAATTTCCTGTGTGGGTACACTGGAAATTCATTTTAGTCACTTAAATCAACAGATTATGGTGTGTTCTGTACATAGTATCCAGAGTGAAAAATTCCCACTTCTAATTTTGAGGCTTAAAAGTTTTAAGGTTTTGATCTGTGTGGTGGTATACTTGTAATCACTGTGGCATTCTCCTTATCTGTGTGTGTGAGTCTGTTTATCAGGGAAGGTGGAGGTGGGGTTAGAGGATAAGCAAGAGGGATTGTTGTCAGATTCCTTTATCCCAGATTAGTTAGAGGCCTATATTGTACATAGATTATAAATAAACAAGCAACTTCAGGGAAGTATAAAAACCTTCTTACAACCACACACCTGGCAGGGACTTTCCACCTGGAATATACAGAAAAAGTTTAAGTCAAACAAATGAAGCATGGTGTGGAAATGTGTTGATGGTGATGAAAGTGAAAACTGAAAGTCGCTCAGTCGTGTCCAATTCTTTGCAACCCCATGGATCATACAGTCCATGGAATTCTCCAGGCTGGAATACTGGAGTGGGTAGCCTTTCCCTTCTCCAGGGGATCTTCCCAACCCAGAGATCGAATCCAGGTCTCCTGCATTGCAGGAGGATTCTTTACCAGCTGAGCCACAAGGAAAGCCCAAGAACACAAGAGTGGGTAGCCTATCCCTTCTCCAGCAGATCTTCCCAACCCAGGAATTGAACCAGGGTCTCCTGCATTGCAGATGGATTCTTTACCAACTGAGCTATCAGGGAAGTTGATGGTGATGGGTTAGCACTATAAGCCCAATGGGGACAAAAAAGATCTATGTTGTTCCATGTCTGTTACACCTAGGATGGGGTGAAAGGCAGTACACTGTAGGTGTTAAAGAACGATTTGGTGAGTGAATGATAAAACAATCCCAGAATGACCAAAGGATGACCTGCAAGAATGTAAAATTGGGTCATTTATAGAAAGTCATATGGAAATCAGGCCTGATTTTAAAAAAAACCACAGAATCTAAAATTAAAGTCCAAGTCCAATCTAAGGTGAAACAAACTCCATCTGTTGAGCAATTAAGGGACATATGCTACAGAGCATCTTCTGGCCTGATAGCTCTTTCACTCGGGATCCCTGGGCCTGCCATGGTCTTTTTGCTTTCACTGGATATGACATGCACAATTTTTAACTTAATTTCTGAAAACAGATTTTACCACCAGGTGAGTGAAAGAGACCTGAATTCTGGGTAATGAATTTATATTAGCACATAGTTTCAAATTTCTACCATGAGTGTGATTTTAAACCACCCACCTCCCCATATTGGGACTTCCCTAGTGGTCCAGTAAAAAATGAACCTGCCAATGTGGGGGACATGAGTTCGATCTCGGGTCAGGGAAGATCCCACATGCCGCAGAGCACCTAAGCCCATGTGTCACACTTACTGAAGCCCAGACTCTAAAGCCCGAACTCTAAAGCCTGAACCCTAAAGCAACAAGAAAAGCCACTGCAGTGAGAAGCCTGAGCGCTGCAACTGGAGAGTAGCCCCTGCTTGCTGCAACTAGAGCAAGCTCACGGGCAGCAGTGGGGCCCAGGGCAGCCAAAAATAAATAAAATATTTTTCAAAAGAGCTTCTTTAAAAAAAAACAGAAACCCTCATATCTCAGTGATTTGCCCCAATTTGCTTTCTGTGCAGTTTCCTGTTTGTTTACCCAAGTGGAGTTTCAAAGGACCCACTCACTGGACTACTCTGAGGACCTGAGACAGGGACAGATGTGTATAAGTGTGTGCCGCTGCTGTTGTTACTATTATTGTTACTACTACTACTATTATTAACCAGTTTAGGGACTTTAACTCCCCATTGTATATCGACTCTTGTTCTGTTAGTCACTTCACTTTGTTGTAGAACGTGATATATTTCACTGAGGCAAAGACAGCGTATCTCATGAGGTACTTTGGGCAATCAACACATACTGTGGATATGTACTTAATTGTATGTATTAAAGCAAATATTAATTAGGCAAAATAGTGGGTTTTCAGTAAGAGATACAAGGCTGTAGAGTTAGATGCAGGAGGTAGCTATTTTGTAGAATGGATATACAAAGAGATTTTTCAGAGAAACATCAGATTTCCCCTTGCAGTGAGGAACCTACTGGCAATTAGGAAGGATGGACTGGGATCCTCTTGAGATGAATCCGGACTGGCAAACATGTTCCAGTCTTCCTGAAACCATTGTTTCCTTCCATTCAGTGGGAAAGTGAAAGTGAAAGTCGCTCAGTCGTGTCCGACTCTTTGTGACCCCACAGACTATACAGTCCATGGAATTCTCCAGGCCGGAGTACTGGAGTGGGTAGCCATTCCCTTCTCCAGAGGATCTTCCCAACCCAGGGATCAAACCCAGGTCTCCCACATTGCAGGCAGATTCTTTACCAGCTGAGCCACAAGGGAAGTTCAGTGGGAAAAGGACAAAGCTAAACATGAGAACAGAAGGCAAAGGGAGAGGTCTCTATTTCTCACAAAATAACCGAAATTTAGCAAAGCATCTCAAAAGCATCTCAAAAAGTCATAAATTTTTAAGTTGTTGCCTTTAAGCGAAAAAAAAAAAAGTAATAGCCTTTAGTAATTGAAATAAAAAATAATGTATTTGTCATTTTTTTTCTTACCATTTTTATATAACCGACAGAGTATAGGTATATACTTATAATGCTGGAAACTAATTAACATATCACTTTAGGGAAGGAATAAAATAGTTATCCCAGTTCACATATCTTATCTTGATTCATAGCTCAGATATTTCTATTCCTGGAGCATTATTGCAGCTTTGGTGCTGAGAAAATTGCTGGTGGGTGAAGAATGATTCTGCACTCTCATCCTTCACAGTTTTCACACCATTGCCATTAGTCTAACTTTGCTTTTGCGCCACCTGCTGTTCAAAGGACCTCACTACTACAGCTCAGCTTCATTAGAAGCAAAAGAATACCAGAAATAACAGGTCAGCTGGGCTTCCCAGGGGGCTCAGTAGCAAAGAATCCACCTGCCAGTGGAGCAGATAAAGAAAAACGGATTCAGTCCCTGGGTCGGGAAGATCCCCTGGAGAAGGAAGTGGCTACCCACTCCAGTATTCTTGCCTAGAAAGTCCCATGGACAGAGGAACCTGGCAGGCTGCAGTCCATGAGAGCACAAAAGTCAGACACAATTTGGTAACTAAACAACAACAGGCAAGCTACCTTAAAAACGGTGTGCTTGGAGACAGGCAATGTAATGAACAGTTCATCATGGAAACAAATAGATTTCTTCAATATATATTTCTTTTTTATCATTGTTGTCTCATTTATTTATTGCATTTAATTCATATTTTTATATATTCTATTTATATGGGCCTAGAAATTATACTTGATATACTCCATATATTGAAATTATGCATGTGTCCTCAGTGGCTCAGATATGTCCACCTCTTTGCGACCTCATAGACTGTAGCCCACCAGGCTCCTCTGTTCATGGAATTACCGAGGCAAGTATATTGGAGTGGGTTGCCATTTCCTTCTCCAGGGAGTCTTCTGTACCCAGGGATCAAACCCAAGTCTCTTATGTCACCTTCACAGGCAGATGGATTTTTTACCATTGAGCTACCGGGGAAGCCCCATTGAGGTTATACTCATTTTATATTATTTTGGTATTCTTTGCTGTGCCTTTCTATAACATTAACAGAAGGGTCATTAACTTTGAAGGCAACACAACCCAACAACCCAGTCACGGATTGGATTGGATTAGAGTGGACTAGACATGAGTGGAATCAAAAGATGGAAACCCTTTTGCAATAATATTTGTCACTGCATAGCCTGCCCCAGGTTGTAATTCTGTGATTCTGCTCATGACTGTGCTTTCAAGTTTCTGCTGCTTTACTGTGTATCTAGAGAAACCCAGACGGGCTTTGGACTTATGAAATAGAGTAATTTACCAGAAAAGAAAAAAAAAAACACTAGTGTCTTTTATTTTGCTTTACCTTTTAAGGCTATTTTATGTTTATCTTTTCAAAAAATATTTTGGAAAGTATTTTTAGGAATAAGTGAACTTGAACACAGTTTTCAGGATGTCTCAGAAACATGATTTTTATTTTCTTTACCAGTCTTTAAGATGGTTTCTATATTGTCTATCAGAAATTTAATAGAAAAAAATTCATCTCTTTAATTATGAAAAGAATAAAATTGGTTAAAGACAGGTCCTATGAGAACACCCGCATCATTTTAGCATCTGTAAAATGGTTGACAGTATATCCTACCAGCTCCAGCTGGCTCCAATATTAAAATGGAAAACCTCAGCCCTTGCCCTGTCTAATTCTGAGGGAGATGAAGTCCCATGGTTTTTGAAGATGCTCCCTTCTGCTCAGACTTCATCCTCTGACCTCTGTTCTCCCTTAGCTTATTGGCAGTTTTCCACTTTGGGCTCTGTTTACCTGCCTTGCTTTAATCGAAATACCTTCATTTATTCTTCATTCTCAGTTCATTCTTACACTCCTTCACATCTTAGCCTAAGCATCACTTCCTCGGAGAAGCTCTTCAACTCCTGAATTAGTCTTTTTTTGCTATTAGATGGCACCCTGTACTTTTCCTTATTATCATTCATACACTTTGCAATTAGATACTTGTGTTATTGAGTTTATTTTTCTGGGCTCCAAAATCACTGCAGATGGTGATTGCAGCCATGAAATTAAGACGCTTACTACTTGGAAGGAAAGTTATGACCAACCTAGAGAGCATATTAAAAAGCAGAGACATCACTTTGTCAACAAAGGTCTGTCTAGTCAAGGCTATGGTTTTTCCAGTGGTCATGTATGGATGTGAGAGTTGGACTATAAAGAAAGCTGAGCGCCGAAGAATTGATGATTTTCAACTGTGGTGTTGGAGAAGGCTCTTGCGAGTCCCTTGAACTGCAAGGAGATCCAACCAGTCCATCCTAAAGGAAATCAGTCCTGAATATTCATTGGAAGGACTGATGCTGAAGCTGAAATTCCAATACTTTGGTCACCTGATGCGAAGAGCTGACTCATTGGAAAAGACCCTGATGTTGGGAAAGATTTAGGGCAGGAGGAGAAGGGAATGACAGAGGATGAGATGGTTGGATGGCATCACCGACTCAATGGACATAGGTTTGGGTGGACTCCAGGAGTCGGTGATGGATAGGGAGGTCTGGCGTGCTGCGGTTCATGGGGTCGCAAAGAGTCAGACACGACTGAGCAACTGAACTGACTGACTAACTTGTGTTATTGGGGCTTTCCAGGTGGCACTAGCAGGAAAGAACCTACCTGCCAATGCAGGAGACATAAGAGACACAGGTTTGATCCCTGGGTAGGGACGATCCCCCTGGAGGAGGACATGGCAACCCACTCCAGTATTCTTGCTGGAGAATCCATGGGACAGAGGAGGCTGGCGGGCTACGATCCTTTGGGTTGTGAAGAGTTGGACACAACTGAAGGGACTTAGCCTGCATGCACATGTGTTATCTACTTTCTGTCTCCTGCCCCCACCAGATCATAAATTAATGAGCAGGCTAGAATATTCCTTAGGGTCCTAGCCATTGTGTTTTCTGTCATTTCCATTATAGAATAGATGCGGGGGAAATAGTTGAGGAAATCAAACTGAGAGTCCAAAACTGAGAACTGAGATACCCATTGTTTCAGTCCATGTAGAACTGTGATGTCAACTCTGCTTCTATGTCACCCTTGGGGCAAGAGAATAGTCACTGAGGCAGGAAGTCCCAGTGCCTAGATCCCAGCTTCTGAAAGACCTTTCAACGACTCATCACTTCCCGAAGCAGAGTCAGGGAATGGAGCGTTTGTTCCCACAACTTACAGAATCCCTGGTCTTGCTCACCACTCTTCCCACTTCCTGGGAATCAACTGACCTTTCACCCACCCCCTGACCACCACCTCTCCTTCCCATGCTCCTTTTCCCCACCAGCCCCCAAGAAACAAAGCAAAAGGAAACCAAAAAAATCCCCAAAACAAACAACTGCCTCTTCCTTTCTCTACTGTCAGCCATCTTCATGGATTAACAGGGGATACAGAGAGCAAATTATAAATTAATATTTCAGCAGATTGTCCTGTTACTCCGGTATTCAGCAGAAAATAAAAATAAATTTTGCACATTACACAAAGGACACATTGCGTTTTCAGTGCCTATTTTTGTAGCACTTCCCTTTGCTTTCTAAAAGACTCTAAGGATTCCCAGCTATCTTAGATTATTAGACAAGCAATCATGCTGAGAACAACCATCTTTAAAATGAGTTTTTCTTAAAAAAACTTTCACATGTCTTTAACCAATCACCAGTGTCTTCTAGAGAATAAGAAATGAATTTAAGATCCAGAAGTAATTAATTTCATATTAATTAATATACACATAGGGCTTTCCCAGTGGCTCAGTGGTAAAGAATCTGCCTGCAATACAGGAGATGTGGGAGACAGAGGCTCAATCTCTGGGACAGGAAGATCCCCTGGAGTAGGAAATGGCAACCTATACCAGTATTCTTGCCTGGAAAATTCCATGGACAGAGGAGCCTGGTGGGCTTCAGGGGTCGCAAAGAGTTAGAGACAACGGAGCAACTGATCACACACATATGTAGATTGGGCATTTGGGGTATTCTGCATTATCTTTTATTTAAAATCTGGTACATATAGTCTCGTTGTTTTATGAAAGTAATATTCTTGCCTAACATCAGATACACACGAAAGATGAGTGTTTATGCTTTTAAATATTTTCAAACCACACTGAGGATTCCAAGTCCCTCTAGGTCCCTCTCTCCCACTTGTGGTAGCATCTAATAAGCATTACCTAAGTATGTGCCTCTTGAAAGCTGGATTGACTAATTCAATTGCCAACAGAATACCAAAGTCTGACTCTTAGATGTATATTTGATGAAAAATTAATCAAATAAAAGTTTAAAGTTCACTCCATAGAAAATCTTCACACTTCTATCTCCACAGCAACACGGATGTACACACAGTGGCATCACTTCTTAAACTGTATCTCCGAGAGCTCCCAGAACCGGTTATTCCTTATGCCAAGTATGAAGACTTTTTGTCTTGTGCCAAACTGCTCAGCAAAGAAGAGGAAGCTGTAAGTCAATGCAGCTATTTCTTAAAATGCTATTATTTGGGGGTTTTGTCAGTGTTCCTAGTCTTGAACCTGTAAATTTTCCTTTGCCCTGTTTTTGGATTGTTTTCCACTATGCTAAGTATTGACATTACACACAGTTAGATTTTTACACAGTTAGATTTTTACACTTGGGCTTCCCTTGTGGCTCAGCTGGTAAAGAATCTGCCTGCAATGCAGGAGACCTGGGTTCGATCTCTGGGTTGGGAAGATCCCCTGGAGAAGGCAAAGGCTACCTACTCCAGTATTCTGGCCTGGACAATTCCATGGACTGTATAGTCCATAGCGTCGCAAAGAGTTGGACACAACTGAGCAACCTTCACTTTCACTAACACAGGTCCCATTTGTAATCCTGTCTCTCATCAAAAAGGAAAGCAGAGCTGAATAAAGGAAATCAGCAGTCCTTGCCACACTGCCCTCTAAATGCTAAAAATCGGAAGGACTCTCACTGTATTAAGGCTACTATTTCCCCCCAAATAACCTAACTATAAATAAGGCTATTTTTCCTTTTCAGGCAGTTGTGAACAAGTGTTAAAAATGTTAAATCTGTTTCTCCACAAATAGTACTCACAGAGATATTTGAAATGCTTTCACATCTTTTGAAAATATTTCTGAAACGCTCTCTGTGATAGTGGCAAGTTTTCAAGACAGGATCCATCACTGGTAATAGGTGAAACTAACAAGAACAAAACAAAACAAAAAACTGCATGCCCATTTCCCATTTGCTTTCATTCCAAGGTCAACACTTAGATAACATGTATTCTCTTCTTTATACTCAGGGTGTTAAAGAATTAGCAAAGCAGGTGAAGAGTTTGCCAGTGGTCAATTACAACCTTCTCAAGTATATTTGCAGGTAAGAATTGTCCTAAAGACAAAATGGAATTTAAAAAGACTGTATTTACACTGACAATAGTTCATTTTGACAATGAATAAAAATCAGCTGGGTTTCCCTGGTGGCTCAGTGGTAAAGAATCCGCCTGCCAATGCAGGAGATGCAGGAGACTCAGGTTCGATCCCTGAGTTAGGAAGATCCCCTGGAGGAGGAAATGGCAACCCACTTCAGTATTCTTTCCTGGATAAGCCCATGAACAGAGGAGCTTGACAAGCTGCAGTTCATGGGGTCACAAAGAGTTGGACATGACTTAGTGACTAAAATAACAAAACAACTAAAATGACAAAAATCATTTAACTGCTCTGAGCTCCAGTGTTGGCCTCTGTAAAATTAAGAGGTTTGACAAGGTGATTTCAAAGGTTTTTCTGAGCACTAAAATTGCTTGATTTTGTAATCTGTTGTTTCTGAGTCTCTCTGACCTCTACATATTAAAGATATGTTGCTTTGAACTCCCATCAAAGTTGCTTGTATGTGTACCACGTACCGTTGTTTAACAGAAGGAGCCTGCATGAGAATCACTTGTCTAGGAGTCCAGATTCTACCTCTGACTACTTACGTGTTTTTATGCAATTTTCTTCTCCTCTTTGAGACTAAGAGTCCTAATAGATAAAAGGGTAATGAAAACACACATTTGACATAATTGTTTTAAAAATTAAAGTATATTACACTATTGATACTATGTATAGATAAGTAATGAGAACCTCCTCTGTAACACAGGGAAGTGTACTCAGTCCTCTGTGGTGACCTAAATGGGCAGGAAATCCAAAACAGAGGGGATGTATGTCTATGTATAGCTGATTCACTTTGTTATAGAGCAGAAACTAATACAACATTGTAAAGCAACTATACTCCAATAAATAAATTTTAAAAAATTTTATATGCATATACATTTATATATATGATGAATGTTAATATACATTATTTTTCCCATTATTTTCAAGACTTACTGAAAAAAAAATTATAACTCAATTTTGCTAGAACAATAATTGTGCCTCAGAATGCTCTCTGTCAATGACCATGTTTAAGACCAGGGATGGCATGTACCATGTCTATGCTGCTACTTAAGAAATCAAGTATACATGATTGAAACACACTGAATTTACTTTCTAAAATGGTATTGGAGTATAGTTGAAATACATGAAATGTATTAAATTTAAATAAAGAGATTAATGATTAATAAAGGCTTCCCAGGTGGCACAGTGGTAAAAAAAATCTGCCAAACAACAGGAAGAGCAGGATCAGGAAGATCCCCTGGAGAAGGAGATGGCACTCCACTCCAGCATTCTTGCCTAGAAAATTCCATGGACAGAGAAATCTGACAGGCTACAGCCACGGGATAGCAAAGAGTTGGACACGACTGAGTGAGCACACCACACTACTAATTTCATCTATTTCAAATAATAAGTGGTAGTTTGACTTTCTGCCCTTCAGTTTTGCTGTAATTTAGGATGTATAATAGTAGTGAACATGTGAAAATAGGCACCTTTTTAGAAACTCATGGGATAGTAGTCAACAGCCCAGACTCTAGGGTGAGATCACCTGGGTTCAGGTCTCAGCTCTGCCACTTACTAACTCTGTGTCCTTGGAGAAGTTTCTTAACCTCTCTGGTGCCTCATGTGTGCCATCAGTAAAATGGAGATAATAATAGTATTTAGCTCACACAGAGATGCTATGAGAATTTAAGTTAGCACAATGGCTGGCACAGAATGAAATACATTATTTTAAATAACACACAAAGTAAGTTTTTTAAAGTATTTTTCTTGCTTCTTCTTTGTCTCATTAGTACAATCAATAAGCCATGAATTAATAGAAGTTCTTGTAGTAATGAAGAGGGGATGGGAAATGAACAAAACTGAAAGACTACAAAAACAATCTCTGCTACTAAAATCATTCTGGGAAAGGGCTATTTCATGCCTCTTATTCTTTAGCACCTAACAAGTTAAAACAATTTGTGTTTTCAATTTCTCATATCAGTAGAACCGAGGTTTTAATTTAAACCATGTTTGATGTCACTTTTTAATAGACTATAAATTTGAGGCTCACAAATTGCCCCACAAAGGGGATTGATTCCTCTTCTCAGAAATAAGAGATTGTACCAGACAATCTTATTTTTATAGTTCTCTAATTAAATATGCATATAAATTGGATATTTTATTTAGAGATAGGAAAGAAATTCATATTCTTGAATCTCAAGTCCACAATAGCATTATCCAAACACACTCATTCCTGTTACTGACAGGGGAAACCAAGCCAGGCTAGAGCAGATATTTGATATGATCCCTTATGATTCTGATACTTAAAAATCTGCAATAGATATTCTTCACATTTGGCAGAGAGGTGTTTGAATTTCTAAATGACTGTGTGTCCATTATCATCTTTGAACAGACTCCAGTTCATACATTTCCCGATAACCCATTTTTTTTTCCACTGACAAATTTGATCCCATTGTGTTTTGTTCATACTTTTACTCAACAGGTTCTTGGATGAAGTACAGTCCTATTCAGGAATTAACAAAATGAGTGTGCAGAACTTGGCCACTGTCTTTGGCCCTAACATCCTACGTCCCAAAGTGGAAGATCCCTTGACCATTATGGAGGGTAAGTGAATTGCTATCATATATCGTCATCAGAAGAACAGTCAGTTGTCTCTTGATTGTCCTGAACCTATTCTCCTGTGAGGAAACAAAGGAAATAAATGAATCCATGGTAATTCCATTTATGGACTCAAGCTCTTCAAATGTAAAATCTTCTGTTTGAGAGCCAGGCATTTTTTGAGGAGTTTACTAAACATAAGTTACTAAACATTTCCTCCATATTTTCATAAGAATAAACAGAACTTGCATAAATCATCTGTAAAATATCACACAAGAACTGGAAATGGCTACTTCACTTTCTGAGTTTGATGCAATTTTCTGAAACCTCAAATAGTTATGCTTCTAAGTTAATATATTTTCATTAGTTCCGGTTTTATTGGACTGACTTCAAGAGGCAGAAAACATGGGCCTCCAAGATAATGCTGCTTATTTACTTTGGGTTGAAACATGAAGAATTTCTTGTTTTCCATATTACAAGATATCTCAAATTATTTATCACAATGAAAGGTTACTTCTATTTATTTTCAGCAGGTCTCCCTGCTAGAGTACCATTCTTTCTTGTGGACATTAGTAGTAGCACTGATGTGCAGGTCTTGGCGAGCTTTGAGAGTAAGACTAGAGGATGGGAAACTCAAGTAAGCAGCATAAAAGAGAAAACTAGACACAGATATTATTCCGAGATCTGGAGAGGATATCCCTTAAGTCTTTACCTAAAAATTGATTTATGCTTGCAGGAAGGGACTCTGTGCTACTTTCCTGGGAAGAGTGCCAGAGATCAGTAGTCTGAGGCATTCCTGGGCCTCACACCAAGCTTGAAATAACTGTATTTCCCACAACCAGAGTAGAAAATCCTGACATCGAGGCATTGCATAGAGTCCTCAGGAGGGTCTTACTTTGGTGATAATGTTAACAGTTATGGACCAAGTTCTACAAAGCTTTTAAAAGAAATCCTAATGATTCAATAGAGGTCTGAGGAAGAAAAGAAGGAGGAATAGTTGGAGCACAAAGGATTTTCAGGGCCATAAAACTATTCCATGTGATACTGTAATAGTGGATATATGACACGGTGCATGTGTCAAAACCCAGATCACACAGAGAGTGATTTTAATATAAACCATGCATGCATGCTAAGTCGCTTCAGTTGTGTCTGACTCTTTGCAACCCTATGGACTGCAGCCTGCCAGGCTCCTCTGTCCATGGGATTCTCCAGGCAAGAATACTGGAGTGGGTTGCCATGCCTTCCTCCAGGGGATCTTCCTGACCCAGGGATCAAACCTGCATCTTGTACAGCTCCTGCATTGTAGGCAGATTCTTTACTGCTGAGCCACCAGGGAAGCCCAATATAAACTATAGACCTTAGTTAATAATCACAATATATCAATATTGGTTCATCAATGGAAACTAAAACTGGGCTTCCCTCAGATGGCAAAGGATCTGCCTGCAATGCAAGAGACCTGGGTTTGATCCCTGGGTGAGGAAGATCCCCTGGAGAAGGGAATGGCTACCCACTCCAGTATTTTTGCCTGGAGAATTCCATGGTGGACTACAGTCCATGGAGTCCCAAAGAGTCAGACACGACTGAGCGACTAAGGCACATTCAACAATAAAAAGGATGAACTACTGATATATGAATAACAATATGGGAAAATGACAAAAGCATTTTGCCAAGTGATAATGCCTAGACACAAAAGACCTCATACTCTATAATTGTGTTTATATGAAATTCTAGAAAAGAAGAAAAGTATAATGACAGAAAGCAGATCAGTGGTTGCCATGGGTAGGGGATTGGCTACAAAAGGACACAAGGGAATTATCTATAAAATGGTTAGGTAGTGTTTCCAGGACTGTCGTTTGTCAAAATTTATCATATACCTCACAGATATCTTGTACAAGTACTGAAGGATACAAAGTAATTCATTGCAAAAAATACAAATTAAAACTATATTTTATAGAATGCTCTGTGTGTGTGTGTGTGTATTTGTTTAGTCATTCAGTCGTGTCCGACTCTTTGTGACCACGTGGACTGTAGACGGCCAGGCTCCTCTATCCATGGGATTCTCCAGGCAAGAACACTGGAGTGGGTTGCCATGCCCTTCTCTAGGTGATCTTCCCAACCCAGGGATCAAACCCAGGTCTCCCGCATATATATTAAAGTGCCTAGTTACCTTCAAAGGAAAACTGAATTCTAGTTCTTATGAAGATACAAGTGCTCATAATATGGTATTTAAATTCAACCTATATAAAATTATATGAGCCTGGGGGAATTGTTGAAACATGCAGTCCAGTGGGACTCCCAAATCTTCATGGATTCTTCAGATTGGCCTGGTAATCATAACCACTCTGGACTCACTATTTGGGATTCATGTTTGTTATTAGCATTCTAAGGAAGAGAATGACAGAGAGAAGGGAATTAAAAGGAAGAAAGAAACACAGTGCATATAATGGCACACACATCTTCATTACTACCAGGCTAGTCTGTCCTAAATGGCTATAAAAATTGACAAGAAGTCCCTTTACAAGAAATGATTGTCATTTACTATTCTGGAAGCTAGATGAAAGCAAATCCTCCCAAGGTAAAAGCGAGACATTTCTAATTCTCTAGGGCTCTGACTCTATAATTGGGGCAGTATACACCGGTATGGGTTTCCCAGGTAGCGCTAGTGGTAAAGAACCTGCTTGCCACTGTAGGAGACATAAGAGACACTGGTTCCATCCCTCAGTTGAGAAGATCCCCTGGAAGAGGGTATGGCAACCCACTCCAGTATTCTTGCCTGGAGAATCCCATGGACAGAGGAGGCTGATGGATCACAAAGAGTTGGACATGATTGAAGCGACTTATCATGGACACACACACATCCATTGGCATGGCTGTTCACAAACTCATCATGGAGACCTTGGGAATGTCTGTCTTCAATTAGTTAAATCCCCATACAATTTACAACTATGATTAACAATGCAGTGATATTTCAAATCTTAATATTCCTGTGATGGGGAAAAGCTTTATTTTCCCAAAGGACTAGACAGAGTCGTATATAACAGAAGCTGCTAACATTTGAAAGTATGTCTGTCAGATGGGCAAACAGCACATGAAGTACTCATGTCTTCAAACACAGTACATGAAGGTGTCAGTGCTGACAGTCATTTTAGAGATGCTGAAATCTTTTCTTCAGAGTCACTGCTACATGCACTGAAAATAGGATGACACATTCAGAGTGTACTAAAAGAGAAAAGATACATATATAATACCATTAATTTCATCCAGTCTTTTTTCTTACACAATTCCATCGTAATTGATGATGATTCAGTAGATAGTTGTCTTTTATTTAGTTTCTTATTCAGAACACCAAGTTTACTTATTATTACTACAGTTTTAACTCCAACAGGTGAAATACAGTAAGACAAATACATGATTTGGAATGAGAAGATGAAGTATCACATTTCACTCTAGTCTCTTATCATCTGTGTGGCCTTAGGCAAAATCATCACCACTCCGAACCTCAATTTTCTCATTTGAAAAACATTTAAGTCTTATCTCAGAGGCTTGCACGTATGCTAAGTCACTTCAGTCATGTCTGACTCTTTGCAAACCTATGGACTGTGGCCTGCCAGGCTCCTCCGTCCATGGGATTCTCCAGGCAGGAATACTAGCGTGGGTTGCCACGCCTTCCTCCAGGGGATCTTCCCAACCCAGGAATCAAACCCACATCTCTCATGTCTCTGCAGTGGTAGCAGGTTCTTTATGACTAGTGCCACCCAGGAAGCCATCTCAAAGCCTTATAAGAATATTTATTTAGAAGATGTTTAAGTGAAACATTTCCACCTAACACAGTTCCTCAAACTCTAACACACACAGGAACCACCTAGGGATATTGCTGACATGCAAATTCTGATTCAGAAGGTCTGTGTGTGGACCACTAGACAATACCAGGGCTATTAATCTGTTATCACTGTTGTCTTATCATCTGGGGGTTGGTTAGAAACGTAAAATCTCATGCCCTACTCAATATCTACATTTTAACAGAATCTCCAGATAATTTGTATGAACATTTATTTCTGAGCAGCACTGGCCAGCATCAGACCTGACACATTGCTGATTCCTGATCTAAATATGTTAGAAGTTTTGAATCATGACAGAAGTGTGCAGGATATAGATGGATATAACACATTTCTTCCTATTCAGAATTTGAGTTAGGCCAGTAAGTCTCCCATTCTTTACCAAGGGGCCCCATGTGCTTGTTGGGGCAGACTTTTGACACTCAGCCAGGCAGTTGAAAACTTTGCTTTAGCATTCTGGTCCTGCTTGTGCAGAGCTCCAAGATCAGCTGGAGATGAGACCTTTGGACTTCTCAGTTCTTTCCTGAGTGTGCACACAGCCCTAGGTATACACAGAACCCTATGCATACATGTATATAATCTTATAAATCTTCAAATATATAGCAGAGCTTTTCAACACCTCCTGTGGAAATCTCTTCAGATTTTCCTCCTAAGCTTTTTGTTTAGCCTGTTGTTTTGTCTTCAACAGTTATCCACTTGCTTCAGGCAAACATGATTTTAAATGAAAAAGCCCCTAATTGTTTTTGACAAATGCCCCTGAGAAATGTCGCTCATTCTAGTCAACTCCTTAGCCAGATAAAATGAAGACAAGCCTCTTGAGTGGGGTCTTCCAGGGAACCACCAAACAAGTCAAATGACAATTCTTTGGGAAGGGGGCTTTGAAGGAGTTCCAAACCAGCTTTTTCCATTCCAGTGGCTGCCTCACTTCTGGTTCCCACTAAGATTGAGGGTTGTTGGTTTTCAAGGCTACTGCAGAAAGGAGGATGGGAATGGGGTGAGTTAAAACACTACAGAGCTTGCTGTTCTTTACCAAGTCAACGAGTTTTTAAAAAATCAACACTCTCCAGATTATAGCAAGACTTTCGTTAATTTCCAAATTTCTGAATATATTGACTGGGAACATTTTTGTCAGTTATTTTTATGGAAGAGAGGATTCTCATACATCTTTATTACACCATTTTGGCTAATGTCACTTAAAATGCCCTGAAACTTCTGAATGCAGGGCAAGAGTTGTATGGAACTTCATTGACTTGCTATATTATGAAGAAAGGCCACATATCTACTAGAGATTGTAGAAGGTTCCACTTCAAGGTGCCATTAAAATGTCTTGATATTTTGAGGCAATTAGATGAGATATCACAGTGACTTCTTTTAAGAAAGATTTTTCATAATTAAATGTCAAACTTACAAGAAATGGTGTGTGCCAATTAAGAGCCTGTTGTTTGGAACTAGTTAATTCTGGTTTTAAGCTCTTCTTTTTCTCCTTCATAGCTTGGGACATTGGTCAAGTTACTTAACCTTTATTAGATAGTGATAATAACAGTTCATAAATTCATAAATTTAAAAAAATCCAACTAAACTAACAAAAGTAAAGTGCCTAGTACAGTTCATGTTAAATATTCAAGAAGTTTTTAGCCGCAATTGCTATTGCCTCCCTAACCTGGAGATGGAAATGGCAACCCACTCCAGCATTCTTGCCTGGAAAATCCATGGACAGAGGAGACTGGTGGACTGTAGTCCATGGGGTCACAAAAGAGTTGGACACTACTTAGTGACCAAACAACAACAATAATTGCTATTGTCATCATTAAAAACATAGTTTGGCAATGCTAATAATAACGTTGAATGTGCACCTAAATATGGCTCTTTAAAAGTCACTTTCAAAATAGGAGATAAATCAAAACTGTTTTGCTCATACTCCTTTGCTTTCTTTGCAATTCCAGGCACTGTGGTGGTCCAGCAACTGATGTCAGTAATGATTGGCAAACATGATCGCCTCTTCCCCAAAGATGCAGAGCTGCAAAGCAAGCCCCAGGATGGAGTGAGCAACAACAACAATGACCTTCAGAAGAAAGCCCTCATGGGGCAGCTACAGAACAAGGAGAACAATAATACCAAGGACAGTCCCGTAAGGCGGTGCTCTTGGGACAAGCCTGAGTCTCCCCAAAGAAGCAGCATGGATAATGGATCCCCCACAGCTCTGCCAGGCAGCAAAACCAACAGCCCCAGGAACAGCATCCACAAGCTGGATGTCTCTAGAAGCCCCCCTCTCATGGTCAAAAAGAATCCCGCCTTCAACAAGGGCAGTGGGATTGTCACCAACGGGTCCTTCAGCAGCAGTAATGCTGAAGCACTTGAGAAAGCCCAGACCACTCCCAATGGGAGCTTACAGGCCAGAAGGACCTCTTCCCTGAAGGGGTCTGGTACCAAAATGGGCACCCACAGTGTGCAGAACGGAACCGTGCGCATGGGCATCTTGAACTCTGACACCCTGGGGAACGCCGGGAATGGCCGCAGCATGAGCTGGCTGCCCAATGGCTACGTGACCCTGAGGGATAATAAGCAGAAAGAGCAAGCAGGAGAGTCGGGCCAGCACCACAGGCTCTCCACCTACGATAACGTCCACCAGCAGTTCTCCGCCATGAGCCTCGACGACAAGCAGAGCGTCGACAGCGCCACCTGGTCCACTTCCTCCTGTGAGATCTCCCTGCCCGAGAACTCCACCTCCTGTCGCTCCTCCACCACCACCTGCCCGGAGCCAGACTTTTACGGTGGGAACTTTGAGGACCCCGTGTTGGATGGGCCCCCGCAGGACGACCTCTCCCACCCCGGGGACTATGAAAACAAAAGCGACCGGAGGAGTGTGGGCGGCCGCAGCAGTCGGGCCACCAGCAGCAGCGACAACAGTGAGACCTTCGTTAGCAACACCACCAGCAACCACAGCGCCCTGCATAGCTTAGTGTCCAGCCTCAAACAGGAAATGACCAAACAGAAGATAGAGTATGAGTCCAGGATAAAGAGGTGAGGAAAACCTGGAGCCCCTAGTGGCCAGAGAGGGTGCGACAGCCTCCTGTGAGACAGGCTCACCCGGAAGGGTTAAATCCGCTAACTCCAGTCAGAGACCTGGGTTCAGGTCCCACCTTCGCCATTTATAAGCAGTGGGACACTGGGAAAGCTCACTTCCTCTCTGTGAGTCTCAGCTTCCCAATGTGAAATTTTTTAAATTCTAGTAGTAATCTGCCTCAAGGTGAAAATTGCTCAGATGTGTCCAACTCTTTGTGACCCCATGGACTGTATGTAGCCTGCCAGGCTCCTCTGTTCATGGGGATTCTCCAGGCAAGAATACTGGAATGGGTTGCCATTTACTTCTCCAGGGGATCTTCCCAACCCAGGGTTCCAACCCGGGTCTCCTGCGTTGCAGACAGATTCTGCACCAACCTCAAAAGCATGTTAAATCATTACACATTGTCCCCAGGACAGAGCAGATGCTCAGTAATTCTACTTCTTGTTATTAGTAAAAGCATTGATTTAGGTTCAAAAGCTGGGGAGAGGAGTGGAAAGGGATGTCTGGAGTACCAGGAGTCTGTTATCACAGGAAGAGGATGAAATGAGAGTAAAGAAAAGTTGGAAAATAAACAGATCTTTGTTGTTAATTATTTCCATGGTTGGATGCTTGGGTTGAATGCTTGTCTGCTGTCTCCCAGGCTCAGACCAGGCCATAAGGATTCAGCAGTGAGTAAAGAAGACAAAAATTCAGCCCTTGTGGAACAGGCTTACAGTCCCCTGGAGAGATAAATAAATAAGTAAACTGATCCTATGCTAAGTAGAAGACTGAAGCAGGGAAGGGGGTGAGAAGTGTTGCTGAGGGTTATTCTAAGTGTAGGGCTCTATAGGAGACAGTGATGCAGAGACCCAGCAGAAGAAGTGGAAATGCCCTGAGGCTGGATGGGCGAGGAGCTCAGAGAGGTACCATAGAACCTTCAAGATCATCTTAATCTTTGGCTTGTGCTCTGAGATTGGAATCCAGGGAAGTTTGTGAGAAAAGTGATAGCATGAAGTATATTCATATAGACAAGGAAACTTTTAGCCTAAATGGGGAGCAAAAAATATGACTTATAAGCAAACTGTTGTGCTGAAACCTAAGTGATACCAGTTGACATCTTCTCATAAAATATCCAAGAGAGGAGTTGGCTTAGCAACTTCAAGGAGGTAACCTGGCAAATATAAAGGGTATTGGCTGAGGATCCTGCCCTGACAATGCCCCTGACTGTCAGATGCTCCAAGGTCTTAAGAGGCAGCAATACAGAAAATGGAGCCGCTGCCCCACAGGCACAGCCTTGTGCTGGAAACCTGAATATCACCACACTCCGCAATTTCACCAGGGTTACAGAAATTACTAAACTGATTGTTTTTCTGTTCACCTTTCAGTGTAGTATAGGGGAAGGACCCTGAACTCTTAAGAGCAGGTCTGAGGCTCAGTTCAGCCTGAAATAGCCCCTCTAGGGGCCTCAGCCCCAGTCCCAGGCTGTGCCTTGGTAGACCCCTTCCTGTTCTAAGACCCTCATGATATGTGAATATCTTTGTCCTGTTCAGCTGCTTCCATGGCCCTAAACCCCACATGGCTCTTTCCTTTATATATAAAGTTGACCTTCATGTATTTTAATGTTTCCCATCCATTTATCAATTATCAAGCCAAAAGATACATATTTTTAAGAGCTATGGAAAAATAAATAAAAATACTTACATGTTAGATTGAAAAATTACTTTATTGGAAACAGAAGCTTGGTTTGAATTTTTCTAAATAATGCCAAGTGACAGGAGAATTAAGAAGAAAAAATAAAGTTATCATCTTATAAGGCTACTCTTCTTTCTGAATGTAGTTTATGGAGCCAATGGCTACCAAATTTCTGAATTGCTGCCAATGCATGATGGTAAATTAGCACTTAGCAGTGGAAAGCAAGAGATGACACTTGAAACCTCCATTAAAATAGAACATGCATTATTCTGAACAGTTGCAAATGTACACATTCATTTATAACATTGGTGTTACTTTATGTTCTGAGTCTATGGTACATCTCAGAGACTTTGATAAAATAAAAGAACCTTTCAACAGAATGTCATCTCATTGGCCTCTTTCATTGGCATTTTTACCTACTTGACAAGCAAAGAAAGAGGTTCATTATAAAACGGGTAGTGGAACTGCCATATGACCAAGCCAAGCAGTATAAGAAGTAATTGTTCCAGATAATTATTGATCATTACTGTTTAAAATTATGTATTTCTCTTTCAATTCCTTTTTAACTCTACAAGTATTGAGGCTAGATAGATAGATGATAGATATGTATGTACATATATATATGCATCCCTAGATAGAGCATGGAGAAATAAATAGATATTACTTTATTTATCAATCATTGATATATATGATTTTTAGTTTTTAAACATGTCAGTTTAATGCTCTTCCCTCCCTCAAATTAGTTTCTACCTTTATCATACTGTAGTCAGATAAATTTATTTACATGATGTCAGTTATTTGGTCTAGTAAGAAGTATTATCTTATTATTGGTTTGAGATTTATATATGATCAGTAGATCAAATCTGTTAATCAGGCTGTTCAAATATTTTGCATTTCTCCTAACTTTTATTAGATCTATAATTTCTAAAAAAGGTATCTTAAAATTTCCTAATTTTGTGGATTTATATTTATAATTTTGTTATATTTTATATTGAGTAACTTAAGGCTATATAACTAGATGAATAAAAGTTCAGAATTGTTTATATCTCCCTAATTAATTGATCCTTTTTATCACAAAATAGTGGTAATAATGCTTTTTGCCCACAGTTTTCCAATATTAACATTCCTATATAATTTCTATTTTGATTAGTAACTCCTTGCTATATATTTTCCATCATTTCAAGTTTTGTGTTTCATTATTTGAAGACATATTTTTTCAGTTTACATTTATCCATCTCCTCTTTTGCTTATTTCATCTCCCCCATTTTCTCAATTTTCTCTCTATAACCCTTACTAAAGTATGTTGAACCTTCTTAGTTCATCCTCCCTCTCCATCTTTGTTAATTTCTCTTTCTTATATTAAATTTTCATCTTTTTTCATTCCATGAGGCATTTGGGAAGTTTTTCTCAAAGCTGTTTTCTCATTTATTTGTTTTCTCTTCTGATTCAATTCTGCCACTTCACTCAGCCCATGAGTAGAGTGTTTGTAGTCTCTTTGCCATAAAGACGATTGATGTTCCACGCTCTCGAGTCACTTTCAGCCTTCTGTCTCTCTCATACTAGAGATCTCCTCTTCCCCATGTGAAAAGTAAAAACCTAGTCACAGCTTCTAGGGCTTCTATCCGAGACAAATACCCCTCATGTGCTTTCACTTGCTGTTCTAAATTTGTTTCTTCCTTGGTTCTGATACCTGAAGATGCTCTTTTATGTTTTTAACTTTGTAGTTTAAACATATTTTCCTAACATATTTTTCCGTTAGTCTGTGCTTGCAATGGGAGGGATTTCTTTTATTTTTAACTTAGCCATCAGATTCCAGGAAGTTTCATACAGGTGCCTGATATGTACAAATGCATTAGTATATTTTTAAAGGATAGTCTCCCTTTGTATTAAAGGTTGAGTTTCTTCGAACTTTTTTAGTTCTAAAACAAATAGCTTTACAAAGCAGAGAGAATATATTGGGAAATAGTTCTGGGTGAGAAACAGCACACTACCAGGTTTTTATGTAAAACATGTGATTGTGTGATCAAAATGGCCTTCTAAACTAATTAAAGAATGTGATTTTTTTTTTTTAATCTTAGTTGCTTACAAAGGGAGAGCAGATTCATCTTTAAGTGTTTTTATGATTATCTGGATGAAATAACATATGGGACTCATTATTTCAGAGCAGAAAAATAATTGAGATTTTAATTTGAAGATCATTAGAATAATCAGATTTTGAGTGCTAAGCGTGCATCAGCCTCTCACATTTCAGTAGCATTGCAAATTCAAGCATACCCTTGCCACTTCCACTCATAATAGGAGAAATTAAGATGCCAGCTATTACCACGACACATCATCTAATAAAGAAGTGCTTAATATTCCTCCTTGAACAACAGCAGTGATAAATTGTGTTTTGAAACTTAGTGATTATGGAGAAAACTCTAATTTTTAGGAGATTATCTAAAATTATATGGCCATCTAAAAGAATACAGCTATCAATATATAAAATGCAGCAAGTCCCCTACATGCACACTTCAGTCGTGTCCAACTCTTGTGTGACCCCATGGACTGTAGCCTGCCAGGCTCCTCTGTCCATGGGATTCTCCGGGCAAGAATACAGGAGTGGGTTGCCATGCTCTCCTCCAGGGGATCTTCCCAACCCAGGGATTGAACCCGGGTCTCCTGCACTGCAGGCAGATTCTTTATCTCTGAGCCACCACGGAAGCTCAAGTCCCATATACAGGAACCTTCCATTTGTAAACTTTAAAAGGTGCAGATGTGCATCCCATTCATGTCAGGTGTGAGTAAAACTGCAGCTTGCCCTTTGTCTCCTATTGCTGGTGATCCTTAAGCTCTACCATCTTCTGCCTCCTCTCCCTCCTCCAGTCAATAATTCTTCTTGCCTGTTTACTTGATACCAGACAGCTGTTGTACTGTATTACTGTACTTTTCAAGGTACTATACTGTAAGATTAAAAATGTTTTCTTTTTTGTATTTTTAATATATTATTTCTGTGAAAAGTATGATAAACCAATTATAGTACAGTGCTATATACCCAATTGTGTTAGTTGGCTACCTCGGCTAACTTTGTTTCTTGGACTTACAAGCAAATTGGATTTACAAATGTGCTCTTGGAACAGAACTCATTTTTATGTAGGGAACTTACTGTATAGTGATCTTAAGATATGTTAACTTGGAAGACAGAATTGCAGCTAGCAGGCTACAGAAGTGGACTGTGTTGTCACAAAATGTCAGGTGAATTACTTATTCAACACATGTAAGTTTTACTTCTCCTGTTAATGTAAGGTGGCTACTTTTGGTACCACTTTTATAAGAGGGATGCTATATAGTCCCTTCTAAGTCCATTCTTAGCAGTGGACTTACTCTCTCTAGCAGTGACATTTTCACTGTCATTCTTATTCCTTTGGTAGAGAGCAAATGTGATGGCTGTCTTTTCTTTCCAACTTGATCAGACTTTCCTCTTTCTCTGAGTGAAGACAAATTTACATTTAATGATTCAGGAAGCTTTGTAGTTTGGGCTGCCTCCTGCTTCTGCCAAATTCTGTGCTGCATGATGACCCTGGTCTCTGGCTTCTTTGTGCTGAAATTCACTCATTCACTATCAAATGACAATGAAGTACTTCCAAGAGAGGTCTTAGGGTCTTGCAGAAATGATAGTAAATCATGTCACAAACTAGTAAAAAAAAAAAAGAAGAAAATATATGTATGTATGTATCAATCAGTGGACCTTGATTCACTGATTTGAAAGGGCTCATTCCAGCTTCCAAAGCATTGCAACAGACAGAGTTTAGGAAATACTTTTTAATCTTTTTTGCATTTCAAAAAATAAAATTACTTTATCTCTTATTCCTTCCCCCACCCTGTGCAGCTTAGAACAGCGAAACTTGACTTTGGAAACAGAAATGATGAGCCTCCATGATGAACTGGATCAAGAAAGGAAAAAGTTCACAATGATAGAAATCAAAATGCGAAATGCCGAACGGGCAAAAGAAGATGCAGAGAAAAGAAATGACATGCTTCAGAAAGAGATGGAGCAGTTTTTTTCCACGTTTGGGGAGCTGACAGTGGAACCCAGGAGAACCGAGAGAGGAAACACGATATGGATCCAGTGAGGGGACTCTCCCCCGCTGTGTCGAGTGGCCCTGGGAAGGACTCTGGGGATTCTGGTGGGAAGATTATATGGGACCAGGTGGCTGGTCACCTGGCTGTACAGAGCTCTAGCTGGGGAAGGCATATCATTTATAGACATTACCACCCATGTCTGCAATGTGTACCAAAGTTGTATCATGTCCCATAATGCTACTGTTAAGTGTTACAACTGGATATGTGTATATAGAGTAGTTTTTAAAGAGTAAACTAAAAACAAGAAGCATATCTCAAGAATTATTTTATTGCCAGTCTTGTATTTAAAATGTTAAATCAGTATGTCATTGCAATTTAGCTTGCTTTCAAGCTTCACCCCTTGCACTTAACATAAGCTATTTTTGGCATTGTGTTATCATCAGCTTATTTTATAGATCAATATTTTTATTTCCCCTTTTGCTGAGGAAATGAAGATAAGCAGATATATAAATATATAAAAATATATATGAGATGAGTTATTAAAATCAAAAGAATACTTTGTGGCTGTGCTGTTTGTGCCAATAGACCTTGCCGTGACCAAAAAGAGAAATGTCAATAATTTTATAAAATACAATGGAATCCCCAGGAAACTTTGAATCACTCTATGAATTCTGCCCTTGATACTGCTCAGTTTTCTTGGGGAGATGGTTTGACACAGGAAATTTTAGTTACGTAAAAAAGTCTCCTTCTCAAGTCCCCTAGTCTGTCTTGCCCATGCCATAGACGCATGTCTCCTATGTAGGATGCACTTTAGTGGGGGAAAAAATCATTTTAAAAAAAGAGCATTTAAGTAGTCATGCCTTGCATTACTCTTTCTGCTGGATGGTTATGAGAGAAAATTCTTCCTTCCATTGGGAAGTTGAGAAACAATGTTTGCTAATTATGGTGTCCACATTGAGCACCTGTCCTCGACTCCACCCCCACCCCCATACCAACCTCCCCCTGCCCTGAACTGCCCTTTGGAAATGGAAACAGTGAAATAGTATTACCGTATCTCTCTCAGTTAAACTGCTGGAGTGCGTGCCTTATATTCTTCTTTTGCTCAGGCTGACTGTTCTGTTGTCATCTAGGATCCTTTCTGAACGACAGCTGGCGAAGGTAGTTTGAAGCCAGAGGGAGGTGATGGAGGGAAAAGGGACCAGGAGAAGGAGGAGACAGGTTGGAAGAAGATATCTGGCTTCTAATTTGTTTTTTTACAATATTTTCCTTCCTTATTAAAACATGGTTATTCACAATAATTTTAAAATGTGAATCTTTAAAAGTCCAATGTTGATAAATTTGTGAACATCACTAATGATAACTTTCCAGACTCTCTCGGACTCTCTGGAGCTGGAGATTGGAGAGAACAATTCCTCACAATTAAATAAGGCAATGAGTTTGAGAAGCAAAGCAAATAAAACTTTCTCAGACTAGAACAGACAGTCACAAAAGGCATAATTAGAAAAAAAAATACTACTTGAGTTTATGGGATTTGTATTGTTTGGAGGTTCTCTGTTTGTGTGTATTTATTTTCAAGGGGACAGTAAACTTTACAACCTCTGTTCTTGTCACTCTGCTGCCTTTGTTTATATACTTACACTCAGCAAGCTTTTGTGGTCCTTTGGTATCAACCACCGTCTCTGTAGCAATACTTCCTTTATCTGTAGTTCCCTTTTCTCTCTCTTTTCAATTCTTTAGCAAGATACTCCTACCTGGATAGCCTATAAAAAATTCAAATGCAAAATGTGCAAAAATGATCTCTTACCTTTTCATCTTTTCCCAAGTCCCTGCCTTAGTTAGCAAAAACCACAGACTCTTACAGGAAGCTGTGTTATACAATAGTAAAAATCAAAGACTATGCAAACAGCCTGTGATCAAATTTTTTCCAATTTTCCAGTTGATACTAAATCTTCTGTGTATCTCTTTTTTCATCTGTAGAATGGGTGGGCATAATAAAAATACTGCTCTCATAGACTTATGTGGTTTCAGCCAGGTAGCTTATATCAGGCTAAGCATAGTACCTAGTATACAGGAAGGACTCCATCAATGTCAACTGGAATTTATCTCTACTATACCCTCTCTTCATGTTTACATTCACTCACCAAGTACTGTCTAGTCCACCCATCCTCGCCTTTTTCATCTGCTCTCTTTGATTAATTTCTGCCCATCTCTTGATGAAAGCATCTCACCCAGCCCCTTGTGTTCTGGTATTTCATTTGCAGACTGCTCTTTCTAAGTCATCCTTCTGACTATTGTAGCCTTTTTAATAACAGTCAAATGCCCCTCACACAGTATGTATGACTCTAACCTGCAGTTTCATTCTCAGATCCTGCCACTTCCCCCCATACCTGCAATGCTATCTCATGCACCTGGAACGTTCCACCTTCTTTTTCTTTAAGATTTTTTTTAATGGACCATTTTTAAAGTCTTTATTGAGGTTCTACAATATTGTTTCTGTTTTTGTTTTGGGTTTTGGCCATAAGGCAGATGGGATCTTAGATTCCTCACCAGGGATCGAACTTGCACCGCCTGCATTGAAAGGCCAAGTCTTAACACTGGACCACCCACAAAGTCCCTCCACCTTCTATCATTGTGCCCATCATGACTGCTGCCCTTCTATCTGGCACACACCAACCATGTGTTTTTTGTTTTTGTTTTTTTGTGGGTTTTTTTGTGTTTTGTTTTTTTTTTGCCAAATCAAATGTCAGTTCAGCTCAGGTCAGTCACTCAGTCATGTCCCACTCTTTGTGACCCCATGGACCCCCATGGACTGCAGCACACCAAGCCTCCCTGTCCATCACCAACTCCCGGAGTTTACTCAAATTCATGTCCACTGAGTCAGTGATGCCATCCAACCATCTCATCCTCTGTCATCCTCTTCTCTTCCTGTCTTCAAACTTTCCCAGCCTCAGGATCTTTTCAAATGAATCACTTCTTCAGGTCAGGTGGCCAAGGTATTGGAGTTTCAGCTTCAGCATCTGTCCTTCTAATGAATATTGAGGACTGATTTCCTTTCTGATGGACTGATTTGATCTCCTTGCAGTCCAAGGGACTCTCAAGAGTCTTCTCCAACACCACAGTTCAAAAGCATCAGTTCTTTGGCACTCATCTCTCTTTATGGTCTAATTCAAACATCCTTACATGACATAGCCTTGACTAGACAGACCTTTGTTGGTAAAGTAATGTCTCTGCTTTTTAATATGCTGTCTAGGTTGGTCATAACTTTTCTTCCAAGGAGTAAGTGTCTTTTAATTTCATGGCTGCAATCACCATCTGCAGTGATTTTGGAACCCCCCAAAATAAAGTCTGCCACTGTTTCCACTGTTTCCCCATCCATTTGCCATGAAGTGATGGGACCAGATGCCATGATCTTAGTTTTCTGAATGTTGAGTTTTAAGCCAACTTTTTCACTCTCCCTGTTGACTTTCATCAAGAGGCTCTTTAGTTCTTCTTCACTTTCTACCATAAGAGTGGTATCATCTGCATATCTGAGGTTATTGATATTTCTGCTGGCAATCTTGATTCCAGCTTGTGCTTCATTCAGCCCAGCATTTCTCACCAAATGTCAGCTCCCCTCTCAAGCTTCCAAAGATCTCAATGCAGGGTTAGTTACCTTTGTGCTCCCAATTTGTATATATCTCTTTTACCCTTTTCCATGCCTGATTGTTTTCTTCACCAAGTTAAAAAGCACTTAAGGAAGCAGCAAAGTGGAATGGTAATTGCAAGAAACTGAGAACCACACAAAAGTAAGCATCTTAACAGTTAGAACCAGACATGGAACAATGTACTGGTTGGAAATTGGGAAAGGAGTACTTAAAGGCTGTATATTGTTTGTCACCCTGCTTATTTAACTTATATGCAGAGTACATCATGCGAAATGCTGGGCTGAATGAAGCACAAGCTGAAATCAAGATTGCTGGGAGAAATATCACTAACCTCAGATATGCAGATGACACCACCCCTATGGCAGAAAGCAAAGAGAAGAAAAGAGCTTCTTGATAAAGGTGAAAGAGGAGAATCAAAAAGCTGGCTTAAAACTCAACATTCAAAAAATGAAGGTCATGGCATCTAGGCTCCCATCACTTCATGGCAAATAGATGGGGAAACAATGGAGACTGGGCTGTTTTCTTGGGCTCTAAAATCATTGCAGATGGTGACTCCAGTCATGAAATTAAAAGATGCTTGCTCCTTGGAAGGAAAACTGTGACCAAACTAGATAGCATATTAAAAAGCAGAGACATTACTTTGCCAACAAAAGTCCCTCTAGTCAAAGATATGGTTTTTCCAGTAGTCATGTATGGATGTGAGAGTTGGACCATAAAGAGAGCTGAGTGCCAAAGAATTGATGCTTTTGAACGGTGGTGTTGGAGCAGACTCTTGTGAGTCCCTTGGACTGCAAGGAGATCAAACCAGTCCATCCTAAAAGAAATCAGTCCTCAATATTCATTGGAGGGACTGATGCCGAAGCTGAAGCTCCAATACTTTGGCCACCTGATGCAAAGAACTGACTCTCTAGAAAAGACCCTGATGCTGGGAAATGTTGAAATCAGGAGGAGAAGGGGATGGCAGAGGATGAGATGGTTAGATGGCATCACCGACTCTATGGACATGAGTTTGAGCAAGCTCCAGGAGTTGGTGATGAACAAGGAAGCCTGGTGAGCTCCAGTCCATGGGGTTGCAAAGAGGCAGACATGACTGAGCAACTGAACTGAACTGGACTGAATATGCCTTAGGCAAGATGCAAAATAATGAAAAGTCATTTAACCTTTGAGCCTTAGTTTTTTCATCTATAAAGTGGAGACAATAACTCTCTTACTTTGAGGTGATGTGCCCTGTGCCTACCCAAGTGCCTGCCACATACCTTGATTGATAGCTCTATTGATAAATGGAGTTTCTTAAGGCAGCTGAAAGATATCTTATTGATTTTAAGTGCCTCTCCCTCCATCGTCACTGGACTTTTCAGGTGACACAATGGTAAAGAATTCTGCCTGCCAATGCAGAAGATGCAAGAGATGTAGATTTGATCCCTGGGTTGGGACGATCCCCTAGAGTAGGAAATGGCAAACCACTCCAGTATTCTTGCCTGGAAAATTTCATGCACAGAGGAGCCTGGTTCACCACTATTATTATGCCACAAAGTACCAGCATGGAGAGTTAGCAATAAATTTGGTCTTTGCTTTATGAGGGATACTGTTATTAATTTTAATTATAAATCTCTGTGATGACAATCTTCAGTCAATGCATGCCATGAGCAGCTTGTTCATCTGGATTTCTATTGGTTCTTATATTAATTCAGCTGAAAGCCTAGAAAAATATCAATGGCAAATTGACATAAGAATAAATTGGAAATAAACAGGTAGTATTTGCTACATTCTGCATACACTTCTTTAAAACTCTTTAGACAGCTGTGATGATTTTTACATTATGAGCTCAGGAAAAAAGATTTGCTTCCAAGTGTTGAGTCTATAGTATTGATTTTACTCATCAAACTATATGGCTGTGTATCCTTTAGTGAACATTTAAAATAGAAATGCCCATGCCATCAAGCTAACTAAAGTGTAGATTTTATATGTAAATTTATCATGAAGTGACTAAAAACTCCACATGGAATTTAAATAATGTCATTTCAATTTATTCACAAGCTGAGGATTCCTTTTACAAAATTAGATCAATGCTAGGTAAGAGAGTTTAAATCTCTTTTTAAAGATATAATTAATATGATGATGTTATAAAATTAATGTAATTAATACTGCCATAATTTTAATGATATAATTATCTCTCATTGGAAATGCAGGAGCAGATTAAAGACTGGGGTTATTGTTCAGTTGATTTCCTTTAGAACTGCTTGGTTTGATCTACTTGCAGTCCTAGGAACTTTCAAGTCTTTTCCAGCACCACAGTTCAAAAGCATCCATTCTTTGGTGCTCAGCCTAGATTGGGGTGGTTGTTTAGTTGTTAGGTAATGTCCAACTGTTTCCAACCCCATGAACTGTAGCCCACAAGGCTCCTCTGTTCATGGGATTCTCCAGGCAAGAATACTGGGATGGGCTGTCATTTCCTTCTCCAGGGCACCTTTTGGACCCAGGGATCAAACCCATGCCTCCTGCATTGGCAGGTGGACTCTTTACCGTTGAGCCACCAGTGAAGCCCCAGGGAGCCGAACACAAACCCCAGTGTTCCTTACATTACAGATGTGTGCCCTCTTGGTGTAGCATCTTAGAAGAGAAAATGCATGAACTTTTGCATTCAGAGACCTGGATGATAATCCCAGCTCTGCAGCTTAGTAGTTATATAAGCTTAAAGGAAGTTGCATCAAGTTGGTAAGCCTGTTTGTTTTTATGTAAAACAGGGATAATAATAGTGTCTTTTCCTTATTGGATATTTTTGAGGCATGAATAAGTGATTAGTACAGTATTTGGCATGTAGTAAGTGTTCTATAAACGGTAGCTGTCAGCCCCCAAATTACTCCAAATTGTTGAAAGGATGCTTCTGGAGCTCATAGCTGGATTCTGGCCTTGGGAAACTGACCAGCAATGAAACACTAGCATGCACAGCAGCAGAGGGTATAACTGTGCCCCTGTCTCAAGGACTCTAATTTTACCTTTTCTCGGATGGTCTGCCAGAGACTGATGACAAGAGAGAGGCAAGCTAAAAGCATCCTTTCTATTCAGAATTAATACAGTTATATCCATGATCTGGGAATAATATCTAAAGAACCACCCGTAACTGTCCTGCATCAATTTTGTCTATGTGGACACTGAGGAAGACAATAGGCATTAAATGTATTAGGTAAAATACAGCGAAAGTGCCTAGGGATGTGGGCCAGTGAACATGCCTACAGTCATATCAGCATCACCGTTAGCGAATATTCGTTGAAGGATTCCACATTCTAGCCTAGCAGGAGGCTAGGTGCCCTGGAATACCTTGTTGCTTTTCAATTGCTAAGTCAGGTCCGACTCTTTGTGACTCCATGGACTGCAGCATGCCAGGCCCCTCTGTCTTCACTATCTCCCAGAGTTTGCTCAGATTCACATGAATCATTCACAGATTCATTCACATGAATCTGAGCAAACCCCAGGAGATACTGAAGGACAGGAAAGCCTGGCGTGTTGCAGTTCATGGGGTCGCAAAGAGTCAGACGCAACTTAGTGACTGAACAACAACATGTCCATTGAGTCAGTGCTGGCTATCTAACCATCTCATCTTCTGCCACCCGCTTCTCCTTTTACCTTCAATCTTTCCCAGCATCAGGGTCTTTTCCAGTGATTCAGCTCTTTGCATCAGGTGGCCAAAGTATCGAAGCTTCAGCAACAGCCCTTCTAAATGACTATTCAGGGTTGATTTCCTTTAGGACTGATTAGTTTGATCTACTTGCAAGTCTCAAGAGTCTTTTCCAGCACCACAGTTCAAAAGCATCATTTCTTCGTTGCTCAGCCTAGTTTACAATAATTACCACATGAGATGTATTGCAGATGTTAAAAGATCACAGAGGTGAGACTGGACAAGGCATTGCAGAGCCATGGCTTTGACATGAGCCCTGAAGGATGAGTTGGAGGTAATCAGACAGGGAGGCAGTTTGGAGCCAAGACCTCCCTAGAGCACATGTGAAACAGCATGTACAAAGGTGCTTGTGTTATAGACTCTAGGGAGGGAGCCTTTTCAAAGACACAAGATGACCTATCCAGCCTGTGCCATCAAGGTGGCCGTCAACCTAACAACCTACTTGCACCCTGTGAGACTTAAAAACACACTTAGGTCCCGGGCGGCTTCTACTCTTTTATTCAAAGGAAGCAGCCAGGGTGTGTGAAGTGTTTTGCCTTGTTTGAATTCACAAACTACAGGGAAAGAGTGCTGGATCAGTGGCTCCCATAGGTCTCTTTCATTATTCTCTTTATAGTCTTCTTAATGGCACCAGTGGGAAATGAGCCAAGTGTTAGCACTGCCCAGCTGAAGGGCCTCTTGTTGCCAAGTGACTTGGATAACGAACAGTTTTCCAGTAAAGCCTGACTCTACTGGGCCTACTCTAGAGCTTTAAGGGGAAAGTTGAGCCAATGAAAAGTGTGTTGTTTAACATCCCATTTATGGCTCAGGTCCAGGGCTGAACGACATTTTTAATTTATGGACTATGTACCTGCTATCATCATAGACCCTCGAGGATCAAGTCCAGGTGAGACCAGCCCACACAGGTAGGAGTCCTTTTGTTTTACCTTAGGGGGTCCCTTTCTTAAGTGGAGAGTACAGGTAACAGGATAATAATGAAATGTTTGAGTGAGGAGTCAGACTGGACTATTTGCTAGGAACAAAGCTATCTCTTGGCTCTGAGGGGAGCCCTTAAAAAGTCTGTGAAAACACCAAGTCCATCCTAGCCCTCTCTTCTTAACAAACATGTTCCCTGCCTCCACAAGAGTCATTAGAGTTGATTATGTACCACACACCAAAGTCATCCCCAGGTCAGGCCACCACACTTCACCCTCTGTTGTTGTTTAGTTTCCTAGTCATGTCTGACTCTTTTGTGACCCTATGGACTATAGCCTGCCAGGTTCCTCTGCCCATGGGATTTCCCAGGCAAGAATTCTTGGAGTGGGTTGCCATTTCTTTTTTCAGGGGATCTTCCTGACCCAGGGATTGAACCCACAACTCCTGCATTGGCAGGTGGATACTGCTGGGCCACCTGGGAAGCCCTCACCCTCTGTAACTTTTCGTCAAAGTAGCTAATGATCCATGTCGCTTGTCTCCACCTGTGAGCTCATCCCCATCTTGCTCAGCACATTCCCACATTTGCTTCAAACTCTGATTCCTCCCCCATTTCCCAACCTTTCCATTACACCTTCTAGATCTGCCAGCATCTCCTCTACATTTTTCCTGAAGCAGTTATGTCCTAAAGACATGGTTGTTCTGCAGCCCTCTCCAAGATGGTCTATTTTTCCTTCCCACAACACAATTCAGCACAAATGATAATTCCCACAATTATCATTAGCCTGACAGAGAGGAAGGTCTCTCTTTGCTTTTTATTGCTACTTTCAGAGCGTTGATCCTCACCTCCCTAAGAACCTCCTTGGAAGCACATGTCACATGAAAGAGTATTTTTAGCATCTAATCAGTTGTTTGTCCTCACTTCTACTTCTCTGTCATACACCAACCTGGCCATGCAGCTCCTCGACCTACTCGGTCCTGTTCTTGGGTAGCTAAGTCGTGTCTGACACAGTGACCCCATAAACTGCAGCACGCCAGGCTTCCTTGTCCTTCACTGTCTCCCAGAGTTTGATCAAATTAAGTTCATTGGCTCAATGATGCTACCTAATCATCTCTTCCTCTGTGATCCCCTTCTTCTCCTGCCCTCAATCTTTCCTAGCATCAGGGTCTTTTCTAATGAGTTAGCTCTTCACATCAGATGGTCAAATTATTGGAGCTTCAGCTTCAGCATCAGTCCTTCCAGTGAATATTCAGAGTGATTTCCTTAGGATTTACTGGTTTGATCTCTTTGCAGTCCAAGGGACTCTCAAGCCTAGCATTTCATATGATGTACTCTGCATACAAGTTAAATAAGTGGGGTGATAATATACAGTCTAACAATAACTGCACCATCACCAAAATATCTATACCAAGCATCCACTCTCTGAACATCACCTCTTTACTTTCTGGGTAACTCCTTTTTGCACCATCACTCCAACAGTTCTTGAATACTTCCAAAGTATTCACAGCCATGGACTTGCCTAAATTTTCACAGATTATTATCCTCTCATGTCATCCCTCATGTCATTGCTTCCCTCCTTGACCAACTTAGCTTCTGTGGTTCTCCATCATATTTATTTCTTGGAGTAGGAAATGGCCACCTATCCCAGTATTCCTGCCTGGGAAATTCCATGGACCAAGGATCCTGGTGGGCTATAGCTCATGGGGTGCCAAAGAGTCAGACACGACTGAGCATGCACTCACACACTCCACTCTCAAATTCCTTCATCTTCTCTTCCACCACTCCACTCATCTGGGAAGAAAAGAAAAGAACTCAAGTTTGGCTAAATCCAAGTTTTGCTTCCTCCTAACCTTCATCTAAAAAACTAAACATGGCTGAAGGGCAGAAGCCCACTGACTGACTTGTCTACCTTATATAAAAATGGCTCATTTGTCTCTCATTGATGTCCAGTAACTTATCTTTGTAGTTTTTAAGGTCTGTTTCACACTTCATAAGCCCCATAAGCTCTTTCTATCCTTACATTCAGCTGATAATCTTACTTATATAACCTTACTTACTGATAGCCTCTTTTTACTGAGAAAAAAAAATCCACAAGGCACGTGAGATCTTAGCTCTGCATCCAGGGATCAAACCCACACCCCCTGCATTGGAAGGTGAAGTTTTTACCTCTGGACAACTAGGTAAGTCCCTGTTTTAATGTTTCATCATCACATCTGCCAGACAACCTACATCTGAACTGTACACACCATCTTAGCTCTTGTTCCAAAAACCATGCTGCCTGCTCCACCCAGGCCAACGATTCCTCTCTGAGAGCACACCTCTCCTTTTCCAGAATATTGCTCCTTCAAATAGATACTCTTCTTCTCTTGCATTACATATTTTGCTCTTAAATATTAAGCCCACCCACGCATACTTACACTTTGGTAACTTTAAAAAATCCTTTCACCTTATATTTTTAGGTCTAATTTCAACATCACTCTTCTGTTTCTACTTTTCAGGAAAAAAAAAACTTGAATTTTCTGACCTCATTTCTAATTTCTCACTTTCCATGTTCTCTTGAACTCAGTGGAATCATGCTTTCTTGCTCAAAATTGCAGAGAAACTGCTGTAGTCAAGGTCAGTCATGACCTTCATAAAATCAAGTCCAATTGTCAGTCTTCCGTCTCCATCTTAGCTGCTCAGTGGCACTGTCCATGGTGCCCATTCCCTCATTTTTGAAACACTTTCTTTGGCTTCCAGGACAGCACGTGTTCCTGGTTTTCCCTCTGCTTCACTAGACATTCCTTAGAACACCCTCCTCTTCCTGACTTCTGTATGCTGGAACAAGCGGTGCATTCATCTGTAGATTCTCAGCCTCTTAAGGGTCTCATATAATCTCCTTGTTTCAATGAACACTTATAAATTGATGACTCTCAAATTTATGTTTCAGCTCAACTTCCCTACCTCCAACCTCATAGATACTCCAGCTACTTCACATGAATATCGAATCATCAACTGACATCTCCAACAGCAAATGTGAATTTCTTCACAAATATGCTTCTAACCCATCGTTCTCAGTCAACTGCACCATCATTTACCTTGTGGTTTAGCTTTCTTAAAAATACAGGATTCCCTTGATCTCTTTCTTCCGTATCACATTTCAGTCCATCAGCAGATCTTGTCAACTCTACCTTCACAATGTATCCTTAATTAGACTGTGACTCCAACTGCTTCTCAGCACCAGCTCTTCTTAGCCCAAGCTCCATCACAGCGTTTGGGACTCCTGATACACCTTACAATGGATTCTTTGTTTCCATTCTTACCTTTTTTCTTCACCTCCTCTCTCTACTCAGCAGCAAGGGAGATCCTTTTTAAAAAGAAATATTATGGCATTCCCTTGCTCCAATCTATCCATCATCTTCCCATGATAGAATCAAAACCCAAGATCTTGCCAAGCTCTGACTCTTTCTACCTCTCCAATTTCATTTATTATCACACTTCTCTTGTCCATTCTGCTTTATTCATAAGAGGCAGTGTGTGCTCAATTTTGTCCGACACTTTGAGACTCCCTAGACTGCAGTCCACCAGGCTCCTCTGTCCATGGAGTTTTCATGGCAAGAATACTGGAGTGGGCTGCCATTTCCTCCTCCTAGAGATATTCGAGATCCAAGGATCAAACCCACATCTCCCCAGTCTCCTGAATTGGCCAGGCAGATTCTTCACCACTGAGTCACCAGGGAAGCCCTTTATTCACAAGACGGTCATTCTTTATATACACAAACAAGCTCTTACTCCAAGGCCTCTGAACTTGCTTGTCCCTCAGATATTAATATGACTCATTCCCTCACTTTATTCAGGTCTGCTCAAATATCACCTCTTCTGAGAACCTTGCCCTGATCACCTCATCTAAATGATACTCCTTATCATGCCTTATCCTTTTAACTACTCTGTCTGTTTTCTTAGTGCTATCCAGGACCTTGAGCTTCCCTCATTGCTCAGTTGGTAAAGAATCTGCCTGTAATGCAGGAGACCCCGGTTCAATTCCTGGATCGAAGATCCACTGGAGAAGGGATAGGTTACCCACTCCAGTATTCTTGGGTTTCCCTTGTGGCTCAGCTGGTAAGAATCCGTCCATAATGTGGGAGACCTGGGTTCGATCCCTGGGCTGGGAAGATCCCCTGGAGAAGGGAAAGGCTACCCACTTCAGTATTCTGGCCTGGAGAATTCTCCAGTCCATGGGGTCGCAAAGAGTCAGACACAACTGAGTGACTTTCACTTTCACTTTTGCAGTGTGCATAGAACAGTCATGGGAAGACTGAAGTACTTAATATCTGTGGCATGGGTCAGTGAGTGAATGTTCAGAGTTCAATGTCAAGTTCCTGGTTCACATATTCAGTGATGTTCTGAGTTGGAGTTTCTAACAGAAAATAACAAATGACTAAAATCTACCTTAACTTATTTTAGGGCTCCAACAACCCCCATAGACTGAACAAATTTCAAAGATTTGGCTTCCTATGAGAGCATCACTGCAGAGAGACTCCAGTATCTGCTGTGATATTATTTACTCATTTGGATATTTTGAAATATGAGCCTCAAGCTCAGCATTCAGGCCCAATAGCTCTCAGAAGAAACATGTATCCAAATGAATTTTATATTATGTAGCAAAAAGCAACCATGCTATTTTTGTTGTTTTTTAGCCTCTGAACTTCTTATCTATTTCCCCCCGGGATACAAATACCATAAGTCATTGGCAAGGTGTCAAAATGCCATCACATATCTCCCTTTTTCTGGAGATTGAAATTTGTTTGTTGTTGTTGTTTACTTGCTAAGTCCCATCCGACTTTTTGGCACCCCATGGACTGTGCCCAGGCTCCTCTGTCCATGGGATTTCCCAGGCAAGAATACTGGAGTGGGTTGACATTTCCTTCTCCAGGAGATCTTCCCAACCCAGGGATCCAACCCACATCTCCTGCATTGGCAGACAGAATTCTTTACTGCTGAGTCACCAGGGAAGCCCTTCATTAATGGTACTTATGTACAATTAGATAAAATGATAACATCAAAAGAAGCAGATTCTGTGTTTCATTGCTCTAAGAGAATAATAAAAATGGAATCATTCAAATCATGCCACTAATTTGAACACATTATTATTTTGAAAGGAAGTAATAGATGAGTTAAAGACTTTTTGCTTTAGCCACTTATTTATAAACTGTTAAGCTTTATTTACTCTGAAGTTGTGAGGATAAGAACTATGTTGTATTTATCTCCTACCAAGGACACATAGACAGATGTTCAACAAATGGCTTTGGAGTGAATGAATGTGCCACTTAAGAATGTAACTCAGAATTTAAATTAGAAATTTAGAGCAATTTTCTGAGAGCTTGATTTGCACCAAATCCAAGTTTGCAAAATATTAACATTAAGAAAGAAGCAATTGCTTTTTGAAAGTCTTCCTTTTATAAAAGAAGCACTTTAATATCAATAGTTTCCTTAGTCCACGTAAAACATTATTGGTTTATAAAAATTGATTTTGTGTATAGTGGTTCATAAATAATCCTTTGACAAATGCAAATATAAAAGTGTTCATGAAAAGCAAATTGTGAGAGATACACTTTAATAAGAAGAGTGTGGAGAGTTTTTAAGATGAATAACATTTTACATCTGCTTTTGAGTTGCAGACAACGTGGATCATTGGGCAAAAAGGAATACGGACGAGGATCCAGGGAAGGACAGAACCGGAAGTTCAGTGTCAAGGAAGTGAACCATGGAGTAAAATTTGAATCTTCTAAATTGCATTTCAGACTTATTTTACATTGGGTTTTATACTATGATAAACAGGTCTTTAATATGTGACAAGAGAGGATGGGAAATTCCAAAGTGGGGTTTGATTCTTGTGTATGTACCATCAGACTTCATGTGCTTAGGAACTGTACACACCTACAGTTAGTTTCAGTAACAAAAGAGAAGACACTGATCTAAAAGGATGAGCAGATCGAGTTTAGTCTGGACCTGGGGAGATGACTTGCCATGTTCAGTGGTCACTGACGTGAACTGATCTGAGACAATAGCATTTTCAGTGTGCTTCACTACTTGCAAATGTCTTGCAGGCATGCCTTTCAAAATTTGGGGATGAAAGACATGCAACAAGTAGCTTTCTGATAAACCCGTAAGGTCAGAAATCTCTACCTTGAGTATAACCCAGTGCAGCTGCTGAGCAAACAGAATCCTCCTTTAGGGTGGTTGTTGCACAAGCAAGAAAGGTAGTTTTCAAGATATCTTTATTCTCACTGTAAATGCCGTGAAAATGACCCACATATTTGGTAACTTTTCATGGCACCTGGTATGCACCAATAACTCCTTCTGATCCTTTCTCTCCATAAGCAGTCTTATGGAATGTGACTCCCCTTCTTAATATTGTATTTTCAGGTACCTATACTTGGCCACTTTTAAGCTTATTTTATTAACAGAGTAAAGATCTCTGATTTAAAATAGAAGCTATGCCAGAGATAACAAATGGCTTTTGGTTTCTATTTTTCTCATATATAAAAGGTTAAATTGTGTTGACTCAAAAGAATAGGTATGTTTATCTTCCAGATTTTCTTTGTAATAGTTAGCTGGTTAAATAAAACATTGTATTTACAGAAATAGAAGGCCATTCCTCAACTTTTTCAGGTGTTTCCAGCTTAACATGGGTTTGGTGACCTTATCAAGACACAAAATCATAAATTCACCAAGGAGTAAGGTTGACTACCGTGTAGACACACACACACACACACAGACACACAAAACAACTTTGACCTCTCTCTTGAGTAATGACTAAACTGATCAGGACTTCTGATAAATTAACCTGATATTTAACCCTGTTTTACTCACCTAATACCCTCAGAAAATTATTTTTTCCCTCTTCACCAATTTTATATCTTAAAGGAAACTTATATGAGTTGTAGATGCACAACCAACATCTCCAGACAGAAATGAAGCTGAAGCCTATTTTTAGAAGAAACTAATCTCAAATGAAAGTAGAGCTTTCTACATGGTCACACATGTATTACACACTCATTACCCAAAGTGAGAAAGTAGGTCACTCCTCATTTCTTATTTATTCCCTGGCACAATCAGACTGCACAATGAAATCATGTGATGTGCTTCAGAGCTACTGTCAGGACATAAAACCCAAAACAATGAGCAGCACAACAACAGTTAGCAACAGGCAAACTCCAACAAAGTCTGGGTTTGGATTTGGTTTTATGTTACTAGAAGCAGATTTGCTCTGTTTTTTAATAGTTCATAAGAAACAGAAATCACAATGTATCGACTTCATATCCACCTACAAAGAGTTCAAAAAAGCCAAAGCTCTCCCCCCATTCACCCTCTTGTTCCACCAACATTTTGAAAATAAAAAAGGAAAAAAAAAAAAACCACAAAATGAAAAAGAGTAAGAAAGGACACAAATGATTTCAATAATTTCAATCCTTATTAAACATCACTGAAGTGCATTTGATCTATCAGGCTGACTTTCAGTTCTCACCACTAAGACCTTGCAAAGAAACTGGATGTGCGTTAGTTTTGCTTTCCAGGGTTGATCTAGAACTGTAAACGTGAGATGTGTATGAACGTGTGTGTATGTGTTTTAAGTCCATTTCATAAACAGGGACACAGGACAATTCTCATCATTTGTAATAGTCTTTGGAGTCCAATCATGCAGAGTAACAGGCAGGTGTAAGTTAGGTCTTGTTGCAAGATAATACATGGCAAGGTGAACATTTCAGTGCTAACTAGGGGCGGGAGATTTCTGTCCATTAGGATATACTGGCCATTGGTCCCACATAATCAAAAGTTAGATGTACAGGAGTTCATATACAAACAGATCTTCCACTTCAGCTTGCTGACCAAGGAAATGAGTCAAAGTGAGCCATTTCAGACAGCGAAAGAACTGTCCAAGTGCTAAAAGAGATAAAATCTTATATTTTAATCACATGGAAAATAATTAGTGTAACTATGTACATTATAAGTTGATTGTTGTTCTTAGAGAAAGGAGTTTCCATTCTGGGTTCAATAATCTCTGTGGAAAATACGCACATTGGGTATTGTGAGCAGGGTAGAGGGTGGAGATTTCTCTTCAGACCCAAAGTGGTTAGAATCAAAGATTACTCAGGCTATTTAATCCCTTTCTCTGAGCTATACAAGACAAATTCTCTTCAGCTAACCTGGTTGATAGCATTCAACACAGAGCATAATGCTTCTAAGATTTAGATTATCATATGTTGAGAATTACATAGAAATAGATTTGGAATAATTTAGATTTTGCAATGACTGTTTAAAATTTTAAAGTCCGTTTTGCTTATTCTGCATCCCTCCTCCCTGGCAAGTCATAAAAGGATTTATCTAATCTCACCTATTCTACTTATTCTATTTGTCAAGGCCTATTTTCTGATTTACCAGTCAGCTGCTATCAGTATCCTTAGGTAATATTTTTCTGATAATGATATCAGATTGAGAAAAAAAACTATCCAACTCCCTGGCCTTCAATTAAATAGTTTACTCCAAGTGGAGGGAACAGACCAGGCCCTGGTCCACCTATGGGGTACATTCTGTCGAAGCTCAGTCATCAGATTCTTGAAGATGCAAGATTATTATCAGTTTTTATTCAACAAGAAGAAATTTGGCTATCAGGCCAGTGTATCTCTTTTGAACACACTGGCCAACAGAATACATATAGAAATATCAAAGTGGTGGTGGTGGTTTTGCCAAACTCTCTCAAAAATCCAGTTCCTCCTGCACATGGACACGTAGCTATCCCTCCTGTAAAATACTACAAAACATTTCTTGAAGGATCACTATGAAACTACTTGCCCTTTAAGGAAATTCAGGCCAACTTTGCATTCCAAAAGGAACCCCAACCATAGGCAGGAACTTCACTTTTCCCAAGAGTGACCTGACATTCCCCTACCTGAAAAGCAGGAGAGACCTTTTGAAGGAAAGGTGACTGTACCGGAAATATTTGTTTTTTCAAGAAAAGAAGACTCAGTACAGAACATAGTATGTTCTGTGGATCTGGTAACAAATAATCACCTCCTGAAGAGACTCCAATAAAATGGACCCAAGATTGTGAAGGGTGGGTGGACTTTTGCAATGATGGTTCTCTTTGTTGGCCTATCTCCTGTTTCTTTGATAATGTAGGAAAATTAACTGTAGAAGCTGTCAAGAAGCTAACCCTTAGCTTGCTTTGTAATATGCGATATCTCAATATAAAGGTTGTTCCATTTTTCCTTGACTGGAGGGAGTTCTGGCTAGAGGTAACCCGTTTCTAAGAGACAACAGGAGAGGCCAGACTAGTCGAGTTTAGAGAAGTAAGTAGCAAGTGGAAGTAGCAGGTAATGGGAGGGACTCTGGGTAGTTCTTGCCTGGTTTCATCTGAGTGGGAAAAAAAAATCACTTCCACATACATGAGAGAGAGTCTCACTGTTGAGTGGTTTGAAGATGCTGGCTGGAGATTTCCTTTTGTCTCCTGATGTCGTTTGGTGGCTGATGAAATTCTTCCTGGATTCACTCTCTTTCAGCAGCTTCATGCTCTCTGCACTTAATCCCATGGGGTTAAAGAGCCAGGAGGGGAGAGGCCACAGGGATAGCAAGAGAGGAGCACAGACAAAGGAGATAAGCAAAGAAATAGAAATGCAAAGAAGAGAAACTTTAAAGGGGGTGGGGGCGTGAGGGGGAGAGTTGAGAGAGAGTGACACAAAGAAAATTGACTGAACTCATGTGAACGTGGAAGCTTTTTCTGATCAGATTGTCTACAGTATTAACCGAAAACAAGGGCAGCAAGACAGAGACACTGGGCCACTTCTGTTCCAGGGGACGAGCTGCACAGTCTAATATTTTTTCTCTCCGTTTTGAACAAATGACCTCTTGTCATGAAATCTATGGTGTGAAGCAATCCCCTGTAAATGGCAGCATTGCTCCTGTAAGCGATGGTGGGAGTTGATTCTATTGCTTAGGAAGAGATACGGCTTCCCTATCGTTGTATTTAAGGCAGTTTTCAGAGCACTGGCATTCTTGTCTGCTCTGTTTTCAGAGGGATTCCATTTGCCCGTCATCTCACACTCAACCAACCATCCTGTGTGTTTCACTTCTTCTTCAGGTGAAATACCACCACATTGGTGAGCACCAAAATGGCCAGAGTGCAAAGAGTTGTGATGGATACTTCACTAGAGTGAATAAGGGGAGAAGGGTTGACCTGGTCCTGTTATTGCTGAGAAGTTACCCTGGTCTCACCTTGTATGGAACCAGGATGTTTCACAGTGCCTCCTTCAAGTGCCTGGGAAAGCACTTTCATTTATTTTTGAGCTAAATTCAGGAGATTTTGCTAAACATTGACATCAATGCTTCATGGCTTTTAAGACACTCTATTGCTAAAGCTGTTTAGCAGCAGTAACTTACGGGCAGAGTTATTGCTGTCATGTCAACTTGTGGTACAAAACTCAGATGATCAGCCCTTCTTGAATTGTTGAAATTTATGAAAAAATAAATAAACATGAGACACTGGGCACGTTAAGGAGTTGAGGAAACCCCTGAGGAATGTCTGTGGATGTTTTCAAATGCTAACCTGAGGATCGCCCTGGGATTTGGGTATTTTTTTCTAAGTAATCTTTTTTTTTTTTTTTTTAATTCTAGAAGAGGGAAGTAATATTTCTTCTCAAAATAAAACCTTGACAAGGTATAAACCTGGAAAATAGCACAGCCATGGAAAACACAACCCACAATCTAAAAATAGCCTAGGCAAACTCATTTTTTGTTCGGGATACCATGTAGAGGCAGCCTCACTCTTTTTCAGAGAAGGGTTCCCATCAGATATGGACACACTAACCCTTCCTCCCTAGCTGCCAATCTCTTCTCAGTTGTGACACATAATTTGCAAACGACAAATGAGGGTCTCCTTTCTAAAACAGGAATGTCGGTGTCTCCTAGAATCTGGGTCATACCTCCTTTAGGTCTTCCTCCCACACGGCCACACTACCCTAGTCTCTCCTACCCACTCACTATCAGAGGAAAGACCCTCAGCTGTTATGCCTACCTTCCTTCTAAAGGCCAAACCATTCAGTACCTGGAAACTGTCACCCTCTCCCACCCCACACTGTACATAAGCATCACATATGTTCTTTCTACAAATTGGTTTACAGGTGCCATTTAATCAGTTCAGATTTGGAAGCTACATCTTCAAGGGTCCAAGAGAACTCACTCCCTCCCCATATTCCGCCCTTTACACATTTTCTTATAAGACATACAGCTTAATCAGTTAACAAACTAAATAGCTTATATACTGGCAATATATTACAGATGGGTTTATGTCAGAGTAATAGATCACATGAAATGGACCGTGTGGTACCCCAGTGCGTGATGTCTTGGGAGAGCCCTGAGGACACTGACAGTAGCATCTCTAAGTAAGTGGTGCTGTGTGAATACAGACACATGCGGATCTGTATCTACATCCATCTGACTAGGCCAATAGGAGCAGGTAGATGCAAGATAGAGACACACATGCTGGATGGGGCCACTGCACACCTTGCCATGCCATTTGAAAGGGCAGTTACAGGTCACTGGTTCTGCAGCCATTAAAATTACACTTTGTGGAGAAGGCTTCTCTAATTGTGTTTGATTTGCTTTCCGTAGTAAAAGCATCATTGGAAGAATACCAAAGCAAGAGCAACTAGGTGTTAAATATACATTTGGCTTAGCTGCAATACAGAACTCTGGAGAAGAAGCAGGCGGAAAGATGTGTTTCAATTTTAGGCTTGGATTCTCTCCCTTGCCACATTCTTGTCATTGCGTGTCTGCGTTTGCGTGTGTGCGTGAGTGTCTGCGTGTGTGTTCCATCACATCATCTCCTGAAGAATGCTGGGTTTCGCAGGCAGGCGGCTAGTCACCTGCAACAACCCAGGGGTCCTGCCGAGGCTTCCAGGCTGCTGTCAGTGTCAGATGCCAGGGTCTGGTCGGTGGACATGGAGGAGATGTCGTTGACGGATGAGGAAGGAGGGAGACTCTCACTGCTGTTCACGGCTGCACCTGTGCTAAGAAAACGAAGACCAACATGACTAAACCTGGAACCAGACTCAGCTGGATATCACTCAGGATACAAGTGTGTGCACATACGATAAGGCAGCGGTCCCCAACCTTTCTGGCACAAGGGGCCAGTTTCATGGAAGATAATTTTCCCACAGAGTAGTAAGGGGGGATGGTTTGGGGATGATTCAAGTGCCTTATCTTTACTGTGTGTTCTATTTCTATTGTTATTGCATCAGCTCCACCTCAGATCATCAGGCGTTGTTAGATCCTGAAGGTTGGGGACCCTAGATAGGGGATGTCTGCTCCATCATTCATTCAACAAGTCCTCATAGAACCACTAATATAGAACACTACATTAGACGGTGAACATGAGGGTAATAACACAGTGTCCCTGATCACAAGTTATTCAAGGGTTAATGCAGTAATTCAAAATTGAGACAGGAGTACGTCAAGGCTGTATATTGTCACCCTGCTTATTTAACTTATAATGTGTGGAGTACATCATGAGGAATGCTGAGCTGGATGAAGCACAAGCTGGAATCAGTGTTGCTGGGAGAAATATCAATAACCTCAGATATGCAGATGACACCACCCTTATGGCAGAAAGCGAAGAGAAACTAAAGAGCCTCCTGATGAAGGTGAAAGAGGAGAGTGAACAAGTTGGCTTAAAACTCAACATTCAAAAAATGAAGATCATGGCATCTGGTCCCATCATTTCATGGCAAATAGATGGGGAAAGAATGGAAACAGTGACAGACTTTATTTTTTGGGTCCCAAAGTCACTGAAGATTGTGACTGCAGCATGAAAATAAAAGACACTTGCCCCTTAGAAGAAAAACTATGGCCAACCTAGACAGCATATTAAAACGTAGAGACATTACTTTGTCCACAGAGGTCTGTCTAGTCAAAGTTATGGTTTTTCCAGTAGTCATGTATGATGGTAAAAGTTGGACTATAAAGAAGGCTAAGTGCCGAATTATTGATGTTTTTGAACTGTGGTGCTGGAGAAGACTCTTGAGAGTCCCTTGGACTGTAAGAAGATCAAACCAGTCAATCCTAAAGGAAATCGACCCTGAATGTTCATTCGAAGGACTGATGCTGAAGCTGAAGCTGCAATAATGGGAAGAACTGACTCATCAGAAAAGACCCTGGGGTACTCTTTTGCCCCCTTCTGATGCCTATGTCAGAAGCTTTCCCTATCTCCTTTATACTTTAATAAAACTTTATTACACAAAAGCTCTGAGCGATCCAGCCTCGTCTCTGGCCCCGGATTGAATTCGTCTCCTCCGGAGGCCAAGAATCCCGCGTCTTATCGTTCAGCAACAACCTTTCATCTTGGGGGCTCGTCCGGGATCCTTCAGGACAAGATGGGAGCTAACAATTCCAGCCTCACTCCTTTGAACTGTATCCTGAAAAACTGGGATAGATTTGATCCCCAGGGCTTAAAGAAGACACACCTGGTCTTCCTATGTGATACTGCATGGCCGCGGTACCCACTGGAGGACGGCGAACGGTGGCCAGTTGGAGGCTTTTCAACAGGCATTAACAGAACTCCGGGAGACGACTCCTGACCCAGCCTCTGAATCCAGCAAGCCTCTATTTGAGCCAGGAACCGAGCTGTCAAAGTCCCAGGAATTGATTCGTGGGTACATCACACTCGAGTCAAGAGGTGGCACCCTGACCAGAACTAAGTGATGTCATTTTATGTTTTACTTTCTATGCTCTGACTTTGTATGATTCAGATGGGCCTGATAATCTATGTGAGCCTACTTCTGCTGACTCCAAAAATCCTGAGTCTGCCCTTTGATCCTCAAGACAATGCCTTCCTGTCCTGGGCTCACTCCTATGCTGCATTCCACAATCGGTCTAACTGCTGGGTCTGCGGAGCACTCCCCTCTTCATCAGTGGAAGGCTTCCCGTGGTGGAAATCTCCACTTCAAGGAAAGGACTTTCTCCAAGTCTGCGAATACCTTCGACAACAATCACATGTGATGCCTCTTCTTCGTCTGATGACATCTAACAACCCTAGAATGGACTGGTGCAATACTTTGTACCTTAACTATGGACATAACGTGACTTTTAATACTGAATGTTTTACCTACGTTGTCAGTAGTTCTCCATTCTTTGATGTGAAAAGGGGTAGCACAGTCATTTAAACTCGATCCAACCTCTTTGCATCTTACAAAGTTAAACAGCTAAAAGAAGTAAAATAAGAAGGCAATGCTTGTGGAATGTACAGTGCACACTGGCGGCGCACGCTTCATTACGACTCGCCTGCTTGCTTCTCCTGTTCAATCGTTTCTTTCGAAGGCAGTGGGTTTTTCTCTTGCGTTTCCGTTTTCTTCAATTTCGACTTATCGAACTTCTCAATCTCCGCCATATCGGGCTTGTCAGACATTGTTGCAGAGGGCGCGGAGCGAGCTGCGAGCAAGTGAAGTCTGGTCTGCGCTGTGGCTGCTGCCGAGTACCTGCCTCTCCCATCTGCCTATGTGGCTGGCAGGGAAGGAAAAGAACTTGCATGTTGGTGAAGGAGGAAGCTGGGTGGGACGACAGTGAAATCTAGAGTAAAAAGCTGGTCCAAGGTGTTCTGCGGGCTGTAAAATGCAGTTTAATCAGAGTGCCATTTTTTTTTGTTGTTGTTCAAATTTTAATTATTGGAATGCACAATTTTTTAATATGCAAATAAAAAGTTTTAAAACCTGAAAAAAAAAAATACTGATTGTTTTGTTTTTGCTGTTTGCTCCCTGCATCTGTAACTGTGTAACTGGATTTGTTTCTAGTCGCATGAAAGCTTTTAAGTTACAAATGGTTGCTCAAACTCCTGCTATCACTGCAGCTTCTTCCGACTACTATTTGGGGCCCCTGGATCAGACATCCTCACTATGAGGATTAGGAGAATATGTTGCCTCACCAATTTAGGGACAATGCCCCTTGTCAGCTAGGAAGCAGTTATGGAATGAAAACGACGCCCCTTTTCTCTAGGCAACATAATTCTCCTAAAAGAAAAGGGGGGAATGAGAGGGTAACAGGCAGGAAGGCCAGGGGTCTCCAAATGGAGGAAAGAGGCTGTAAGTGCCAGACATTTTTATCTCTCTTAAGCGGCAGGAAGAAACAAACCAGCGATCTGTTTTTCCTTCTCTATACAAATTTAAAAGGAGGTTTCTCTTAACATTCTGTGTTGCCATGACACCTGGTCTCACCTAAAGCTAACTACTCTCAAACTTTGAGTTAACCAATACATTCCTTTTTCGTATGGAAATGTTGTCTTAAGCTATGTTAATGAACCCCAGACTCTATCTTCAAGTTGGTTCCGCCAAACGGCCTAACTTACTTACTCAGGTATTGTTCCCCTAATCTATGTAAACGGAACTATTTGTTGGTATTCTGCCCTTCTACAAGATTCAAGTCAATCATTTTATGGCCTGGGATGAATTATCTGATGCCATTCTAAATTTTATGACATTCCTTTCATTTCATTAACAGACTGTGAGTGACTATGTAACATACAGCTAAAGACTAGGAGGGGGGTACTCTTCTGCCCCCTTCTGATGTCTATGTCAGAAGCTTTCCCTATCTCCTTTATACTTTAATAAAACTTTATTACACACACACAAAAAAAAGAAAAGACCCTGATGCTGGGAAAGATTGAGGGCAGGAGGAGAAGGGGATGACAGAGTATGCAATGGTTGGATGGCATCACGGACATGAGCTCGAGCAAGCTCTGGGAGATCATGAAGGACAGGGAAGCCTGGCATGCTGCAGTCCATGGTGTTGCAAAGAGTGGGACAGACTGAGGGACTAAATAACAACAATGCAGTAACTGTCAAATTCTGCTCTACCCTAGAAATCACCTCTAATGCTTCTAAAAGAAAACCAAAACCTCCACTAAACACCCCATTCACCCTCTGCACCTCCCATATTGTAATGCATCTGGCCTTGGGTAAAGTCAAGGCATTTGCATTTTTCAAAAGCTCCCCAGAGACTGATGTTAAAGGCTGAAGACCACTGTTCTATGAAGAGCAAATAAGTGAACACCTTTAAAGTAATCACCTGAACCTGGATGTTTTCAATTCAGGGAGGTGGTGTTGTTTTTTTCCCCTGCACAAGGCAGCAGGCTGGATTTTAGTTACTGACCAGGGATCAAACCCACACTCCATGAACTGGAATCACAGAGTCTTAACCAGAGTCTTAACCACTAGACTGACAGGGAAGTCCCTCAGGCAACTTTTTAAAACAAACACATATAAGCCTCTTATCCCAGAAATATAGGCTGAGGTAATTGCCAGAGATCAGAATTACTTTGAGGCTACAGTTATAAGAAAGAAAGGTATATTAAGTAAATATTATTACACCATCATTAATTTTACATCAAACTTAAAATCCATATCAGAAAAGCCAGGTAGGACTGTGGATGAAAGTTACCATAGACCAAAAAAAGAACAGAAGTCAGAACCACAGTCAGCCTCTTGAGTGTATGTTTCCTTTTCATCAGGCTTGCTTACCTGGGAATCTCCAAGTAAGAACTCTGAATTATTAACTACAAAAATTTTTTAATTGATCTGCTATGTAGGAATACAAAGATTTTGAAACTCTGAGGAGAAACTTGCTCATGGTAATCACTCAATAAATACTTACTGAGCTACAGTCGTTTTAAGAACCACACACGAGAGATTGTAAAACTGAATTAAACCAGAGCACCCTGGAAAGTCCAATCACTTTTTCTCTTTATAGATCCTTTATATTCAAGGGATACGGGTGATAAAATGCATGTTTTGTGAAATAGTTCACTATTAAAAATATATGAAGTATAAGCATCTAATAAAGTGAGACATATTTGGTAAAAATCATATATCCCTGTGAATAAGTCACAGTAGTATTATCAAATACATCTAATAAGTTAAGAAAAAAATCTAATGAAGTGGAGAACTTAATACAATCTCCTTGTTCCTGGAGTAGGTAGGTGATTAATATGTGATAGTAACTGGAGAGGATACACACACTTAAACTAAGACAAATTATATGAATCCTTTTTAAATTGTTCTTTGTTAATTATAACCATATTTGTGCAACTTATGAGAAATATAAAAAATAGAGGAAAAAAAGACAGCAATATGCATTGATCCTCAAATTAATGATAAGAACTATTAAACTTTTGATATATTACTTTCTAGTTTTTTTGCTAGGAAGTCTAAGTATAATCATTTCATATATATCCTTTTGTATCCTGTATTTTCTTATCCAAAAAACCTATGCAATATTTCATGTTCTTTAAACTCTTAAAAGTATCAGTACCCCCCAATCTTAAATGTCTCTAGATTTTTAAATTTGTCTTATTAACATCTTCTTGTAAATAATTTTACTCTTATTATCATAAAAATATATAATGTAAAGTTCAGTTCAGTTCAGCTCAGCCGCTCAGTCATGTCCAACTCTTTGCAACCCCATGGACTACAGCATGCCAGGCCTCCCTGTCCATCACCAACTCCTGGAGCTTGCTCAAACTCATGTCCATCAAGTCGGTGATGCCATCCAACCATCTCATCCTCTGTCATCCCCTTCTTCTTCTGCCTTCAATTTTGCCCAGCATCAGGGTCTTTTCCAATGAATCAGTGCTTCGCATCAGGCGGCAATACTTTGGCCAGCTGATGTGTATTTAGTTGCTCAGTAAGCACACAAGTAATGTAAAGTTATCTGGCTTCAATTCATGCCAGCTTTATTTGATTATATCCTTTACAGATATGGTGCAGAGCTAGTTCATTTCCTCTCGTGACATATACTAGTAGATTTCATAGGCCGACAGACAACCCTTGATTAAACAGCCCAACTGCCCAGTGCTGTTTTTTCCCTTTGCTTTTAGATTACATTATACCAACATCCTCATATTCTTTCATCAGCTTTGGTCTCTAATAATTGAGCATTACTGTGATGGGCTTCTCAGAAACATCTTTAATTTTTCCATATCATTATTAAAGGGTAGAGATTAAAACTAGATGCAGGATTTTAATAAAGGCTTGATCAAATTATGGGCCGACAGAGTGAGATTACTATCTATTCATCTCCTGAGTGATATATTCTTATACTACACGTGGTTTTCAAATCACGGTACTAGAGTCTAGATTTAGTTTTAATTTGAAATATAAAATATTGCCCATATACCTTTTGTAACAGCTTCACTGAGACATAATTCACAAAGCTAATTTGTATAATTCAATTTTTTTAGGATATTCACAAAGTTGTGCAATCATTACAATAATCAGTTTTGTAGAGTTTTTATCACCACAAAAGAAAATCCTATAATCTATTTCTTACCACCCAGCCCTAGGCCATGACTAAGTTACTTTCTGTCTCTATAAAATTGTCTGTTCTGAACATATCAGATAAATGGAATTATACAATATGTGTCTTTTGGGACTAGTTTCTTTCACATAGCTTAATATTTTCAAAAGATTCATTTGTATCAATGCTTCATTTCTTTTTATGACAATAATATTCTACTGTATGAATATATCACTTTTATCTATTTATTAGATAACATCATATGATATTTGTCTTTCTCTGCCTGACTTACTCCACTTAGTATGATAATCTCCAGGTCCATCCAGGTTGCTGCAAATGGCATTATTTCATTCTTTTTAGTGGCTGAGTAACATTCCATTGTATATATGTACCAAATCTTCTTAATGCATCCATCTGTAGATGGATCTTTATGTTGCCTCCTGTCTTGGCTATTGTAAATAGTGCTGCAATGAACATTGGCATGCATGTATCCTTTCAAACCATGTTTTTCTCTAGATATATGCCCAGGATTGGGATTGCTAGATCTTATGGTAGTTGTGTTTTTAGTTTTTAAGGAGCCTCCATACTGTTCTCCATAGTAGCTGTACCAATTTACATTCCCACCAACAGTGTAGGAAGGTTCCCTTTAACCCATAACCTCACCAGCCCTTATTGTTTGTAGGCTTTTTTACGATGGCCACTCTGACTGGTGTGAGGTGGTATCTCACTGTAGTTTTGATTTTCATTTCTCAGAATCTTTATCAACCGTATTTCTAGGGTTCCATAAATTGCTGTTCCTGACTGTGTATAGCACAAATGCATTAGAAAGAGGTTCTCTCTTCTAACAGTCCCTCTATGAAATCCCCATTACATTCTCATGTTGTATGGAAAGAGTTTCTCTATATAGTGCTGTGGGGGGATGGGAATCTTGCGTACTGTCTAGTGGCGTGCTGCAGTGGTTTTAGAGGCTTTTGAGAGTCAATTATTAGCATTTCTTTCCAATTTTGCCTTCATCGATGACATATCAGTAGCTTGAAATTGATCACAGTAGATCACAGTAGATCAATTTACACAATAGAAATTAGTAATTGCTGCAATCAGTCCATCTTTCCTAAAGAGATAGTTGCATGCATGCATGCTCATTTGCTCAGTCATGTTCAACTCTTTGCAACCCCATGGACTGTAGCCAGCCAGGCTCCTCTGTCTATGGAACTCTCCAAGCAAGAATACTGGAGTGGGTAGCCATTCCCTTCTCCAGGGGATCTTCCTGACTCAGGGATCAAACCCTATTGTTATTAAAAATTAAATCCTACAGTGTAATTAAAAAAAAACAACAACAACTTTTGCTTCTGTATGATTTTTTCTATTGCACTATACTATATGCCTTCTCAACTGTAGCCACCTCTGGCTTTACTGAATGATCTTCTCAAGTCTGTTTTTTATGTAGACAATAAATAAACTTTTAAACTATAAAACCAAACAAAATTAGAAGGTTCCAGACAAATATTTTGGCTTCAAGTTGTTAGTTTACTGCTAAACAGTTTGAGACAATATGTTAAAAGTAGAATTGAACTGAATTGAACTTATCATTGCCCCGCATATCCTAACAATGTGATAAATACCCCTTCTTCCCATATTGTTTTCAGAGAAACCAGTAAAATATATACTTTTTTATAAAACTTTTCTTGTTAGTAAGTTCAGTTCAGTTGCTCAGTCGTGTCTGACTCTTTGCAACCCCATGAATCGCAGCACTCCAGGCCTCCCTGTTCCATCACCAACTCCCGGAATTTACTCAAACTCATGTCCATTGAGTCAGTAATGCCATCCAGCCATCTCATCCTCTGTCGTCCCCTTCTCCTCCTGCCCCCAATCCCTCCCAGCATCAGGGTCTTTTCCAATGAGTCAACTCTTCACATGAGGTGGCCAAAGTATTGAAGCTTTAGCTTCAGCATCAGTCCTTCCAATGAACACCCAGGACTGATCTCCTTTGGGATGGACTGGTTGGATCTCCTTGAAGTCCAAGGGACTCTCAAGAGTCTTCTCCAACACCACAGTTTAAAAGCGTCAATTTTTCGGCACTAGCTTTCTTCACAGTCCAAATCTCACATCCATACATGACCACTGGAAAAACCATAGCCTTGACTAGACAGACCTTTGTTGGCAAAGTAATGTCTCTGCTTTTTAATATGCTATCTAGGTTGGTCATAACTTTCCTTCCGAGGAGTAAGCGTCTTTTAATTTCATGGCTGCAATCACCATCTGCAGTGATTTTGGAACCCAAAAAAATAAAGTCTGACACTGTTTTCACTGTTTCCCCATCTATTCACCATGAAGTGATGGGACCAGATGCCATGATCTTAGCTTTCTGAATGTTGAGCTTTAAGCCAACTTTTTCCCTCTCCTCTTTCACTTTCATCAAGAGGCTTTTTAGTTCCTCTTCACTTTCTGCCATAAGGGTTAGTAAAGCATTATAAATTTTTGTCAATAAATATGTCATTTAAATTAACTGAAAATACTAGTAGAGTTACACATAAAAAAATACTAGTTACTTTCAAAATTACCTGAAAAAAAATTAGGTTTTATGGAAACACATAATAACCTCAGATATGCAGATGACACCACCCTTATGGCAGAAAGTGAAGAACTAAAGAGACTCTCGATGAAAGTGAAAAGGAGAGTGAAACAGCTGGCTTAAAACTCAACATTCAGAAAATAAAGGTCATGGCATCTGGCCCCATCACTTCATGGCAAAGAGATGGGGAAACAATGGAAACAGTGACAGACTTTATTTTCTTGGGCTCCAAAATCACTGCAGATGGTGACTGCAGCCATGAAATTAAAAGACACTTGCTCCTTGGAAGAAAAGCTATGACCAACCTAGACAGCATATTAAAAAGCAGAGACGTTACTTTTACCAACAAAGGTCCGTCTAGTCAAAGCTATGGTTTTTCCAGTAGTTATGTATGGATGTGAGAGTTGGATTATAAAGAAAGCTGAGCACCAAAGAAATGATACTTTTAAACTGTGGTGTTGGAGAAGACTCTTGAGGGTCCCTTGGACTGCAAGGAGATCAAATCAGACAATCCTAAAGGAAATCGATCCTGAATATTCATTGGAAGGACTGATGCTGAAGCTGAAGCTCCAATACTTTGGCCACCTAATGGGAAGAACTGACTCATTAGAAAAGACCCTGTTGCTGGGCAAGATTGAAGGCAGGAGGAGAAGGGGACGACAGAGGATGAGATGGCTGGATGGCATCACTGACTCAATGGATATGAGTCTGAGCAAGCTCTGGGAGTTGGTGATGGACAGGGAACCCTGGCATGCTGCAGTCCTTGGAGTCTCAAAGGATTAGACATGACTGAGTGACTGAACTGAACTGAACTGACAAAAATTTACCAGCTAAAACTTGCGTGTGTGTTTCTGCACGCACACTCAGTCACTCAGTTGTGTCCGACTCTTTGCAACCCCATGGACTGTAGCCCACCAGGTTCCTCTGTCCATGGGATTTTCCAGGCAAGAATACTGGGGTGGGTTGCCATTCCCTTCTCCAGGGAACCTTCCCAACCCAAGGATCAAACCCACATCTCCTGCATCTCCTGCACCGGCAGGCAGATTCTTTACCACTGAGCTACCTGGGAAGCCTAGAAGTTATCTAGCCAAAGGCATTCATAGTCTCAAAGGAAAATATTGTCCTGCTTTTTTAAATAAAATTATTTTCCTGACTCATCCAAACATAAAAAGAGACACAAAGTATCATGAGAACCACTAGATTTTTTTAAGTCACTGAAACGTATTCCTTCTCTGTATTCATGGCCATCAGCTTCAGTTGGTTTGGGGGCTGAGGTTTTTAAATAGAAAAAGTTATTGGGATAGATCTGTAACTAATTGGGAGAAATACACTCCCATAATGCGTAGAGGAGAAGGAGAGGCTATATATTAAAATCACCAGAAAAGCTTTATCTTCCATTTAGAGATTCTAAGAAATCTCTGCCCATCTTGATGCTAAGCATCCCTAGCTCAGTGCGTTATGGATGTAAACCCTAACTTCCAGGAGGTTTACTTCTCAGGCAACAGGGTGGTGAACAGGCTGAGAGTCTTTGTATTAGATGACCTTCTAGTTTGTTCTTGCTCTAACATTCTATAGTAAATGCTTTTAGAGGAAAATTAATTTCTATTCATGGGCTGTTATTCCCTCAGCAGTCTTTAGCAATCAATTCAGAAAGCAAGCACCCATGCTATTCTTGAAAATAAATCACTATGCAAGTGAAATCAGATAGTAGAAGGGAATAAAATTATTTATTTAGAAGTGTATCTGGGGTTTAGATTTATTTCTTAGTGATACATGACAATTCCATCAGTAAATTTCAAGCTTCTGTATTATTCTGCAAATGCACATTTAACTTTCTATTTACATTTTAAAAGCATCACTAAAACATGAGTTTGGGTATTAGAACAATTTTGTCACTGAAAAACTGCATTAACTTATTGACTTGCTGCTGGGTTTCCAGTGTTGCTGTGACTGAATATTAAGGGAGTCTATGTTGTAATATTATTTCATCTCAGCTATTTACAAAATAAAATGTGATATGCAACATTCCTGAGAAAAGGTGAATATAATGAAGAATGCAATAAGGCTGAATTTTCAAAAGTTTTCTAAGTAATTGATTTCTCTTTCCAGCATAGTTTACTGCATACGTGTGTGTGCGTGTGTTAATTGCTCAGTCGTGTCCGACACTTTGCAACCCCATGAACTGTAGCCCAGACAGGCTCCTCTGTCCATGGATTCTCCAGGCAAGAATACCGGAGTGGCTGTATATACACACACACACACACACACACACACACACATATACACTATGCACACATACACACACACATGCACACACGCACAGTGGTGTGCCAATAAAAATTTAGCAACTGGCTCTTCAGGGGGGTTAAGAATGCCTTGATTTGTAGAGTCAGCCAATTTCTATGTCTTAAATCCTGCATGGTGGATTTCAAGCTACAATATGAGGTCAGAAAACTCAGATGTACACCAGTGGCTCTCATGAGCTAGAAGAATTGCTCCAGCACACGCCTGTCCTATGTCTCTGCATGATGCACAGAAATATATCAAACACAGGGACTTCCCTGGTGGTCTGCCTGTCAATTCAGGGGACACAGTTTCTATCCCTGGTCCAGGAAGATTCTACATGCCTCGGAGCAACTAAGCCCATGTGCCACAACTCCTGAGCACTCCTATTGCAATTAATGAAGCCCATGCACCCTAGAATCCATGCTGCTCAACAAGAGAAGCCACCTCAATGAAAATCCCATGCACTGCAACTAGAGAATAGTCCCCCACTCACTGCAACTGGAGAAAGCCCATGGGCAGCAATGAAGACCCACTGCAGCCAAAAATACATAATAACTAGCTAAATAAATAAAAGAATATAAAACGCCAAACACAAATATGTCATGTAATAGGTATCCCACATATGATTTCTCAACATCAAGCTGGGAAAATTTTCCTTTAAAATCATGTAGTGAAAGATTGAATCCACAACCATTTTAATTATAAACTGTTTAAACCAGTCCACTATAGGTTAGAGCAGGTGTAGAAGGTAGATAATTTAGTATTGTTACAGGTAGTTGGAATGGGTAAAAAATACTTTTGCCTTCTTGTGTGCACAAAGAGCCTGAGGGGAATATTTTATGATTAATTGCTAGCACATTAAGCTAAACGGACATGCGAAAAAATTCAGGAATATATATTTCCCAAAGTGAATAAATCAAAAAACCACCTGAAAGCATGAGCAAAGCTTTATCTGAAGCATGAGCAAATTCCAGAAGCAACAATTTGTGTACTTGATTGATACTCAGCTCATTTACCTTCGTGATAATTAATAGGTGAATAAATATTAACCAGCATAAGAATATACTGAATTGCATACTGCCTCAAAACTATAATCCTGTCTTGAATTCTGTCTTTGGGAGAGCACCAAGAAACATGTTGAGGAAAGACCTGAGCACCAATTTTCAAATTAATAAATATTTAACAAGCTACTATTATGTGTACGGGACAATTCTCTGGTACTGCGTGGTACGCAAAGATGAATATATACAATCTTTTTCTCAATGAATTTACAATCAATAAGGGTAATAAGACAATGTGTAAAACACAAGTACTAGTTGGACCTATAGGAAAGAAAGATCTTATTCTTTGGGAAGATATGAAAGTCTTTTGGAACAGATATGAAAAATATTTGGGGACAAGGTGGTAATAAAAGAACACTGTTGAAGGGGCACCATTTCAAAACACAGGAAAACAGTCAAGCAAGGCAGTGACAAAGCAGGAGCCTAGGACAGGTATAGTATCAAAATGTGGAAAATGTGGAATGTATTTCAGAGGGCTGTCTGTGTCAGTGAGAGGTTACTAGGCTTAAATTATAAGTGATGCAAAGCTATTGGAGGCACCGATCAGTAAAATTATTGCTCGACCTATAGTTTTCAAAGATCAGCTTAGGTCAAGACTGAAGTATGAAAAATTATTTCAAGAAAACTTTATTCATAATTGTGTTAATATCAAGGGATGGTAGCAATTAGATATAAGACATCTAGCAAGCAAAATGTTTAGGATGCAAAAGTGACTGTCAGTCATAATGTAGGTATGGAATGAAAGGTCGTTTATGGGTCTCAGGCTGGGAGGCTGAGAAAAATAGAGTTGCCATTAATAGAAATGGGAAAGTTGAGTCAAAATTTACTGCTGAGAGGGTGAATCTAAATGGAGAGGATGTGTTTGGTTTTAAACAAATGGAATCTAAATTGGCAGCATCTCATGCATCCTGGCCCAGTATCCTAATTTCTTTATGAATAGGTTACATTCATCCTTAAATAATTTGGTGGAAAGAATTTATTTCACAGTCATTCCAGAAATAACAAACTACTCTGTAAACTAGGCTTTGGTTTTATTCACCTTAGATATATTTCCTACAAACTTAAAAATAATTATTTGGCCAAGACTCAGGTTCATCTATTCAGAGCATGTAGAAATTATGTCAATAACCTTAGATACTGTTCAAGAAAATGATCCAACACTTGGGATTAGTGCAAAAAAAATGAGCACATAACCTTTTAATATCATACTTGAGCATTTTTAATAGCCACTCCCCCCAAGGGTCATCTGACTGTTTTGTGGAACATAACTTTTTGACAATATTTTCAATAGATTAGGATCTAGATGTTTTATAACACTGTAAACTTGTAGAAAACTGATAAAGTAAAACTCTTTTCTTTTTCTGCCTAGTATAAGAGATAAACACAAAGATAGGTTTAGTTGCTATGTAGGACATTTGCAGGTTTTGATTTAATTTGGTAATCTTATCTCAGTGTTCTTTTTTCCATAGGCTACCTAATCTTAATTTCTCATATCTTCACTGAACTTTGTCATCCTGTCATTTCCCTCATTAAGGAGCTAAAAGAAACTTTGCATGTACTCACTTGCTTTTTGCAATAAGAATAATGGCTTTAGTGATTAAAGAATTGCACTTCGATTATATACAAACTTTGTTCTTTTACCAAACACGCAAGCCTTTCTTATGGCAGACCACTGATCCCATTCCTTTAATGACTCGTTGATCTCACTTGTACCATCGCTAATTCTGTTCTGCCTTTCCTGAACAGTACAGTTTGTCTTAAAGGAATCATGGGAATAAGAAGATTTTTGTAGAAGTGTTGTGAGAGTATTGAAAAGCAAATTGTGTATTTTTATGCCATCACAGATTAGCTGTTGTGAAGACCTGGCTGGGGTTGAGGGGAATGTAGAGGAAAGAAGCAGGAGATGGGGTATCCTGGAGTGGATAGCATGATTCTGAGCTCTTTGCAAAAAAGAAAGGAGATAAATGAATGGACTTCCCTGGTGGTCCAGTGGTTAAGAATCTGGCTTGCAATGCAGGGGGTGGGGGTTTGATCCCTGGTTGGGGAACTAAGATCGAACATTGCCGCGGGGCAATTAAACCCACGTGCCACTGCTACTGAGTCCATGTAGCACAACTAGAGGGTTCTTCTGCTGCAACAAAAGATTCTGCATGAGGCAATGAAGATCCTGCGTGCTGCACATAAGACCTGATGCAGAAATAAACAATTTTTTAAAAAAAGATGAAGAAACTGTGAAATTTGTCCTGTCCCATCTTGAAATGGGGCTTCCCTGGTGGCTCAGTGGTAAAGAATCTGCCTACAATTCAGGAGACCCAGGTTCGAGCCCTGCCTTGGGAAGATCCCCTGGAGAAGGAAATGGCAACCCACTCCAGTATTCTTGCCTGGAGAATTCCATGGACAGAGAAGCCTAGTGGGCTACACAGTCGTGGGATTGCAAACAGTAGGACATGACTAAGTGACTAACTTTCTCTTTCACATCTTGAAGTAGGGCTTCCTGGGTGGTGCTACAGGTAAAGAAAGAATCTGAATCTGCTTGCAATACAGGAGAAACGGGTTAAATCCCTGGGTCAGGAAGATCCCCTGGAGAAGAGAATGGCAACCCACTCCAGTATTTTTGCCTGGAGAATCCCATGGATAAAGAGGCCTGGCGGGCTACAGTCCATAGGATTGCAGAGAGTTGGACACAACTGAGCAACTACCAGTTTCACTTTCAACACTTCCTAAAATGATAAGTCACCCTTCACTGGATTCTGGTATTTCAACTTCTTAGTGATTACAGGAAAAAGTATTCTGACTGTTACGATAATTCTTAGGTCAGGGAGTCTTTCTGCCTTAGCAGGTATTATCTTGCTGTTGGATTCAGTCTCTAGGCTCTTTAATCAGCGGCAGATAGAACAGGCATGTAAGTAAGAAGTAGCTTCTACAGACTTGTATCAATACAGAGGCTGGGTTGAATAAATAGAGTGGGCAGACAACCAACTCCGACGATTCCTTTAACCTTCTTTGATGAAAGGAAAGACTTGACATAGAATTGTACGCTTCCCTAAGTCTAGAGGTGAGAAAAACATTTCATAACTGAACAGCATCTGTCTGGGTATCATAGTAGTTGTGGGTTGCAAACTTGTTAAAGAGTAATATCAGCAGGAAGAATTGATTCAATCATCCTATTTTGTTTCCTGAAATGATTTAAATTGCATGGGAAAAATTATACATCAAAAGTAGGACACCAAATCTACTTTTCTCTAAGGTAATAATTTGCAGCCTACAGTTTTGTCAGCATGATCTGAGTGTTGTTTAAAGCTGATGATAAGTCATTACATTTTCTAAAACTATTTCTATATTCTCTTTCTATTCAGAACATCAGTCGTAGAAAAAATATATTGGCATTAATAAGTGTAAGTAAATTATCTCAAGTCATCCTAAAGTTCATTGGTGAGCTCAGTAAAATATGTGTATTATGTGTGTGTGTGCTAAGTTGCTTCAGTTGTATACAGCTCTTTGTAACCCTATGGACTGTGACCCACCAGGCTCCTCTGTCAATGGGATTCTCTAGGCAGGAATAGGGAGTGGGTTGCCATGCCCTCCTCCAGGGGATCTTCCCGATCCAGGGATTGAACCCGTGTCTCTCATGTCTCCTGTGTGGGCAGGCAGGTTCTTTACTACTGGGAAGCCCATGTATATGTACCAATGTGTGCTATATTTTGTAGATTGCAAATGGAAAGATTTTTCTGTGCTGAGTTTGATTGGACCCCATTGTGGTTCAGGCTTCAACTACTGTCACATCAACCTTAGGAAGAGTAAACATTAGAGTGAATGAAGGAAAAGGTTTTGGCTAGAGGGATTCCTGAACTCCACACTGATTTGGTGGTCAGGAGGGCATTATGGCTCTGAATTTTGATGAGGAGCAGTCACACTTTAATCAGCTTATGCTAATATTTCTTCAAGATTCCTTGTCATTTTAAAGTTCTGAAAGAACTCATGCTAAATTATTACAGGCAGAATAACTGCCACACTAACCATCAAAAGTAATGAAACTGAAATCATTAGAGGGAAACAGGTGATATTGGTTCTTATGCTTGCTGCTGCTGCTGCTAAGTCGCTTCAGTCGTGTCCGACTCTGTGCGACCCCATAGACAGCAGCCCACCAGGCTCCCCTGTCCCTGGGATTCTCCAGGCAAGAACACTGGAGTGGGTTGCCATTTCCTTCTCCAATGCATGAAAGTGAAAAGTGAAAGTGAAGTTGCTCAGTCGTGTCTGACTCTTAGTGACCCCATGGATTCTAGCTTGCCAGATTCCTCCATCCATGGGATTTTCCAGGCAAGGGTACTGGAGTGGGTTGCCAGTGCTTTCTCTGTCATATGCTTGATAAGCAATATTATTGACTGCAATCTCTCCTTAAGGCCAAGAAAAATATGCAAGAACTGGTTTATTGGTTATTCATTGAGAGTGAGTACCTGAAGGAGAAGGCTGTCCTTTCACAACGCCATTCTTCGTCTTTTCTTCCGAGTTCATTACTTCCTTATAGATAAGTTCTGTAAGAAACAGTTACCAGTGTTATGAAAATCAGTTTTCTCCTTAACCCAAAGAAAAAGTCATTAATAACAAATAACAACATTTTGATGACACTGAGTCAATCACAAATCAAGTGGAATTTTTTACTCTTCTATTGTTATGTACTCAGTCATGTCCAACTCCTTGCGACCCCATGAACTGTAGCCTGCCAGGCTCCTCTGTCCATGGAATTTTCCAGGCAAGAGTACTGAAGCGGATTGCCATTTCCTCCTCTAAGGAATCTTTCCAACCCAGGAATTGAACCTGAGTCCCCTGCATTGGCAGGTAGATTCCTTACCACTGAGCCACCTGGGAAGCCCTATTTTCTTGCAAAAGGACACAGCCTGGCAAACGTAGGTGCTCAACAATGCATTTGACCAAATCAATGTATGTAGAATACACATTACTTGTTTTCTGAATTCTTTGGGGAATTTCTGATGCATTTGACTTTATCTCTTATGGATTTTAATGGCTTAGTTTTGAACATCCATTTCTCATTTACGTTCTCTCCCTAAGAGATGCACATATTCTCGTGACTTGAAATTATTACTTTCTATCCATTTCCAACTCTTACTTCATCTTTTTTCCAGACTCAAATTTTGGATTTGTAAAACTATACTTGCCTAAAATCCAACATTTAAAAAAATTATTACCCTCATTTCCAAACTGGCATCCATTTCTGGCTTTTTCATTGCTAGAGATAAAAATGTGTATATATTCATTTTTTACTTTATCCCTTTTAGCTAAAAATTACTCTGTGCAATTCATTCCTGCTTTGCAATGGCTTACAATTAACACAATCACCATCCTTTACAGGTTTATTTCTCCAGTTTTTTCAGAATTGAGTATATCCTCCTTGAGTGATATTTACACCCTATGACTTACCTAATCATGAACCCTTGAGTACATTCTGGTCCTTATTTAGATCAGGTCTTTTTCTGTCTATCATGTTCATCATTTTTTAAATTTGATCTCCTGTTTATATGAGCTTATTTTTCCATACTCTCCAATATGATCTCTTGAACAGCGAATTCCCCTTACTATCTTTATAGCACATTTTGCTCATTCTTACCCTTTGGTTTCCTCTTATATTCTCATTCCAGTATTTTCCTCTATTTTTTATTTTCCCAACTTAGAATTACTAATTCTTTCAAGGTAGCTCAAACATTTCTTTCCTTCTGATGTGCCCTTTCTGTTCCTCCTCATTTTGAGCTAATCATTTGTTATAAACTGTATTTAGTTTTTTTATATTTATTCTACTCTGTGGTTATTTATGTTAGTTTAGCAATTCTCTGCTTTTTTCATCCTGAGTATGATCTTGACCATATAGTATGTGTTTGGAAAACTTTTGTTGGAAAAAAAAAAGATAATTAATATATTTACTCACTGTTTTCTTACTTTAAATGAGAAATAAGCTGCTTGGATGCATAAATTTTCATTTAAATTCTCAAGTCCTATATATTGAGTGAGTGAATTCACGTATTCACTCTTTTATTTTATAATGCCTAAAACCATCTCAGGCATAACATTATCCATTTAATGTGATAATTTTATGTGCAAACTTAGAATGTTTAATTCTGATATTTTGAATTAAAGCTTAACTTTCACCATGACAAATATTTTAACAGTCAGTACTATTTTTTTTAATGTGTCAGTAATTAATTCCTTTCATTCTTGAGTAAATGTAATATTGCTATTAGTATGAAAAGACAGATGAAGTTTAGGAGTTTTGAAAATGGTCTAAGAGGATAGCCCTTAGAAAACCATCTGTTACTAAAGCATTTTAAAAGGAAAAGACTTAAAAATATTTTCTGAGTTTAAATAAAAGAAAAAGCAAACTTAATTAAGCAGCAGAATCACCTTTCCATTCTTCAATGGTGTGTTCTCTTTCATCCAGCTGTTTGTCGTATATCTGAGGTGGGGGCTGCAGGGAAAAAAAAAAACAACAGACAATAAGCTTTCTATAGTAGCCTAAAAATAAACTCTTACAGTGCAGGAGAATATCTTGCTATTCACTGATTTTAGGGGTGATCAGAATCTCATATAAATTGTGGTGTAATTATAGTGGTGAAGAAATTTAAATTGCCCCAACAAACTTATGAAGGATTCATTTATATGCCAATATTTGCTGCTAACAAATAAGGCAGCAGAATCTAAAACCCGAGAGCTCACTTTCCAAAATCTTCTGATTCAGAACTGAAGTGTTACCAATTAAAGTTCAGTTTGGATATGGCAACCTGCTCTAGTATCTTGCCGGGATAATCCCCTTTACAGAGGAGCCTCATGGGGTCGCAAAGAGTTGGAAACAACTGAGCATGCGTGCACTCACACTTTTTAGAAGGTCCTTGATAACAAGGACCCAGAAGCTGCATTTTGTCCATTCACTAGCCCTCTAACAGAACCCTACTAAAACTCTCCCAGACTGATGAGAGGCTGTTCCACTTTTAGACCCCTGTGAAGAAGAGTCTTCAGTGCCTCTCAACAGACCATAGTACCAGCCTCCAGTGTAAAGGAATATTTAGACCTAATCAATTTCTATTTTTTTGAAGCATCATAAGACATTTTTACACATACCTGGGTGCCATATATTTAAATGGTTTAAGATATTTCCTCCCCTCAGGCAGAAGCAACTGCCAGTTCTCTAGAGGGGTTCAAGGTTCACTCACCTTGGACCCCTGAGTGGCCCCAGAGTTAACCCTCTCTAGGAAAAGGATGTGACAGAACTTTTAGCCTAACATATGGAATCTGCATTCCTCTTGCTCTGAGGAATTTGGATATGGAAAAGAAGAAATTTTCACAAATTGAGGTGCCTTACAGGAAGGAGGATCTCAGACAGATTCCCTAACCTCCTCCTCCCAAAGCTTGGACCTAGGGAATTCTATCATGGTGACATGGTAGCTCCAATTCAGCTCAAGGAACAGAGAAAGAAAAAAGATCTCTTGGAGAAAGAAAGAGGTAAGAGAGAAGGAGGTATACTGGCCAACAATGGCTTCAGTGAAAAAAAAAAGAGCTACAAAAAAACGTCTGGTGTCATGAGACAGGGGCCCCAGAATTCACGCTGTCCAATGCTCCAAAAGCAGCAATTTTTTTAATAAGAAACTAACAGTTGCTCAATAAAGTGACTCAGGTCTGTTAGGATGTGTGTGTACACTCAGTCACTCAGTTGTATCTCTTTGGGATCCCATGGACTGTAGCCCACTAGGCTTCTCTGTTCATGGAATTTTCCAGGTAAGAGTACTTGAATGGGTTACTATTTCCTACTCCAGGGGATCTTCTCGACCTAGGGTTTGAACGCACATCTCCTGCGTCTCCTGCATTGACAGGCAGATTCTTTAATGCTGAGCCACCTGGGAAGCCTGTTCACTTTGAGGACAGCCTTCCTCACAAGGGCTATCATAGGAAGACTTTGGACAAGATCTTCAGAGAAAGTTTCTGGCTTCTGTGGGAGGGTCTTTGACCTGTGGGCAGCACCCTAGTATCACAGGGTTCTTCTTTACTGTGTGCAGAATCTCTGGCAGCCTGCATCATAACAGACAGGAACACTCCCCTTAGTCTTAGTGTGCTGGGCCGGTGTCAGATATCACAGAAGGAGTTGGATATGAAAATGAAAGGCTTTGACCAGCTGTTGTGGGGCAGCTTAACACCATATGGAATTACTGAGAAGCAACTACTGATGAGGTCCAACATTCCTTCAAAATCTACGATTGCTACTGAGACAGAAGGTTTTAAACCAGCTACTGTGATTCCTTGGTGGCTCACACGGTGAAGAATGCTCCTGCAATACGAGGGACCTGGGTTTGGGAAGATCCCCTGGAGGAGGGCATGGCAACCCACTCCGGTGTTCTTGCCTGGAGAATCCCCATGGACAGAGAACACTGTTGGGCTACAGTCCATGGGGTCGCAAAGAGTAGGACACCACTGAGCGACTAAGCACACGTGCACCAGTCATAGAAATTCGATGATTCAATGAGTGCATGAGTAAAATAAGGTTATCTTTGATAATTTGTGAAAATGTCATCTAAGTAAGCTAACGCAAAGCCGAACTCTGGTTATGTAAAGACGCTTTTCCCAAGCGGCAGATTTTCTGCTTTGCCTCTTATTGAGCTTACAGAAAGCCATGGTGAGGTCTTCTCTAAGTGAGCCCTGCCCAAGCCCCCAGCAGGGCTGCACACAAGCTCTCAGAGCCCCCCCACTACCTCCCCAGCTGCACCCCCTGGGCATTGTTGGTGCCTCTTCTAACAATAGGCTCAGCTCAGGATCCTTTGTGGCTGACTTCTCCAAGCAGTGGATTTTTCAAGTTTCAAAACTGAACAAGAGTGTATTTCCTGCCAAAGCTCATGAATGCCATATTCTCTTTGCAACTAAACTGTTTGAGAGAGGTTTTCCTTGGAGCTTCAGCAGATCGCTGTTGCTGATGTAGAAAGTACAAAGTATTACACTCTGACTGCAAACTACAAACAGAGAAAGCAGAGTACTGAGTCCAAGATGTTACCTTTCAACAAATCAAAAGGACTGCTTTCAACACACCTGCATTAGTGCTATGGTTGAAAGGGCAACATGTTTGTCTGTTTTAAAAGAGGGGGTTTGATCACCTGCGATGGAAGGGCACTTCACATAAAGATGTTTCTACATAGCAATATACAATAGTAATTGACCAATAATCCAAAAAGAGTAATGTCATATTCCAGCATGCATATGCATATGCTCAGACTGCTATCGTCAGCATGCAGTGGTCCATACACCGCCTGCCTTTCCCTGTTATGTGAAGCTAAGAGTCGATTGCTCTGTTGTTCCCTTTCCCCATCTTACTAAACAGGAAGGATTCTCTCTTGTCAGGTAACATTCTAAATAAAAAGGAAATGAGGAGTGGGTATCATGAGAAGTGCCCCAGAGAGTATTTTAAGAAAGTGTAGTAGATTTGAACAAATTGAGATGTGAGAAAATTAAGGATGAGAAGAAATTAAGAATAATCTATGGAGAATTATTAGGGCTTATATCTTGCATGCTTTTGCATATTCTTCAAGAGACTGATGATTTCTTTCCTCTTGAAGATCTGAACTCTGCTTACCTGTTTTAAATTCTTTTAGGAATTCATATAGATTGCATGTCATAACTTCATATGGATTAGATGTGTTTTATATTAATGACAGCATATATACATGTACAAATGGTTTCAGTTAAATTAGATAAACACATGGCCAAATACAAGTAACTATGAGTTAGTAGATATTGGCATTAACTTACTCATTTATTAAATTCATTCATTCAATAAAGGTTGGGGCACCGAGTATATGTATGCTAGGCTATATTAGAAATCGATTATTTCGAAAGTGAATAATGTGACTGCTGACTTCAGGGAACTCAGAATTCATCAGGATAAGACTTATGCAAAATAGGTAACTAACATACAACATGAAAAATAAAAGAAATATGTAGGTGGTATATGGGAACAGAGTGAAGAAACCCTAAGCAAAATCTTTTGCTTCTTGGAGTAGATGACACTTGTACTAGTTCGGTGAGCAAAACAATTATCTTGGCTACTGACAAGGAAAAGTGAGAAAAGAAAAAGATAACTCTAGGCCACAGAATCTAGAAAACAGAATGATGACGGTGGTGAGGATGGTGGTGGTGCTGAGAATGGTGGTGTGGTGAGGATGGTGGTGAGGATGGTGGTGATGGTGTGGTGGTGAGGATGGTGGTGGTGGTGAGAATCGTGGTGTGGTGATGATGGTGGTGGTAAGGATGGTGATGGTGATGGTGGTGAGAATGGTGGTGGTGTGGTGAGGATGGTGGTGGTGTTGAGAATGGTGGTGGTGAGGATGGTGGTGTGGTGAGGATGGTGGTGTGGTGAGGATGGTGGTGTGGTGAGGATGGTGGTGTGGTGATTTGGCAGTGGTGGTGGTGGCGTGTGTATGTTTCTCTGCTCAGGTGCACATACACATCAAGAGAACCAGAAGCATCTGTGATCATAAACTATAACTTGTGTGGTCAGAAGGGACAAGAGGGCCATGCCTAGAGAAACAGATGGGTTTCTAGAGAAAGGCTAGATCAAGAATGGTTTCAGTTACCATGACTGAAATGAAGACATCTTTCTAATGGGGGAGAACCCACTGAAGAATGAAAGAGAACAGCATGGCCAAATCTATGTCCGGAGTAGAGAAAGACACAACTAGAATCACAGAGAAGATCAGGGAGCTGCTGCACCATCTAGAAAAATCACTAAAAGGTCTGGCTGGGGTGGAGAAGGTAAAAATAGATAGAAAACATGGATTCAAGAATCCTTCATTCTGGGGTGGGAAGGGGCGGGAGATGGGAGGGAGGTTCAAAAGGGAGGCGATATATGTATATGTATGACTGATTGCACTGAACTGAACTGATGGCTGATTCAAGTTGAGGTTTGACAGTAAACAAAATTCTGTAAATCAGATTTTAAAAAAAGAATCCTTAATAAATATTAATAAATCAAATTGCTAGAATTTTGTTTTTGATGGAATATGTGTGATGGGAGAGAGTGGCTCCTAGATTTCTAAGCACAGTGCCTAGACTGTGGCAATACTGGTAGAGTCAACTAAAAATATAGAGAGTAAAAAAATGGAAAATGAGATGGGTAGAGAAACGAGCCTTAGTGTTATGTGGGCAGAGATGTTTATTTGATAATCAAACATATAATATGATGCTCACAGAAATGCCATTGGCTAGAGACATATTTATTTGAGACTATCAGCAAGAGGTATTTGCTGAAATCAAGGCAGGGAGAAAGAGTAAAGGGTCAAAATGTCAGGCACCAAAATTTAAAGGTTGGACAGAGGAAGATGAGCTAAAGAAGCAGGAGGTGGGGGGAACAACAGGAGGGGAAAGGAACATTTACAGAAATACATGGAGAATGAGAATATTGCTATAGAGATGAAGTGATCAGAGAGTTTCAAAAAAAAAAAAAAAAGAAGTAATTGGAAGTTTCTTGTAAATAAAATAAAGATTTTGGCTTTGAAAATACCAGAAAGGCACGATACAAAGTATGCCTCTGAAACCCATAAAGGGTTCCAAACTTCAAAATTGCCATCATGCCCAGAAAGATCCAGATAGATTCTTGGTGGGGAACATTAATACAAGCTAGCACCTAAAAGACAGGAACAATATAGAAGAAATATCCTCAGTGCTAACATGGATATGGTATATAAATAAAACAAAAAGGAACTGCAGAATAGATTGTGACATTGTGACACTAAAAAAAAAAAAAAAGTTACAATGCTCTTAGATCTGCTCCCCTAACTATCTTTGTGTGTGCTAAGTTGCTTTAGTCATGTCCAACTCTTTGCAAACCCATGGACTGTATGTAGCCTGCCAGGCTCCTCTGTCCATGGGATTCTCCAGGCAAGAATAGTGAGGTGGGTTGCTATGCCCTTCTCCAGGGGATCTTCCCAACTCAGGGATCGAACCTTCGTCTCTTAATGTCTCCTACATTGGCAAACAGGTTCTTTTCCATTAGCGCCACCTGGGAAGCACGGCTTCATAAATGGAGATCACTCTTCTATAGCTAATTATATCTCTTCCATAACTAAATAAGGGAAGCCATACTGTTTTCTGAGAAGATACTATACACTAGGCTTTTATGTCCAGTATAATAATCCTCAGATCAGGAAACTAGGATCCAAAGAAGTTTTTAAAAAATATCTTGAAGTTACAAAGTTAATTAATGATAGACTTTTGATTAAAAGTTTAAGAATATGAAGAATGATTCAGAGCACATAGTAATTGAGATGAATCTAAAATAAGGGATAATGAAACAATATCTGAACAATATTTAAATTCAGATCTTTGTAAAACAAGAAATATAAACTTAAGTATAGAGGGTTTTTGTATAAAGCATACATAGGATTGTACATCTCAACTTGCCCAACACAGTCACCGTGTATGCTTGCTGTCCTCGCAGTTATTAATAGCCTTCAGGTCCTTCACTCTCATAAGTGCTTGGAGGACAATTATGTGAGCAGCCTACTTGGCAATGCTGAAATATGCCTATTAGGGATGTCAGGGATAATTGGGAGGGTAGAGAAAATAACTGAACTGCAACGTTTTTCTACCACTGGAGTCTCAACAGTTGCAGCTGTACCCTTTCCTGCTCAAGGACAACATGTCAGCATTTTCTTCCATTTTCTGCATTTTGGGCAATGTAAAACTCAGATATAAAATGTCACTCTCGCCAGACAGTACATAAAAAAGTACCTTTCTACATAATAGGATTGACATTAAAGAATATGGATTTGGGGGCAATCTCTTGAGTTCTTATGACTGGGCATGATTTCTTGCTGAAGAGATCTTTTTGATCAGCATCTATTTAAATTCCTAGTTGATTCTCCTAAGGTACAAGTTGCTCTCTCTTGCAACTTCATTTTTTTAATTGGAGTATAATTGCTTTATAATGTTGCCTTGATTTCTGCTATACAACAATGTGAATCAGCTATCAGTTCAGGCCAATTCAGTCGCTCAGTCGTGTCCGACTCCCTGCGACCCCATGGACTGCAGCACACCAGGCTTCCCTGTCCGTCACCAACACCCGAAGCTTGCTCAAACTCATGTCCATTGAGTCGGTAATGCCATCCAACCATCTCATCCACTGTCATCCCCTTCTTCTTCCACCTTCAATCTTTCCCAGCATCAGGGTCTTTTCCAATGGGTCAGTTCTTCGCATCAGGTGGCCAAAGGATTGGAGTTTCAGCTTCAGCATCAGTCCTTCCAATGAATATTCAGGACTGATTTCCTTTAGGATTGACTGGTTTGATCTCCTTGCAGTCCAAGGGACTCTCAAGAGTCTTCTCAACACCACAGTTCAAAAGAATCAGCTATAAGTATACATGTATCCCCTCCCTCTTGAACCTCCCCCCGACACCCCGATTCCTACCCATCATCTCAGGGCACTGAGCTGAGCGCCCCGTGCCACACAGCAGCCTCCCACGAGCTACCTATTTCACACATTGCAGTATGTATATGTCAGTCTTACTCTCCCAATTCTTCTCATGCCTCACTTCCCCCTCTGTGTCCACATGTCCATTTTCTACATCTGTGTCTCTATTCCTGGCATGCAAACAGATCCATCTGTACATCTGTACCATCCTTCTAGATTCTATATGCTGCTGTGGCTGCTAAATACATGATTTAGTTGCTAAATCATGCCTGACCCTTTGTAGCCCCATGAACTGTAGCCCACCAGGCTCCTCTGTCTTTGGCATTTCCCAAGCAAGAATACTGGAGGGAATTGCCATTTCCTTCTCTAGGGTTTCTTCCTGGCCAAGGGATTGAACCTACGTCTCCTGCATTGCAGGGGGATTCTTTACCACTGAGCTACCTGGGAAGCCCTCAGATCCCCTATATATGTGCTAATATACAATATTTGTTTTCCTTTTTCTGACTTACTTCACTCTGTGTGACAAACTCAAGGTTTTATATCATATGTTTAAGTAATATTTCTTAACTGAGTAGGGCTTCCCTGATAGCAGTTGGTAAAGAATCCGCCTGCAATGCAGGAGACCTGGGTTTGATCCCTGGGTTGGGAAGATCCCCTGAAGAAGGGAAAGGCTACCCACTCCAGTATTCTGGCCTAGAAAATTCATGGACAGTCCATGGGGGTCCCTAAGAGTCGGACACAAATGAGCGACTTTCATTTTTCTTAACTGAGTAAAATGTATGAATTCTTCTTTCCTTAATCTTCAAGATAATCTCGTTAGCAGCAGCATCGTAGAAGGCTAGTGATGGAAGAGAGTTGAGAGATTATCTAGTGCCACCTTCATTTAATTTGCAAATGAGAATATGAAAACTTGGTGGTCATAAGTGATTTGTCGTAGAGTTAACAGAGGATGTCATAAAGTTAAAAGAGGATGAGATGGTTGGATGGACTGACTCGAGGGACATGAGTCTGAGCAAGCTCCTGGAGTTGGTGATGGATAGGGAAGCCTGGCGTGCTGCAGTCCCTTGCTGTTACAAAGAGTTGGACCCGACTGAGGGACTGAACTGAACTGAATAGAGTTAATTAGCATCAGAGTTACAAATAAAACATATTATCTCTTATGAGAAAAAATGGCATGAAGAATTCTTAGGGTTGAAGAAATGTTAAACAGAATAATTCAACAGTCAAAAAAGATTTTCATTAATGACAAATTTAAGGATGCAACTCTGATTTCTGTTTCCGTTTTCTGTCAGTCTATACATGGAACTGGATCTGGAAGTTACCACCTGAGTAGTCAATACATATTCCAAAAGGTTTTTTGTCACAATACCCTGGCCAACATCAGGATCTCTCCACACATGAATCCAGATGTGAAAGATCTAAATTGCACTAACTTGTTCTTTGTATTCATCTTTAAGCCCTGAATTAACATTTTTTTCACATCAGTCATGTTCTGACCATATGACAATCATGAAGATGTTGATGTTTGCTTTCTGCTTATTTTATCCTAAATTAGCATACAGGATGATTTTGTTCTACCTTTTTTCTTGGTGTGTATTTGCTCTCTTGTTGAAAATGTCAATGAAAGCTTTAAATAGCATTGTCTTTCTATGTGTGCATTCTCTATTAATTCAGTAGCTGGATCAAAGAAACTTATATTATGTCCTAGTGAAATATGCTTTGCTTTTTCTTATTAACCTTTGCAGTCTGAGCACTACCAAAGAATGCATGATTTATGGTAAGGCTTCAACCAAGATAAGTGAATTTTAGTACAAAATGAAATCAGAAAACCTGTTAAAGGAAATGTGAAAACTTTGATTTTAAATGTATGTGACTCAACACATACAGAGGTAAGTTTTCCAAATGTATTTAAAATTTTTGAGGAATATAACTTCTTAAAATTTTAGCCTCCTGACTGGAAAATAAACATTTATATTGAATAATTTTCACACAGCACTAAATGATATGTTTGTTTCTTTGGCTAATGACACTGTTTGATATGTTCTATGAGCCTTGGGTTCGATTCCTGGGTCAGAAAGATTCTCTGGAGAAGGAAATGGCAACCCACTCCAGTATTCTTGTCTGAAAAGTCCCATGGGCAGAAGAGCCTGGTGGGCTACAGTCCATGGGGTCTCAAAAATCCAGACACAACTTAGCAACTAAACAACAAATTTTTTTCTGAAATCTTTATATTCCCTGTAGTACCAAGAACAGTTCATTATCCACAATGAGATTCAATGTCCCTCTAACAGTCTTACAAAATTTACCACATTAATAACAGTATAATAGCACCATGACAACTATAAAAAATTGACTAAACATAGTTATTTTTGAGAGTCACAATGTTTCTCTGTTTCGTGAGCTTACTATGCAATAAACACTGACGTAGTGTCCAATCACCAAAAATATAATTGTCTCCAAAAGTAGACAACGCAGTGGCTTAGCTGTAAGGAATCTGCCTGCAATGTAGGAAATGGAGGAGGAAGTGACACATATTCAATCCCTGGGTTAGGAAGATACCCTGGAGAAGGAAATGGCTACCCACTCCCATATTCTTGCTGGGAAAAACCCCATGGACAGAGGAGCCTGGTGGGCTACAGTCCACAGGGGTGCAAAGAGTCAGATATGACTGAGCATAGCACTTGACCTTTGAAAAGTAGGCAAATGAAGTGAAGTGAAAGTGTTAGTCACTTGGTCATGTCCAGCTCTTTTCAACCCCATATACTGTAGCCCACCAGGCTTCTCTGTCCGTGGAATTCTCCAGCCAAGAATACTAGAATGGTTAGCCACTCCCTTCTCCAGGGGATCTTCCCAACCCAAGGATCCAACCCAGGTCTCCTGCGTTGCAGGCAGATTCTTCACTGTCTGAGCGACCAGAAAGCCCAAGTAGACAAATGGCAGCTTGTAATACTTACCAGTTGATTTTTTTTTTAATTGCTTAGACAAGCTTGAGGAAGTACGTCTGTGCTCTTAAATAGAAATTAAACATTCTAATACTACAGATGAAGTAAATGCCCTTTAAAAGTCTGATGAGTTGAAAGTACTCTACAGTGAGGGAAAAAAGGTTAATAAAATCTGTCTCTGGAAACCAATCTGATTAATTCTTCTTTTTTAAGTCATCTGGCACTGGGTCCTCAGCGAGAAGCTGAGAAGGGGATTCATGTGCAGATGATCATTTGAAGATGTGCTCTCAGAGGGCAACCTGTAAGGGAGGGAAGGAGGATGAACAGGGAAGAATGAATGATACAATAGTTAGTGACCTTAACAAGAGTTGTGTTGGTGCAGAAGTCAGACTGATCTGTGTGGAAGTGTTAAGTGTGAAGTAAGAAATGAAGACTTCTGAGAGTGAACAACACTGTTGCAAAGTATTTTGCAGGAGGTGATGAAAAACTTAGAAACTTTTGACAATTTGGATTTGAAGAGGGAGACGTGTAGAGTGACTCCTAGGGATTTGGTTCAATCACCTGGGTGGAAAGTAATGCCATGGATTGAAAGGTGTGAAGTCGGGAAGAAAGGAATCAGTTTGGGGTGACAGGGGCTGTGTCCAGCTCAAAATTCAACATGTGAGTTTTGTGTTGCCAGTTAAATGCCAATCTAAATCTACTGCTAGATTTACAGATCTGGAATTCAGGACAGCCATGTGTAACAATGCATAGATTTGAAAGCCATTCGTAGTAATTAAAATTCATGCAGTGGGCAAGGAAGCCAAAGATTCCCCTGGAGAAAAGAAGTTAGGTCTATGGGAGAGGACTCCTGGGATCCCCAGTTCTAAGGGAAGAGAAACAACTCAGACAGCAGTGGTGACTAGAGAATAGGAAAGGTGTCATCACAGTGATCAGTGGGGAATGTATCAGGAAGGAGGGTGTTTATAGTCTATTCAAATGCTGAAGATGCACAAGCTGCCAATTTTCTTTGGACTTGGCCCTTAGGAAGTCACTGGTGATCTTCAGTTCACTCAGTCCTGTCCGGCTCATTGCGACCCCATGGCCTGCAGCACTCTAGGCCTCCCTGTCTGTCACCAACACCCTGAGCTTGTTCAAACTCATGTCCATCGAGTTGGTGATGCCACCCAACCATCTAATCCTCCGTCGTCCCCTTCTCCTCCTGTCTCCAATCTTTCCAAGCATCAGGGTCTTTTCAAATGAGTCAGGTCTTTGCATCAGGTGGCCAACGTATTGGAGCTTCAGCTTCAGCATCAGTCCTTCCAATGAATATTCAGGACTGATTTCCTTTCGGATTGAGCAGTTTGATCTCCTTGCTGTCCAAGGGACTCTCGAGAGTCTTCTCTAACACCACGGTTCAAAACCATCAATTTCAAGGTTTGAGACGTGAACTAGAGTAATTGTGAACAAAGTCTAATTTTTTACAGAAACTTGACTATAAATTGGTGAAAGATACTTCCATTGCTAATGGGGTATTTAAAAAAAATTAATGACTGATTCTTTATTCTTTAAATGAAGGCAGCCAGAGCATGTTTATTTGTATTAGTATAATTACCAGAGGAAACTGAAAGATGGGACACACACCACAAAAGAAGACATGCCCATGCAGAAAAAGACCATACATGAGAAAGTACCATTTCCTGAGCTTTCCTGGACTTTGTGTAACTGACTCTATCACAGCTTTCTCATTGTCATCTCGACATCATCCCCATTCTAGTCCCATTCACACAGAGTTGATTTTCACGTATTACCTCATTTTGTCCAATTAACAATCCTCCTCTTCTAGGCATACAATTAAAGCACAAAGAGATTAAACAGTCTATCGGTAAGTAGCACAGGCAGCATTAAACCCAAATCTATCTGAATGTAAAATCTGTTTGCTTTTTTTTTTTTTTTTGCATTTTCCACTCAACTATAGCTTATTATATGGAGCTTCCCTGGTGGCTTAGACGGTAAAGAACAGTTCCTGCTAATTTAACCTGTTGAAATAAAGTTTTCTGTTTAAAAGTTTTGTTACCCAACCAAAGCAAGAAAGAACAACAGGGGAAAAAAGTCAATGCTGGCTCTAACTGGAGGAACCCTCAAAATGCTATTACTTAGCATTACTGATACAAATCTCTAAGTCCCTGCAACAGACCGGCCGGTATGTGCACTGTATTGTCATACTGCCACCTTGTGGTTGTAAAAAACAAAAAGCAAACATTAAAAGCCCGAGTTCACCGTTTTTATCAGATTGCTTTCACCCAGGGGCTCTCAGCTTCGGTTGCACGTTGAAATCAACTGGGAACTTTAAAAATGCTGATGCCTTAACCCCATCCCCAGAGATTTTCATATGATTGGCCCGGAGTGAGATCTCAGCACCAGGATATTTCAAAGCTCCTGGAGTAATTCTAATATGTAACGAAGATTAGGACCCTGTTCTAACTCCTTACACAGTAATCAAGGCAAGTTTTGTTATTTGCCTAAGTGTGCCTCATTTGTATAGATGCAAGAGTCCCTTGGACTGCAAGGAGAACCAACCAGTCAATCCTAAAAGAAATCATTCCTGAATATTCATTGGAAGGACTGATGTTGAAGCTGAAACTCCAATATTTTGGCCACCTGATGCAAAATGCTGATTCATTTGAAAAGACCCTGATGCTGGGAAAGATTGAAGGCGGGAGGAGAAGGGGACGACAGAGCGTGATATGGTTGGATGGCATCACCAATTCAATGGACATGAGTTTAAGTAAACTCTGGGAGTTGGTGATGGACAGGGAGGCCTGGCATACTGCAGTCCATGGGGTTGCAAAAAGTCAGACAGGACTGAGTGACTCAACTGAAGAGAAAATATTCAAGTGCTTTCCTCTTAGCCTTTAAAGATTTCATGAGAGAGAAAAAATGTTTTGTGAACAGAAATTATCATGTGCTATGGTTTTGAAGAACAGGAACAGAGATTTGTGGATTGTAATCAAAGTGGACCCCAGATGTGTATCTCTTAATCAGATTCAGTCTTTGCTGAAAGTCAGAGAACTCACAGGAACAATGGGAAGTGCGCAGGGCTCAGAGCAACCTTGACTCTGACACTAGGAAGACAAGTGACCTTGGGCAAATACCTAGTTTACCATGTCTTAATTGTCTGTAAAGAGTTTCATATGCTGCTTTATTCAAGAGGAAACTACTTTCACATGCATAACACGTAATTCAACACACCTCTCTTGAGAACTTGCACTATGCAAAGCTTGGCATTATATATAATGTGTTACATATGGAAAGCATGAATGTTGTTTAGAGACACCAGAGCACTAAGTGACCAGAGGAAATATTAAAAGCTAATAAGGCAAACTATAATTATAATGCAAACTGAGTGTAATTTTGAAACTTAATTTAACAACATTCCAGTCGCTTGATAAGGAAGTTAAATTCAGTTTTTTTTTTTATTCTATATCTTTCTCAGATGTTAGGTCACAAATTTATTAGCTTTACACCATTAAAAAGTTTAATCATGTCTTGAAATTGGAAATTCTCTTTACTGTTCCTTGGAAGCTAAATTTTTATATGGTTCTTTAATCATAAAGACCAAGTCATTGCACAATGAATCACTCAGTATCCAAGTCATAAATTATTTTCATTCATTCATTTAACATGTATTTATTAATCAACTACTATATGTATGTCATATTGAATCCTACCATCCTATGCCTCAAATCTAATCATTTATAAGTCATGTTTATTGTTAGCTTCTAAAAGTGTCTTGAATTTTTTTCCCGGGGAATACACAGAGAAAACCGTGATTCAAAAAGATACATGCAGCTCAGTGTTCATTGACGCACTGTTTACAACAGCGAGGACAGGAAAGCACTCTAAGTGTCCACCAACAGAGGAGTGGATGGAGAAGACGTGACACATATTTACAATGAATATGAGCTGTGGATGGACCTAACGACTTCCATACAGACTGAAATAAGTCAGAGAAAAACAAATATCATATATGACCACATATATGAGGAGAAGGGGACAACAGAGGATGAGATGGCTGGATGGCATCATCGATACAATGGACATGAGTTTGAGTAGGCTCCAGGAGTTGGTGATGGACAGGTAAACCTGGCATGCTGCAGTCCATGGGGTCGCAAGGATTTGGACATGACTGAGTGACTGAACTGAACTGATGTATAAAACAGGTAACTAACGAGAACCTACTGTATAGCACAGGGAACTCTACTCAATGCTCTGTGGCGACCTAAATGGGAAGGACATCCAAAAAAGAGGGAACATATGTATATGCACAACTGACTCACATTGCTTATAGCAGAAACTAACACAACATATAGCAACTAGACTTCAATAAATTTGTTTTAAATAAAATTAAAAAAACATTTTGCTCATGTCTATTCTCAGGCTGCCATTAGTTCTAACCTATGTCACTACAGATTTGTCTTCCAACCTTCTGTCTCCCTTTTCTCTACTCGAGTCTCACATTGTGTACCCAGGGACTTGTGGTTCACTCGCCAAGTCCTATTTGACCCCATGGACTGCAGCACGCCAGGCTTCCCTGTTCCTCACCACCTCCTGAAATTTGCCCGAGTTCACGTCCATTGAATTGGTGATGCCATCCAACCGTCTCATCCTCTGAGAGTGACCTTGCAGCAGTTCAAATCAGATAATGCTATTGTTCTGCTTGCTGGCTTTTTTTTTTTAAAGAATAGTTGATTTACAATGTTATATTAGTTTCAGGTGTACAACATGGTGATTCATAATTTTCATCGATTATACTCCATTTAAAGTTTTATAAAATATTGGCTATATTCCCTGGTGCTGTACAATACATCCTTGTAGCTTATTTATTTTATACATAGTAGTTTTGAATGGCTTCCCTTCACCCTTAGGATAGAGTACAAGCTCCACCATCATGTTTTTCTTCCTTGTCTGGTCCCTGTTTACCAGCCCCAACTGTTTCTCAACCTTCTCCACTGAGTCACCCCCAAAGATCTGCAGTTCTCCCAACACTCTCTTGACTCTTTAAGTTTTTTGCCAACCTTTTCATCTACCTTTCTTTCATTTGGATGACCCCTGCTTTATTTTTCATCTGTTTAGATATTAATCATCTAAATTTCATCTAAAATTCATCCAAAGAGCCTTCCCTAATTCACATTACTGAGTAGAGTTTTTTCAATGTGCTTCAGTAAGCTTAAAATTTGGACTACTTGTGACTTAATGCTTACTAGTTTTACTTCTCACTAGATTGTGGGGACAAAGTCTGGAGGACGAAGATTATATATTCATTCATCAGAGCCAAACATTGTACTAAGCACATAATAGATATGCAACAAGGCTTCTTTGAGAAGATAACATTTGAGCAAAGAACTAAATTAAATAATGGAGGAAGCCATGTGGATTTATGTTTTATGATGCAAAAAAAAAAAATCTGCTGTAAGTCTCTTCAGATTTCCCTGGAAGTAAAAGAAACAGAAGAGGAATAATGTTATATCTTATCAATAAATACATGTAATGTGTGTAACTGGTGGTACACATCTGGACTACATTTAAATGTTCCATCACATGCCCAGTCCTTATATTTCACCAAACCATCTAAGTCAGATTCCATCCCAAATACCCAAATTCAATCTACATCACATTCCCTACTATCAGATAACAAAAAAAATTTCACCATTTTCAGGAAACTTACAATCATTGTGAATCAGGTAGCCATTTAGGGTTGGAGAGAGATGGAAGGATCTTGATTCTTCTTTTGCCTCCAACTCCATATGGAGGAAATATGGCACAATAAATTTGGTTAAGATAGCATCAGAGAACAAGTTGTTTTATCTGAATCAGCTAAATAATTGGTGATCAATGCTCTCAAAGACTTTTGTGAATTACTAGTCACCTCTTTTATGTTACCTGTAACTGGCATTGAAACCAAATTGTCAAACCAAACTATCAACCATCCGTTTTACCTTTGGTGGCAAAGTTAGCTTACAGCCGTAAGTGGCCATAAGTACATAACAAAAACACAAGACAGAAACACTCAGTAGGTAAAGTGAAAAGTCTGCTCACAACGAACATTAGAGCTGTGGAGTTGGGGAGACAGATCTAAAAATGGATCATTTCAGCATTGTACGTGATATGATGACGGCATGTGGAAGGTTCTAAAGAAAAAAAGTGTTAACTTAGAATTCTGAGAAGCAACAGCTTTTACTGCAAGGCTTGCCACAGGCAAAAGGCCATATTAGCCTCCATCACACGTTACAGGATAAAATTAAGGAGCTAGGAAAAACATCCTGGGTGAAAAGTCAACACATCAAACATAAATATAAAGAGTCAGCCTATTAAGACCATGTGCCCTTTGCACCTCTGTTGGACAGTCACAAAGCAGAAGCAAAAGGAACAAGGGGATAAAAGCCCTTCAGCACTCCCCTATCAGTAACAGGACTCAATAACAATTCATTCTAGAGACATTAACCAGAGAAAACCACACTCCTCTAGTTAGCGTAAGTGAGTAGAGTAGCCCAGATAGGAATCCACAATGAAACATAGTTACAGAGTTAGAAACTCTATTAAGGAAAACTGATGTGCCTATTCTTTACTGCCATTAAAGGAATGCTATTGTATTTTAACATAAAAATCCATCTTTTTACTATTACAAAATAGTGTTACTAATTTAAAGTATACATTTTTTAAATTATGAGTTTCTACTTTTTTTTCTCTCCTAGTAGTGATCTCTCTGAAAAGTCTTGGTGGTGGTGGTTTAGTCGCTAAGTCGTGTCCGACTCTTGTGACCCCACGGACTGTGAAGCTACCAGGCTCCTCTGTCCATGGGATTTTCCAGGCAAGAATACTAGAGAGGGTTGCCATTTCCTTCTCCAGGGGATCTTCCTGACCCAGGAATTGAGCCTGTCTCCTGCATGCAGGCAGATTCTTTACCGACTGAGCTACAAGGGGAACCCAAGAACATGACATAAAGATTTGGGGTTAGTGAAATTTTTCAATTTTCTGTGTAAAGACTTGTGCTAATCTAGTAATTACTGTTCCTTCTACCTACCTTGGGTTTCCCTTCTACTGGTACAGAATCTGCCTGCAGTGCAGGAGATGCAGCTTTGATCCCTAGGTAGGGAAGATTTGCTGGAGATAGGAATGGCAACCTACTCCAGTATTCTTGCCTGGAGAATTCCATGAACAGAGGAGCCTGACAGGCTACAGTTCTTGGGTCACAAAGAGTCGAACGTCTGAGCAACTAACACACATGCATCCTACCTACCTAGGTTCAATACACTTGGCACATTATATAAGTAAATGTTCATGCACCATTTTATAAATACAAGATGGTTATCAGGAAAAAAGTAGCAAATATTTTAACTTCATTTCTATTCTAAATTTCATCAATACAAACATTATTAAAGAATTTCCTTTATGAAGAATAAGAGATGTTTTTAAAGAAAATCATGACAGTGCAACAACCACTGGTTTAGAACCAAGGTTTTTAGCTGTGGATTGTGTGAAAGTCATTTTTAAATTTTGTCAAGTGGGAATAATGGTACCTAAAAATAGTGGTAGGGGTTCTTTTGCCAGGGGTAACAGGAATATAGATGGGAAGATTAAATAAAGTAGTCAGTAAGAAGGTGATTAAAACATTTCCTTAATTAATTATTCTGAGAACTTGCAGTGTGCTAAGAACAAGTAGTTACACAGATGATGCAATTGAATGAGACAAAACCATTGTCTTCAAATTGTTCCTAGAGCAATTATTTCTAATGTATATACATACTGTGGGAACAGAATGCTGGGGTGGGTGAGTGGATGATTGGATAAAGAACAGAATCACCTAATGATGAAGGATTATTTCCTATTGATTTGCTCACAAGATTCTAGCATACCACACACATTCTATCAAGAATTATTGCCCTGGGATTTCCCTGGTGACCTAGTGGTTAGGATTCCAGGTTTTCTCTGCTGTGACCTGGGTTCAATCCCTGGTCAGGGAACTGAGATCCTCCAAGTCTTAGAGCACAGACAAGAAAATGATAATAATTGCCTTAATGTGTGTTGATGACTTGATGATTCTTTCTCAGGTACACTGTGGAAGATACAGGTTGAGAATCACGTTTCCCCCTTATAAACACAATCATAGAGAACTATGACCTAATGTAAGGCATAACTATTGTCCCTATTTTTCCTCTTAAAACATTTCATATAATAGATTTCCTTTTTTAAAAAGAGCATGCCTTTTCATTCAGTAATGAGATATGAAAAAGAAAATAATTCTAATTGAGCTTTTTGTTAATAAGACACAAATAAACAGCATTTTCATTTCCCTTATGTCATAAAGGTTAAGACCATTAGGTTGAAACTATTTCAACTACATTCACAAACTAAACAGTCCCTCTTTAGTAACATCATGTATTTTCAAATTTACTGAGCATTTTCACATATAATATCTTATCTATTAAGACATTGTTAGTTAGGAAAATTCATAGATAAAGATCAGTTGTGACAATTATACCACCAAAACATCCAGAATCTATCATTCTTTTTTTATCCCCACTGCCATTGAAGTTCATTTTATCATCACCTTTTATATCAACTACTTCACCAGCTTCCTAACTGCTCTTTCTGATAATAGTCACCATCTCACCAGTCAGAAAGAACGGTCAACCTCAACAGACATCTCTGATCAATATTTCTACAGGCATTCATTCTGTTTTCAGTGTGGGTTCTCTCTGAAAATGACTTAAAGGTGCTTCCTGACCTGGTCCCTTCCTTGGTCACACTGAACTACCTCAGAAGAACTGCAAGAAAATGTTTTTTCTCTCTTGGTCTTTGAACATGTTGATTCCCTTAAATAGAAGATTCTACGCTTCAATCTGTTTCATTTGGCTAACACTTCTCCATCCTTTCTGATCCATTTAAGACTTTCTTTCCTTCTGAAAGTCTCACAAACTGGAGTCAAGATTGCTGTGAGAAATATCAACAATCTCAGATATGCAGATGATACAACTCTAATGGCAGAAAGTGAAGAGGAATTAAAGAGCCCCTTGATGAGAGTGAAAAAGGAGAGTGAAAAAGCTGGCTTAAAACTCAACATTCAAAAAACTAAGACCAAGGCATCCAGTCCCATCACTTCATGGCAAATAGAAGAGAAAAAAGTGGAAGCAGTGACAGATTTTATTTTGGGGGGCTCCAAAACCACTGCAGATGGTGAAGTGCAGCCACGAAATTAAAGATGCTTGCTCCTTGGAAGGAAAACTATGAGAAACTTAGACAGTGTATTAAAAAACAGAGATATTACTTTACCAACAAAGGTGCGTATAGTCAAAGCTGTGGCTTTCACAGTAGTCATGTACAGATACACGAGTTGGACCATAAAGAAGGCTGAGTGCCAAAGAATTGATGCTTTTGAATTGTGGTGCTGGAGAAGTCTCTTGAGAGTCCCTTGGAGAGCAAGGAGATCAAACCAGTCAATCCTAAAGGAAATCAACCCTGAATATTCATTGGAAGGACTGATGCTGAAGCTGAAGCCTCAATACTTTAGCCACATGATGCCAAGAGCCAACTCACTGGAAAAGACCCTGATGCAGGGAAAGATTGAAAGCAAAAGGAGAAGGGGGCAGCAGAGGATGAGATGGCTAGATAGCATCTAATGGACATGAATTTGAGCAAACTCCAAGAGAGAATGGAGGACAGAGGAACCTGGTATACTACAGTCCATAGGGTCCCAGAGAGTCAGACACAACTTAGCAACTGAACAAAAACAAATTCATTATTCTTTTGGCACTTTGTCTTTCCTTTTAATATAATTTACCAGAGAGGTCAAAATTTCTCATTTACTTGTCTATCAACACTGCCATATTATAAGAAACTAAGTAATGAGAATTAAGCAATTTTATAATTATAATTAATGAATCCTCAGTGACTATATGTAATTGAAACTCAATGTAAACTTAGGGAATTAAAGGTAACATAAAGTCTTGAGCCCAGGTTTAATTGTGGACTGTGAGTGGTCTCCATTGTGCTCAGACCACAGATAATGGCTGTGGTCTCCAGATTCTGTATCTCCTTGTTTTCTCCCATTGCCTAGAACCCCTTGGTTTGAGGAAGCTAGGTTATATGCCTCAATATTATAAATTAACTCATTGCAAATCTTTTTTTTTTTGCTTATATTTTTGCTAAGCTTTCTATTGGGGGGGGTTGCTGCCCAGATAGCTCACCCCACTCCAGTACTCTTGTCTGGAAAATCCCACGGACGGAGGAGCCTGGTAGGCTGCAGTCCATGGCGTCGTGAACAGTCGGACACAACTGAGCGACTTCACTTTCATTTTTCACTTTCATGCATTGGAGAAGGAAATGGCAACCCACTCCAGTGTTCTTGCCTGGAGAATCCCAGGGACAGGGGAGCCTGGTGGGCTGCCGTCTATGGGGTCGCACAGAGTCGGACACGGCTGAAGCGACTTAGCAGCAGCAGCAGCAGCCCAGATAGCTCAGTTTGTAAAGAATCCACCTGCAATGCAGGGGGCCCCAGTTCAATTCCCAGGTTGGGAAGATCTGCTGGAGAAAGGATATGCTACCCACTTCAGTATTCTTGGGCTGCCCTTGTGGCTCATCTGGTAAAGAATCTGCCTGCAATGTGGGAGACCTGGGCTCGATCCCTGGGTTGGGAAGATCCCCTAGAAAAGCAAAAGACTAGTATTTCAGCCTGGAGAATTCCATGGACTATACAGCCCATGGGGTCACAATGAGTCAGACACGACTGAGTGACTTTCACTTTCACTTTTCTATGTGTGGGGAAGCTACTCAATACTTAAGAACTCTGTGAGCATATGTGTAAGAATTCTGGCCAGGGATAAACTTTTCTTTGAAATTATATAGGAGTCCCAAGGCAATGAAGCAGGGAACATGAGCAAGCTTGCTTCAGAAAAAGAAGTGGTAACAGATTGCTATAACATGATAACAGCATTCTGGTGCATATGTCATGAAAAGAAGTCACCAAAAATGCTTTCTGCTAGACTTAGTCCATAGTCACAAACATCTTAAAATAAGAAATTTTCAGAAAAAGTGCCCAAAGCATAGCTATTTTGTCCCTTGCTACTTTCAGAGGGACATGAGGAGTTCAGTTTTCAAAAAGTACATAAAGATGGAAATCATATCCTCCCTGGAATTAGAAACTGTGGGGAATGTCTCTTGGTTATCAATAAAAAACATTTGCATAAACAATAAATTTCATTCTTTTACAACATGTTGTGGGTGAATATTCCACAAATGACACTGTAAATCCCAAATTAAACCTGCAGCAAGTAATAGAAGTGGTTTTTATCATTCTTAAGACTGCCTTGCCATTAGAAAGGGACATAATAATTTTATTATACTACATACTCTGTGAAAGACCATAAACTTTTAATAGACTTATAAAAAGGGAGTGTAACCTTTTCAATATTCTGTGTCATCGTTGGGTGAATCCATTCCACCCTCTCCTCATGCAAGATGGATACCCCAGGGCCTAAGCAATGGTTCCACACTCATGAAGAGAATGTTCGGATCCAGCCTTTTCCCTGAATTTAAAGGTTACCATGATTTATCACTCAAGAGCACTTGCCGGCCACCCTTTTTCTGATTCTACAGCTCCTCAGATTTCCAGACTATAGACTTCTGGTCTTAGAAGAGTTCTGCTGACTTCATCTCTATAGCTTTCATTTGGAGCTAAAAAAAAGTCAAACTAAACATCATTCAGGTTTAATAGCTTTGTTCTCACAGGACTACACATTTGTTTTCAGCACCATTAAGGATTATAGCTTCTTATTATTTCCCTAGAATGTGAAATTTCTCAATTTATTTCCTAACCTTGATAGCATGAGGTGTTGTTTAGTCTCTACGTCATGTCTGACTCTTGTGATCCCATGGACCGTAGCCTGACAAGCTCCTCTGTTCATAGGATTTTCCAGGCAAGAATACTGGAGTGGGTTGCTGTTTCCTTTTCCTTCTCCGGGGATCTTCCTGACCCAGGGATTGAACTTGCATCTCCTGCATTTCAGGAGATCTGCACTGCAGGCATATTCTTTACCACTGAGTCACCAGGGAAGTCCATTACCTTGATAGCCTAACCAAATTTAAGCATGAATTTAAAACAAGACGACTAATTTGACCCTATGGTCCTCCCTGCATAGTGAAGAAATTAGGCCTTTTTATGTGTTTTAGCTGCTCATTTGTTTGTTTCTCTTTTATGTTGCAATAAACATATCTGCTTTCTCAGAAAACAGGCAAAATTCTAAAAATCTTTGGAGAAAAACATGGTAGGAGAAAAATGGATAGTGCAAAGGAAGGAAGTCTTTTAACTAGGAGGAAAAAAATGGAAGCCAAGTATGCAGAAAACTGAACAGTTCATTCTCAGGAGATCTGTTCTTCATTGCAGAACAATGCCATCATGCAGCTATACACCAACCTAACTGAACCCCTAAAAGTTCCATAGCACAAGAAAAGAGCTAGCTACTTAAAAAGTATATACTGACTATTAATTCTACTTAGAAAAAAAAAGTGCCATTTTTAACTTGCTTAAAAACACAGAAAACCTTTTCATATCTTCAATAAATTTTAAAATCATAATGAAATATGGAAGCATAGTGCTTATATTTACCTATCCTTTCTCCCGAGAACACCCACCTAAAAAAAGTAGAAATTTTGTAGATGAAGGACCTTTCCATACAAATAAAAATTACCTCAAGGGCACAACCTGAGAGTTTTTTAAGAAGGACAATAACTCTTTTGGCTACAGCTATGACTGATAGCCAAATCTAATAGTCATGTTTTTGTAGCTTCCTCATCCAAAACTTTCTGAATCAGACTAATGTTTTTTAAAATATTGATATTAAGAATTGAATTTGAAGGTAAGAACTCTAAAATCTCATAAAACTCATGAACTATATCCCTGGGAAGATGTGCACACATAATTATAGGCATATAATTTCAGTATGTTTTGCACCAGCCCTCAGAGGCTCATCCAAGGAAACTCTAGGGATAAATGAATGCCCAAATAAGAGAGTTTAGTGCTAGATCATGAGCTCAGCAGAGTAGGAAAGTGTTTCCCTCATTTGTGCATCTTTAACTATGGAATGGTGCTTAACAAAGTACACATGCACAAATAATTTGTTACATTGAATTGTGCGTGCTGGCATGTGTGTATTAAGGGATTTTTTTTTTAAGGAGAATATACTTTTTAAAAGTTCATCATACAAATAAATTTCCTTGAATCTGATAGACATAGGACAAAGGAAAAGTTTTTTTAAGTAGCAAACCAGAGCAGGTTTAGAAACTTGAACAGAGCTACCCACCAAATGGGCTTCCCTCGTGGCTCAGTGGTGAAGAACTTGCCTGCCAATGCAGGAGATGTGGGTTCAGTCCCTGGGTTGGGAAGATTCCCTGGAGAAGGAAATAGCAGCCCACGCCAGTATTCTTGCCTCGGAAATCCCATGGACAGAGGAGCCTGGTAGGCTACAGTCGATGGGGTCACAAAAGTCAGACATGACTTAGCAACAAACAACCCACCAAATAAGCATTACTGCTAGAAATAGAACAGAAAGTGAAAGTGAAAATCATTCAGTTGTCGATTCTTTGGAGACCCCATAGACTATACAGTCCATGGAACTCTCCAGGCCAGAATACTGGAGTGGGTAGCCTTTTCCTTCTCCAGGGGATCTTCCCAACCCAGGGATCGAACCCAGGTCTCCTGCATTGCAGGAGGATTCTTTACCAGCTGAGCCACAAGGGAAGCCCAGGAATACTGGAGTGGGTAGCCTATCCCTTCGCCAGTGGATCTTCCTGACCCAGGAATTGAACCGGGGTCTCCTGAATTTCAGGTGAATTCTTTACCAACTGAACCATCAGGGAAGCCCAAATATAACAGAGGTGGCCTTTAAATTACATACATACTGATTTATATATGTAATTTAATTTATATGTAGTTCATATATATAATAATTCATATATGTTTTATATAATCATTAACATGTGTGCCTTGCAGAAAATATCCCCACCTCTGCACAGCAGTAGCAGTTTCTTTATCAATAAAGGTTCTATATTAAAAGCACCCATAATGATATGAGGGTGGGCAGGAATGCCTTACGGCTACACTTGAACTTATAAACACAGTAGTTTAGAGGATATTCTTTTAGGACAGACAAAAAACTGTGGAGAGGGAACAGCTTAGTTTGACTATTTCAGTAACACAGTGGGTAGTCAAACAAAGCCGGAATGCAAATTACCAAGTAAGTTAGGTTTCCTAGAGGTGAGTGATTTTTATGACTTCTACTTATCTCAAGGCAAAGCTGTCCAGCAGAGACTCTCTCTTCTGACTGGCCTTTCTTTTTTCCTCTTTAGTCTTCCTCTTACTATAAAATTCGGTAAGTTTTCATTGACAGAAAACCTTACAAGTTCCAATATTAACTTCTTTGCTTATCTCTTAGAGGCAGTTCTGAAAGGGGAAAAAATTCACTTTTTTTATTTTCTCTCTCACAGCTTGTGGATTATACTACCTTGTGGCATCTCTTAGTCAGATGCCCCAGTGAATAATCGTTCTTTCTAGGATGAAAATATTAAGAAAATAAAATGTGCTCTCACAAATGCCTACTCCTGTGAGTAAAGTGGGTGGATCTCACAATAACTAAAGTCATCTGGGAGAAAAGAAACAAACAAACAAAAAAAAAAGATTTGGGAGAAGCTGACAGGGACATTGTAACTCAGGCTTTCAGAGATCACCAGCTGTGGAATGTTCTAGAAAGATAATTTCTGTTCCCTTCCCATATTTTTAAAAGAATTCTCCTCCAGTGGTCTATTCAAGAGATTAAAAATATTCGCTGCCTATAGGGTCCAACAGAGGAGCCACAAAGGATGAGATGGTTAGATGGGATCACTCATTCAATGAACATGAGTTTGAGCAAACTCTGGGAGATAGTGCAGGACAGAGGATGCTGGCATGCATCAGCATGCTGCAATCTGTGGGGGTCACAAAGAGTCAGACACAGCAGAGGCAGAACAACAATGAAAGTGTTCAAGGTAATATATGAAAAGAAAAGCCTGATCCCAGACTCTACCAGTCAGCAAAACAGGTATCTCCTGAGAATAAACTCTCCAACCATTCCACTTTTGACACCTGAGAACTATTTACATTCACTGAAGTCTGAATCTCCCAATGATTTGGAGTCAAGAAGGCTTTTCTTCTGTAGAACAATTTGCTAAAATTAGAGACGAATGAATTAGTGTTTGAGCGAAGTATATGTTCTTGTAAGTCACGTAGGGAGAGGGGCCGCTCAGAGCAGGTGGCTAAATCTATCTACAACAAACATTTTGACAAGCTCCCGCCAGCATGGCATCAAAACAATCCCGATGTGATTCAAAAGATATCTTCACTTTAACAGCTGAGGCACTGGGTACATGAACTGTAAGTTATATTTTTCTCTAGCAGGCAATTAGTAAACTGCTCACATTTTGCTGCTGCAAAGACTCCACCAGCATGAACAGATGGAAATGCAGAATTCCACAAATGGCAGATATTAGGAATTAGAGACGTTGATTTAACTTTCACCAAGCAAACGAGAATCCAAAAATACACGTCACTCTTTCTATAATTAAATATATCATCAGAGTACATCAGATTCATATCCATTGTAAGCTCATGTTTCTTCCTTCTTATTTCTAATTTTATATACATTCTGTGTATAACAGACCTACTCAGAGTTCAACTCCACAACAAAAGGGTCTTCTGTGACAGATAGATGGCACTAAACTATTTCTCAAAATAAGCTTGCCAGGGAGTCGCACTAGATTTTTCCCAGCATGATGCCTGCTGCAATAATAAGAAATCACAAGACTGAAAGAGGTAGTCCTTGTGTCAGGACAGATGGAGAGAACAGCTGAGAGAAGGATTCGGCCAATTTAGTAACTCCCTGTGAGTCGAATAAATCATATTGAAAAGAATTCAGAGGAACATTTAGTCTGGAAAAAAAAAGAATTTAAATGATGGCAATTTTAGAATGGAATGAATAGAATAAAAATGTTTCACCTTACAACATCACACGGCAAAAACAAAAAACAGCAAAAGGTCACTAGTGACCTGAACCCCAATTATCGACCAGACTAGGAATAAACGCTTGGGAAGCATTTAGACTGATTGTCACATTTAAAACACATAATGCATGCTAACATACTAAGGAAATTAAATCCATGATGTTAAGTATTTGAGGAACCATTGTTAATTATTCTTCCCTCCCTCTGAAATGGCAGTTTATTCTACTTATGAAAATATTTAAGAGAACTTATAATTTTTGATATTCTTAAAATGCTAGAAACAATGTGGAAAATCTTTTTTGAGAACAATTTCCTTGATACAATCTCTCAGGACTTTCCTGGGAAAACTCAATTTATATTCTTTATTACATATAGCAATATGTCTAGCTGCAAATATGAAAAGAAAAAACTATTTATAAGTTTTCCAAATTTTAATCCAAGCAGAGATGACAATGTGATTGAAATTATCTAAAGACAAGTAAAAGGATTTTTTTTTTTCCTTACCAAAAGTGAGTGCACCTAATATCAAGAAGCAAACTAGTAATAATATCCCTGGTAAAATCCCAAGTCATAGTCAGAGACATAGTGTCATGTAGTTTTTTTGCTTTAAAGAAAAGCACTGAAGGCTTTTTATCCATTAAATGTTAAGAGACTCTAGTTATCTTACTACATTGGTGAAATAGAGTTTTTCTTCCCCAATAAAAATTTTAGATTACACCAAAAATCTCTTAAATAGCATAAAGGTTGCAGGTTATGTTTACTTAAGGGATTCCCAGGTGGCTCAGTGGGTAAAGAATCTGCCTGCAATGCAGGAGATGCAGGAGATGTGGGTTTGAAAACTGGGTCAGGAAGATCCCCTGGAGGAGGGCATGGCAACCCACTCCAGTATTCTTGCCTGGACAAATCAATGGACAGAGGAGCCTGGTGGGCTACAGTCCATAGGGTTGCAAAGAATCAAACACTACTGAAGCAACTGAACATGCACTCATGTTTACTTATATATGTAAAAGTTCTTTCTTTGTATTAATAGTTGAGAGTTTCTATTAAATTTTATATCATAAACTTCATATTCAAACTGGCTTCTTTCTCAGGCACACTAAAGGCAAAAAAAAAAAAAAAAAAATTAACACCCATTAACCCTTTAAGCATGTGTCTATATTCCCCAGGCAAAATCAGGAAACAAAAAACAGTGGCTTGTGAATTTTAGATTGATTACTTATTCAGAAGCTGTCTTGAGGAGATGGCCTAACCTTTTGATATTACTCACCAAAGAGAAATGTCAGTTACAAAGACTTTAATCTCCTTTCCCTTCAATAGGAGAGACACAGCCTATATAGAGAGCTGTTTTCATTTATAACTCTTTTATATCATCTCTTCTAGATACTTCATGTTTAATGGTGTTAAACTCATTGAATTAATAAAGAGATTGTAAAATATTTGAAGCAAGCACATTCACCTCTTATCCAGTGGTTTATCACCAAAATGTAAGCTGCTGAGGGACTCTTTGAACATGAGGGGCATCAAGTTCATATTCACAGTGGCTCATATTTTTCTCATTCCTAAATTTACATTCATTCTGAGTCTAGCAGAATGCATTTAATGCATTTATAATTGAAAATATTTATAAGCCTATTCTTTACCACATTGTTTTAGGAACTTCTTATGGACTGAAGAGAATTTGGTAGAAGACAGCTGGTTAAACCATAGTTAGTGAAGATAAAGATAATATGAACAACAACTCACTCATGAAGTAAGTAATAGAACAAGTTAATACATGAAATTTGTAATCAAATAATATAGCTTTTACTATATATTCAGGAGAATTAGAAGTAGAAAAGGAGAATAATTTCCCACCATCATCCTCAATAACTTGAATTATTTGGAAGGCCCCAGATAGTCAATATATTTATAGATGAACCTTTAAACTACACATGAAGTCTTTACTTAGTATGCCAACTTTAAGATTCTTTGATTATTCATTAATAATCTATGTGTTACAGTTACTAAAACATACATAGGACACTGATTTGTATTCAAATAGTTTTTTCAATATCATAGCTAGAGATAGACTATCATAATTTGTTAAACAGGTTTCAAAATAACTGATGCACATCTGGTCAAGATTGGAAGATGGTCATTGCTATCTAGTTATACCTGGTTAATGTTGAGGGACAATTACTACAGATTCTTCTTACATTCAGAATCTTACATATTAAACAAGTTAAATAGTCAAGTAAGGTAGATAACCCACATTTGGAGTCATTTAGGTCCAGAGATGATAAGTTATAAAATTCCCAATCAATAAAAATCTTCCTTAGCTATTAACTGAATATTCAAGATATATTCAAGAGAATTAGAAGATCAGTAAAAGCAGGCACTATTTTTGTTTTGTTTTGTTTTTAATTCACTGCTGAATCACCAGAAGCTAGGTCAGTGTGGGACACACAGTTTGGGTTTTAAAAATATTTGCAGAGTGAATAAATACTAAATTGTTAAGAAATAATCAAAACAAATGTGAATAACTCTGTAGAAGCTGGATAAAGAAAAAGGGCCAATAAGAGAAGGAATGACAAAGAACAAAGAACCAACCAAGAAGTGAATGAGGAGAAAAAATGACAGAGTGGTCTTTTTTGGTGTGTTTTACCTACTTGGCAACAAAAAAGTAGAATGAAAACAACCTAAAGGAAAACAGATGGCTGAGTCCCTCATGTCCCCATGCATGGGCTATCCAGCATTGGCTCCACAAGCTGTAGGCTCCTCATCAGCCATACAACAAACAGCTGAAAAAGTGATACCAACATACACAAGAAAGTACACATATTCCGTTGAAAATCCAATGAGAAATGCTCTCTTGCCAAGACACTCAGGTTGGCATAGTATTCGTGATTTCCTGGTAAGAAATCACAAGATAATTAGGGAAATGAAATAATTATTAGGAGTATCTAGGGGTAATGTTTACTTCACTTTTACCCAATGAGATCCTCTTCCAACTGCCAGAGTCTTCTCTGTAGATTAAGTGTGCCTAATCAAAGAAATGCAAAAAAGCATCTGATGAGATCTTTCAAGTAGCTGAGAAAAGAAAAGAAGTAGAAGGCAGAGGAGAAAAGGAAAAGGATTCCCATCTAAATGCAAAGTTCCAGAGAACAGCAAGGAGAGATAAGAAAGCCTTCCTAAGTGATCAATGCAAAGAAATAGAGAAAAACAATAGAATGGGAAAGACTAGAGATCTCTTCAAGAAAATTAGAGATACCAAGGGAGTATTTCATGCAAAGATGGGCAAAATAAATGACAGAAATGATACGGATCTAACAGAAGCAGAAGATATTAAGAAGAGGTGTCAAGAATACACAGTAGAACTATACAAAAAAGATCTTAATGGCCCAGATAACCACAATGGTGTGATCACTCACCTAGAGCCAGACATCCTAGAGTGTGAAGTCAAGTGAGCTTTGGGAAGCATCATTATGAACAAAGCTGGTGGAGATGATGGAATTCCAGTTGAGCTATTTCAAATCCTGAAAGATGATGCTGTGAAAGTGCTGCACTCAATATGCCAGCAAATCTGGAAAACTCAACACTGGCCACAAGTCTGGAAAAAGTCAGTTTTAATTCCAATCCCAGAGAAAGGCAATGTCAAAGAATGTTCAAACTACTGGACAACTGCAATCATTTCACATGGTAGCAAGGTAATACTCAAAATCTTTCAAGTTAACCCCTAGTGAGCTGAGAACTTCCAGATTTACAAGCTAGATTTAGAAAAGGCAGAGGAACCAGAGGTCAAATTGACAACAAATGTTGGATCATAGGAAAAGCAAGAGAGTTCCAGAAAAACATGTACTTCTGCTTTATTGACTATGCTAAAGCCTTTCACTGTATGGATCACAACAAACTGCAAAATTCTTTAAGAGATGGTAATACCAGACCCTCTTACCTGCCTCCTGAGTAAACTGTATGCAGGTCAAGAAGCAACAGTTAGAACCAGACATGGAACCATGGACTGGTTCCAAATTGGGAAAGGAGTACGTCAATGTTGCATATTGTCACCTTGCTTATTTAACTTATATGTAGAGTACATAACGTGAAACGCCCGACTGGATGAAGCACAAGCTGGAATCAAGATTGCAGGGAGAAATATCAATAACTTCAGATATGCAGATGACACCACCCTAATGGCAGAAAATGAAAAGGAACTGAAGAGCCTCTTGATGAAAGTGAAAGAGAGAGTGAAAAAGCTGGCTTAAAACTCAACATTCAAGAAAATCACGGCATCCAGTCCCATCACTTCATGGCAAATAGATGGAGAAACAATGGAAACAGTGACAGACTTTATTTTCTTGGGCTCCAAAATCACTGTGTACAGTGATTGCAGCCATGAAATTAAAAGATGCTTGCTCCTTGGAAGAAAAGCTGTGACAAACCCAGACAGCATATTAAAAAACAGAGAGGTTACTTTGCTGACAAAGGTGTATATTTGTGTATCAAAGCTATGGTTTTTCCAGTGGTCTTGTATGGATGTGAGAGTTGGACCATAATAAGGAAGGCTGAGTGTTGAAGAATTGATGCCTTCAAATTATATAGTGCTGGGAAAAACTCTTGAGTGTCCCTTGGACTGCAAGGAGATCAAGCCAGTCAATCCTAAAGGCAATCAACTCTGAACATTCATTGGAAGGACTGATACTGAAGCTGAAGCTCCAATAATTTGGCCACCTGATGCGAAGAGTCAACTCATTGGAAAAGACCCTGATGCTGGGAAATATTGAAGGCAGAAGGAGAAGGGAATGACAGAGGATGAGATGGTTGGATGGCATCACCAACTCAATGGACATGTTCAGCTCAATTCAGTTCAGTTGCTCAGTCATGTCTGACTCATTGCAACCCCATGGACTGCAGCGTGCCAAGCTTCCCTGTCCATCACCAACTCCTGGAGCTTGCTCAAACTCACCTCCATCGAGTCAGTGATGCCTTCCATCATGACATGAGTTTGAGTAAACTCTGGGACATGGTGAAGACATGGAAGCCTGGAGTGCTGCCGTCCATGGGATCGCAAAAAGTCGGACATGACTAAATGACTGAAAAACAACAGGATAGTCAAATTTAGAGAGTCAGAAAGTACATTGGTGGATGCCAGGGACCAGAAGGTGGAGTTGGAGTGGGGAGGGCAAGGGAGTTAAGGAGTTAATGTTTAATGGAGACAGAGTTTCAGTGTAGGAAGTTGAAAAATTCGGGAGACAGATGATGGTGAGAATTGCACAATGATGTGAACATTCTTGGTGCCACTGAGCTGTACAGTTAAATATGGTTAAAATTTAAAAGGAGAGAGAGAGAGAGAAAAGCATATCTGCTCTTGACTTTTGCCCTGTGATCAGAAAAATGTTCTTAGCTTTGCCTCTGTATACATATGCCCTGTAGGGTGGTATCTGCTCAGACCTCTGACCTTAGAGTACATGTTTCTCCTGAACTGGTCAGATGTGCCCACCCTGTCCTATGTGATTTGTTCACATCTGAGTCAGCCCTCACTCTGGATTGCTCGGACCAAGCTCTGGAATCTGTGCTACCTTAACACAGGCTTCTGATTCTCTTTTCGATGCCTTCTGATTCCACACCTAGCCCTATTCTACTCTCCTCCTCATGGTTTCTGATCTGTGTGACTGTCACTGTTCATAATTGTAGAGTTGATATTCTGGATGCTGACATTGGGTGAACTGTAGCAGGAAAACATTCTACAATGATCTTTAAGCTCTCATTTAAGATTTACCTTGAATAAATTTCTAGACATATGCAACATTAAAATTTACATATCCATGTCACAAAAAGATTAACAATAGTGCATATTTCCTGTATGGTTGGTCATCTCTTCCATGTGCTCACTATGGTAATGACCAATAAGTTACAAAGGCAGACAAGATAAATAAAATAATGTCAGAGAGTAACACTGCTCAAAGAACATGAAATCTATGATGGTCTTGCAGTAAACAGTTTATAATAGTCAGGTTAGCTTGTTCCTATACTTTCACTGCTCACAAAAATAACATAATCCCTAGAGCAATGTAATGGTAAATAGTAATAAAACATTTAAGGCTCTATTAATTACCTTATGTTATAAATAGGCAGTAAATTTGTAACATTACTGACTATTCTGGGCTTACATTTTCTCCATGCTTATTTTAATTGAACTTCAGCACTAATACATGTAAGTGTATTCTTGTTTCCCAGGTTAGTCTCTCACTGGGGAGCTGACAGCCAGGTTGTTTAATTTAGGGTCTATATAGGTAGATTAAATTCCCACACAGCCTTGTCCCAATTCCCAAATTAATCTTGAATTGGCTAAGAAATAACAAATAAGTTCAGCAGTGGCTTTGCTTCCCTAATCACACTCTATTGAAACTGGGTTGGATAAGCCACACCTCTTCCCTTGATCTCTACATGGATGGCACGTATACTTATATTCCCAACCTCTCTCTCTAGCCCATCCTCAGCTGAGGCCCATGTTTCAAGCCTCTCTTCTAGCATTCTCTCTTGTCACTTTGACTCAGTCACCAGGCAGAAGGTTTGGGTTGCCTGCCACACCTCCTCTATACTTTCAAGTATCTGTGGCTTGCCAACCGGAGGGCAGAATTCTCAGATACCAGTTGCCTGACTGGTTCAACCTGTCCCTCTGTCCAGTTTCCCAGAGTGATGTTTTGACCATTTAGGACTGTATCTGGGCTTCTCAGCGACAGAGCCTTCCAACAGTGGACCTGATCACTGCTGGCCATGAGCCTGGCCCCCAGGAGCAGTGCCTCCTGAGACAATAGTTCTAGTGTCAGGTCAGAAGCCTTCCTTTTTATCATGAATTGAGAAATGAATGTCCTTCTCTAACATGGTAAGTTCCTAATTGAGATCCTCATGATGATTACTTTGAGTATTTATTTACTTGGCTACTCTGGGATCTTTGTTGTGGCATATGAACTCTTAGTTGCAGCATGTGGGATCTAGATCCCCGACCAGTGATTGAACCTGGGCCCCCTGCATTGTGAACATGGAGTCTTAGCCACTGGACCACCAGGGAAGTCCCATGATGATGCCTTTGAGTTTGGATGTCTTTGGTTTGGTGGCCAAGCATTTCTCCCTCCCTTCTTCCTCCCCTCCATCTTCCTCCCCCTATCTCCAACACAGAAGAATTACAGATGCCCTTAGTAAGTTTCCTATAATCATGAGCTTTCATAGGGTGCTCAGAAGTTTCTCAAAAAGTTAAACTATGTTTTAAAAAAAAGGTCACATTTCATACTCTTCTTAAGTTCCTTTTTTATATGCCCTAAGACAGAGTTAATTGACTCCTCCTTAGCTTGCAGTTCACAAAAATCCTCCTAAAGTGTATCCATATGCCTATTCTCAGGGGTTGCAAGGTGAGAGTCACCCTGTATCCTAGCAGAGTCTCTAAACTCAAGAATATGACAACAAACAAGGCAGCTGATCCCTACTGTCTCTGTATTTCCCTCCAACAGAGCACAGAGAACATGTCAAGCTGATTCCCTAAAATTGTCCTGACGATGCACTAGTTTCTTAAAGATATCAATAGTTATAATGAAGATTTGTGAATATAATTTGTGAATATAATTTATCTTTGCATGCATGCTTGCATTCTCAGTTGTGTCTGACTCTTTGTGACCCCATGGACTCTAGCCCACCAGGCTCCTCTGTCCATGGAATTTTCCACCAGCGTCTCCAGCAATGGCAGGTGAATTCTTTATCACCGAGTCACCTGGGAAGCCCCATAATTTGTCTTTATGTTGGCTTAATTTAATGGCACTGGATTTTCTTATACGTGGAGGGTCTACATCAGCAAAGTAAATAAATAAGTAAATAAAAGCCAACTATTTAAAATCTTACAGGAACTAGATGGATTTTAGTGATTTTTTTAAAAATGTAGAGTATTTCTATAGTTTCTTGACCAGCTCCTCTTTTTCAACAAATATATCTATTTTTCTGAACATCAAAAGGTAGCAAAGGCTTGAGCAGGCTTCCCTGATGGCTCAGTCAGTAAAGAATCTGCCTGCAATGCAGGAGACCTGGGTTCGATCCCTGAATCGGGAAGATCCCCTGGAGAAGGAAATGGCAACTCATTCCAGTATTCTTGCCTGGAGAATCCCATGAACAGAGGAGTTTGACAGGCTATACAGTCTATGGGGCTGCAGAGTCAGACACGACTGACTAACACACACACACACACACACAGAGCAAAGGCATGCAAGTAAAAATCATAATAGTAATAGTAATGATTATGAGAATAAGAATTTGTGTGATATTTACTGGTTACCAAGCACTGTACAAAGTACTTTATCTACATTAACTCTAAATTCCTGAAGAACACTCTACAATATGTATGATTATTCTCCATTTCTAGTTAAGAAAACAGAGCTGAGACAAGAAACTTGAACTAGGCCAGCTTGTAAGTGACAGAACAGGAATTCAAACCTAATACATCTTTCCACATCTGTGATGATGCAAACAACTCAATAAATGGCATTTATGTCTGATATCGAACTCTTCTTAATGAATACTGAAACAGTGAGAATACCTCCCAATCGTTTCATGAAAAAGTATTGACAGTAAATGTGGCCTTTGTGTTTGAGGAACATATTTCTGTTGCTCTGAACGTTGCTTGAATAAGAACTTGCTAATAATCTGAACAGTTCTAACTTCAAATTTGATGTTCTGTTACACAAAGAGATGAATATTAACCTTGATATTCAACTTTTTACACTTTCAACTTCATTGTTACATGAATAATTTTCTCTCTTAGCGTTATGACAGCATTCATATGCTCTTCTCTTTTCAGTTTGGTAGTTTGGCACTTTTGGAAACGTGATAAGATAGCTTGTAGTATGATTAACTGATTAATACACATAGCATTTCTCCACCCTCTATTTTTCCTGAAGACATCATATTCTTTTGCACTTTCTCCTTTATTTCCCTTTATTTGCCCTTCTTTTCCTCCAAAGAAGCTTACTTTGGCAATAGTGAAATGACTGAGAAAAAGATTCTAGCCTTATAAGTACCCTAAATTTGATCTTTCTATACTTGAGAGGAATTTTTCATAAGAAGTTAAAATTAATTTAAGAACCCATTGAAACTATTCATTAATATGATATTATAGATTCTAAGCAACTGTCTCTTTTATAGGCAACATAATTACCAGTGAATTACAAATACAGACTTTATGACTCCAATTAAACTCTAGGCCACAATCCATTAAAAACATATTATACACATTAATTACATGTAAGGAAATATATGCAACATGATTCCAGCTATCAAAATAACTGAGCAGTAATTTCAAATAATTTATGTTTATCTAAAATTTCATCAGCATAACCTCAAAAATCATCAGAGAAAAAACTCATGCTTAATTTTCACATATGTCTACATCATACTTTCTCTTACTTATTTCATTATTTCATTCTACCCCAGGAATATATTTGAAGTATTTCCCAAGAATGAGAGATTGGAAGAAATTCTAGTTTTTAGTTGTAAGAACACTAGTTTTTTCAGTTTTAAGAGCATTAGAATTAAACTAAGAGTATTTAATTTTAGGGATTTTATTTAGAAAAGGCAGAAGAACCAGAGATAAAATTGCCAATAACCGTTGGATCATAGAAAAAGCAAGAGAATTCCATAAAAACATCTACTTCTGTTTTATTGACTATGCTAAAGCCTTTGACTGTGTGGGTTACAACAAACTGTGGAAAATTCTTAAAGAGATGGGAATACCAGACCCCATACCTGCCTACTGCAAAACCTGTATGCAGGTCAAGAAGCAACAGTTAGAACTAGACATGGAAACATGGACTGGTTCAAAACTGGGAAAGGACTGTCAAAGCTGTATATTAACCCTCTGCTTATTTAACTTATATGCAGAGTACATCATGAGAAATGCCAGGCTGGATGAAGCATAAGTAGAAATCAAGATTGCCAGGAGGAATATCAATAACCTCAGCTATGCAGATGACACCACCTTAATGGCAGAAAGCAAACAGGAACTAAAGAGTCTCTTAATGAAGGTGAGAGAGGAGAGTGAAAAAGTTGGCTTAAAACTCAACAATCAAAAAACGATGATCATGGCATCTGGTCCCATCACTTCATGGCAAATAGATGGGGAAACAATGGAAACAGTGACAGACTTTATTTTCTTGGGTTCCACAATCACTGCAGATGGTGACTGCAACCATGAAATTAAAAGACGCTTGCTCCTTGGAAGAAAAGCTATGACCAACCTAGACAGCATATTAAAAAGCATAGACATTACTTTGCCAACAAAGGTCTGTCTAGTCAAAGCTATGGTTTCTCCAGTAATCATGTATGAATGTAACAGTTGGACCATAAAGAAAGCTGAGCACTGAAGAATTGATGCTTCTGAACTGTGGTGTTGAAAAAGACTCCTGAGAGTCCCTTGGACTGCAAGGAGAACAAACTAGCCAATCCCAAAGAAAATCAGTCCTGAATATGCATTGGAAGGAGTGATCTAAAGCTGAAGCTCCAATAATTTGGCCACCTGATGCAAAGAACTGACTCCTTAGAAAAGACCCTGATACTGGGGAAGGTTGAAATCAGGACGTGAAGGGGACGACAGAGGACAAGATGGTTGGATGCCATCACCGACTTGATGGACATGAGTTTGAGCAAACTCTGGGAGTAGGTTATAGACAGGGAAGCCTGGTGTGCTGCAGTCCATGGGGTCGCAAAGAGTCAGAGATGACTATGCAACTGAACTGAACTAAACTAAACTGAGTTGGGAATACATGTAAATCCATGGCTGATTCATATCAATGTATGACAAAACCCACTGGAAAAAAAAAATAATAATAAAAAAAAATAAAAAAATAAACTAAACTGAGTTGAAAGTCTAGAAAAAAAATCAACTGCAAATTCACATAAGAATAAATTGGAAATAAATAGGTAGTATCAAGGGTTCATTTGCTACATTCTGTGTACACTTCTTAAAAACTCTTAAGGCAACTGCAGTGATTCTTACATTATGAGTTCAGGAGAAAAGATTTGCTTCCAAGTGTTGCGTCTATAGTACTGGTTTTACTCATCAAACTGTATAGCTGTGTATCCTTTGCGCTGTGCTGTGCTTAGCCGTTCAGTCATGTCCAACTCTTTGCAACCCCATGGACTGTAGCCTGCCAGATTCCTCTGTTCATAGGGATTCTCCAGGCAAGAATACTGGAGTGGGTTACCTTGCCCTCCTCCAGGGGACCTTCCCAACCCAGGAATCAAACCAGGGTCTTCTGCATTGCAGGTGGATTCTTTATCAGCTGAACTACCAGGGAAGCTCATGCATCCTTTAGAAAACATATAAAATAGAAATACAGGCAGCAGGAGAAGGGGACAACAGAGGATGAGATGATTGGATGGCATCACTGATTCAATGGACATGAGTTTGAGCAAGCTCCGGGAGAAGGTGAAGGACAGGGAACCCTGGTGTGCTGCAGTCCATAGGGTCGCAAAGAGTCGGACACAGCTGATTGACTGAACAACAAAATTTTGTAAAAATCAAGTCAAGTGACTAAAATTAATTTGAAGCAAATTAAAATTTCATCGTCATTGTAAAGCTGCTTAAGAAAGAAGGTCTTAAGAAAATGTTAGAATGTTATACATCAGTTTCCACACAGGAAAGTCATTTATCACTGAATTATTTTCTCAGAAATTTTGTAATGCTTAAGAACTGGGTAACTATGAAAAGTTGCTTTTTTAATATTATGTCCATAAAGTTTGATTCTACCTGATCTTTATTATCATCCTTTAGCTCTCAATTGCCCAGTAAAGAAGGGATGAGAATTAATGCCAGCTTGAACCTAGCATCTCTGACACAGTGAAGCAGAACAAAAAAGCCAAAAAAAGCAAGCTTTGGCTGGGCCAGAATATCTTGGTGTATAGTGAAGTTCACAAGAAAACAAATAAGAGTATTTCAAATAGAAAATTAATGACCAATTCAAACAAAGTAATTTGAAGGTACTATGAAAGGTACTAAACGAAAATGAGATCATTTAGCACAGGTTTTCAAAGAATGTGAGATTTTGATGGGAGAAGGTAACACTGTTGATGTAAAGTTTAAAAGAGGGACCGAAGGGTCCCGTATTGAACTCGAGTTGGAAGAGGCGAGTCCGGTCTCAAAATGGAGGGTCACGATCCCAAGGAACCAGAGCAGTTGAGAAAGCTGTTTATCGGTGGTCTGAGCTTTGAAACTACAGATGATAGCTTAAGAGAACATTTTGAGAAATGGGGCACACTCACAGATTGTGTGGTGATGAGAGACCCCCAAACAAAACGTTCCAGGGGCTCTGGTTTTGTGACTTACTCTTGTGTTGAAGAAGCGGATGCAGCGATGTTAGCTCGGCCACACAAGGTTGATGGGCGTGTAGTGGAGCCAGAGAGCTGTTTCTAGAGAGGATTCTGGAAAGCCTGGTGCCCATCTAACAGTGAAGAAAATTTTTGTTGGTGGTATTAAAGAAGATACAGAAGAATATAATTTGAGAGACTACTTTGAAAAGTATGGCAAGATTGAAACCATAGAAGTTATGGAAGACAGGCAGAGTGGAAAAAAGAGAGGATTTGCTTTTGTAACTTTTGATGATCATGATACAGTTGATAAAATTGTTGTTCAGAAATACCACACTATTAATGGGCATAATTGTGAAGTGAAAAAGGCCCTTTCTAAACAAGAGATGCAATCTGCTGGATCACAAAGAGGTCGTGGAGGTGGATCTGGCAACTTTATGGGTCGTGGCGGAAACTTTGGAGGTGGTGGAGGTAACTTTGGCCGTGGTGGAAACTTTGGTGGAAGAGGAGGCTATGGTGGTGGAGGTGGTGGCAGCCAAGGGAGTTATGGAGGAGGTGATGGTGGATACAATGGATTTGGAGGTGATGGTGGCAACTATGGCGGTGGTCCTCGTTATAGTAGTAGAGGAGGTTACGGTGGTGGTGGACCAGGATATGGAAACCAAGGTGGTGGATATGGTGGCGGTGGTGGAGGATATGATGGTTACAATGAAGGAGGAAATTTTGGAGGTAACTATGGTGGTGGTGGAAACTATAATGATTTTGGAAATTATAGTGGACAACAGCAATCAAATTATGGACCCATGAAAGGGGGTAGTTTTGGTGGAAGAAGCTCGGGCAGTCCCTATGGTGGTGGTTATGGATCTGGTGGTGGAAGTGGTGGATATGGTAGCAGAAGGTTCTAAAAACTCAGAAGAAAAGGGCTACAGTTCTTAGCAGGAGAGAGAGCGAGGAGTTGTCAGGAAAGCGGCAGGTTACTTTGAGACAGTCGTCCCAAATGCGTTAGAGGAACTGTAAAAATCTGCCACAGAAGGAACGATGATCCATAGTCAGAAAAGTTACTGCAGCTTAAACAGGAAACCCTTCTTGTTCAGGACTGTCATAGCCACAGTTTGCAAAAAGTGCAGCTATTGATTAATGCAATGTAGTGTCAATTAGATGTACATTCCTGAGGTCTTTTATCTGTTGTAGCTTTGTCTTTTTCTTTTTCTTTTCATTACATCAGGTATATTGCCCTGTAAATTGTGGTAGTGGTACCAGGAATAAAAAATTAAGGAATTTTTAACTTTTCAAAAAAAAAAAAAAAAAGAGGGACCGAAGGACATTCCTATTGGGAGGCCTATTGAACACACATGTGCAAAACAATAGCCCTGTTTCCTGAGCAGCCCTGGATCTACTCAGAGAAAAGGAGATAGGCAAAAAATTAAAGAGTTATGCTTCTGAGAAGATTCTTATACTATGTCTCGATGGAAAATATGGAGATATACCTTCCTATGGCAGTCAACTTAGAACCAACCTGAGACAGTGGCCTTACTGAAATACCCAATTTTTCTTATCTAATTTATGCAAAGCTTCACGAAGTCACCAATGGCCTAGTAAAAGCTTTACAATCTAAATGTTCTGCTTTTGCACAATGAATGAAACTATAGGCAAAGTGAAAAGACAGCCTTCAGAATGGGAGAAAACAACAGCAAATGAAACAACTGACAAAGAATTAATCTCCAAAACAAAGAAGGAGCTTATGCAGCTCAATACCAGAAAATCGAACAACCCAGTCAAAAAGTGGGCAAAAGACTTAAACAGACATAGCCAAAGGAGATATGCAGATGGATAATAAACAGATGAAAAAGATGCTCAATATCACTCATTATTAGAGAAATACAAATCAAAACCACAATGTGGTATCATCTCATGCCAGTCAGAACAGCCATCATGGAAAAGGCTACAAACAGTAAATGCTGGAGAGGGTATGGAGAAAAGGGAACCCTCTTACACTGTTGGTGGGAATGCAATCTGGTACAGCCACTTGAGAGAACAGTGAGGAGATTCCTAAAAAACTGGGAACAGAACTGCCATATGATCCAGCAATCCCACTGTTGGGCATATACCCTGAGGAAACCAGAATTGAAAGAGACACATGTACCCCATTGTTCATTGCAACACTATTTACAATAGCTAGGACATGGAAGCAACATAGATGTCCATCGGCAGATGAATGGATAAGGAAGTTGTGGTACATATACACAATGGAGTATTACTCAGTTATAAAAAGGAATCTATTAGAATCAGTTTTAATAAGGTGGATGAAACTGGAGTCTATTATATAGAGTGAAGTAAGTCAGAAGGAGAAAGACAAATACTGTATATTAACACATACATATGGAATTTAGAAAGACAGTAATGATGATCCATACAAGGCAGCAAAGGAGACACAGATTTTAAGAACAGACTTTTAGACTCAGTGGGAGAAGGGAAGGGTGGGATGAATGTACATTACCATATGTAAAACAGATGACGAGTACAAGTTTGATGCATGAAGCCAGTGCTCTGGAACAACCCAGAGGGATAGGGTGGGGAGAGATGTGGGGAGCAGGGGGGGTTCAAGATGGGGGGACACATGTATACCTGTGACTGATTCAAGTGGATGTATAGCAAAAACCATCATGGTATTGTAATTATCCTTCAATTAAAATAAATAAGTTAATTAAAAAGAATAAATGTTCTTAGTACCACAGTTTATTAAAACCAGGCACCTGGTTTTAAACCAGGTTATTTAAAACCAGGAACAGAGGCAAAGAGACTTATCCTCTATTACATTTTTTGTTACTTAGCTTGCATCAAGAGAGACTGATCATTAAACATAAGGAAGAGATACTAGTGGTGTTAATAATTTAACAAAAACTAGTGGAAGCGTGTCATGAATAGCCAAGGTGTTGGACTGAATCACATTTCACATAGGAAATCCTGAAAAAAAAATGCAACTCAAGACACAGGTTGAAGAAAATAACTTTTAGAAGGGAAGATAGTAGCTTAGCAATTTTATGAGAATTCTTTTGGATTCTAACTCTCTTTCATTGCACACCGTGGAGCACCCAGTTACTATGATTTGCTTGTGGAGAGAAAATAAAACAAGCCTAAACCTTACCGCCTCCACTTCAGCAGGGTCGTACCAGACATTGATGTATGGATGTTGTAAGGCGTCATCCACTGATATCCTTTTTGCTGGGTCAATCACTAGCATCTTTGACAGCAAGTCTCTGGCTTGGCTGGCTGAAAAAAAAAAATGAACGAGGAAAAAAAATTGTTAAATTTTGATTTTGGCAAGGAAATTTTTTGGAGGGAAAAATATTTTTTAAAAAGTCAATTAGCACCTTCCTTCCAAACATCAGCTAATTTCACCAAGTGTTTAGGGAAATGCAAAATGAAACAATGAAATATTTTTTATCCATCAAATATGCACAAATAAAACATGGCATAATATTCAATAATCTCATTCATGTTAGTTGCAGTGTAAATTGATAAAGATTTTTTTAGAGGGCACATTTGGGAGTATTTTTTAAAATTTTAAATGTGAATACCTTATGACCCAACAGTTGCACTTGTAGGCGTACAGCCTAGAGAAACAATTGCACATGTTCAGGAAAAGCATCCAGAAAAGACGCTCACTGAATCACGGGTCACGGATCAAACACTTTAAACAATCTAAACGCTGCTGTGTTCAGTCACTAAGTCATGTTCAACTCTTTGCAACCCCATGGACTGCAGCACACCAGACTTCCCTGTCCTTCACCATCGCCTGGAGTTTGCTCAACTTCATTGAGTTGGTGATGCTGTCTAACCATCTCATCCTCTGCCACCCCCTCCTCCTCCTGCCTTCTATCTTTCCCAGCATCAGGGTCTTTTCCAATGAGTCAGCTCTTCTTGCCAGGTGGTCAAAGCATTGGAGCTTCAGCATCAGTCCTTCCAATGAATGTTTGGGGCTGCTTTCTTTTAGGATCGACTGGTTTGATCTCCTTGCAGCCCAAAGGACTCTCAAGAGTCATCCACCTGTACCAATTAGGTTTGGCAGTTTTAAGCCTGGCAGGCTACAGTCCATGGGGTCGCAAAGTGTCAGACACGACTGAGCAACTTTCATTTTCATATGCATTCACATGGACGTGGTATTAAGTGAAAAAATAACTGCAGAATGACCCATAGATCCTGATGCTACTGTATAAATCTGCCTCTTCCCAATAAAACAACAAACCTTTATCTCTCTCTTTATTTATGGATGTAAATGCATAGAAAAATTCTGCAAGGATCAAAGACAAATTGAAAATCATAGGTACCTCTGAGAGGAAGAAAATTTGTACATGTATTGCTTGCATAATTAAAAATAAACTTAAAAGAATTGTTTTTTAAAAGGAAACAAAGTGAGTGTACACCACTTATTTTAAAACTTCAGAGCTGCAAAAAAAGGACAAAGCATATCTAGAGGGAGGCAAGGAAGTCACAGGTGACTTTTTGGGAATGGGAGCGATAATGAGGACTTTAATGGGAGCAGAAGCTTCAAGGATAGAGGGAAGGGGCAAATCTGAGAGAAAAAATCCATAAGACTTCGTAACCAAATTGATGCAGGGAATCTTGTTTATTTATTCAATATTCAATTTATTAAATATACATCATCTATTGTGTGCCAGGTACAGTTTCAGATGCTAGGGATACAAAAAATTTGCACAGTGATAATCAGTAAATGTATTTATTTAATAACATTGTTGAGTGAAGTTATTAGTTGCTCAGTCATGTCTGACTGTGTGTGTGTAACCCCATGGACTGTAGCCATCAGGTTCCTCTGACCATGGGATTTTCCAGGCAAGAATACTGGAGTGGGTAGCCATTCCCTTCTCCAGAGGATCTTCCCAACCCAGGGATCAAACCATGGTCTCCTGCATCACAGGTGGATTCTTTACCATCTAAGCCACCAGGGAAGCCCCTAACTTTTCTAAAGGATGCTCTAAACATATCTGAAAATACATAAAATGTTTCAGAAAATAAGGATCCAAACTGAGTTGGAAATTTTTATGATGAAAATATTCAGTTTATTCCAAACATGGTAAGACTTCAAATTAAAGAAAGTAAAATCTAAACTGGTTTGCTAAATTAGGAAAAAGGCAGTGTGTTTGAATTCACGAATATGTACCAACTTTTAATTAGCAATTGTTTATTATTAATGAAATATGGTTAATTATAAAGTTTTGAAATTACATAAAACATAAAATCCAACCTTCCCCACCATCTGGAAGCAATCATTCTTATTATTAATATATTCCCTTCTAGTTTTATGTACTTCTTCATAATTTTGATTATATTAGATTTAAAATGTGGCAATCCATTAGAAAGAATTCATTTGAACCAGTCCTAATGAGATGGATGAAGCTGGAGCCCATTATACAGAGTGAAGTAAGCCAGAAAGATAAAGAACATTACAGCATACTAACACATATATATGGAATTTAGAAAGGTGATAACGATAACCCTATATGCAAAACAGAAAAAGAGACACAGAAATACAGAACAGACTTTTGAACTTTGTGGGAGAATGTGAGGGTGGGATATTTCAAAAGAACAGCATGTATACTATCTATGGTGAAACAGATCACCAGCCCAGGTGGGATGCATGAGACAAGTGCTCGGGCCTGGTGCACTGGGAAGACACAGAGGAATCGGGTGGAGGAGGTGGGAGGGGGGATCGGGATTGGGAATACATGTAAATCCATGGCTGATTCATATCAATGTATGACAAAACCCACTGGAAAAAAATAATAATAATAATAATAAAAATAATAAAATAAAAAAATAAATAAAATAAAATAAAAAATAAAATAAAATAAAATGTGGCAATCTATTTTTCACATCTACAGCATTTGTATTTCCTGTGTTATTACATTTTAATAAAACATTCACATTTATTTATACTAATTATATATTTTTTAAAATCACTAGTTAAATTACTGGAAGATTTTTTATTTCTGTTAGTCATTTTTCTGGGGATCGCAATTCTAAACACTTAATTTCCGCTACTTCCAAATTGACACTTTGAAGTTCACAAGAATGACAAAAGTACAGAAATACACAATGATTTTCAGTATTACTTTCTCTGATTGTTAAGCTAACAGGTCTATGTCTATTTCATTGGTTCAAGACCTCTTTGATTTGTAACTGATTTTATACCCAGACTCACACACTCCACAGGTTCTCATATCACCCACATTTCTGCTCATGGAAGAGTAGGGGTTGGGGTGGTCTCCTCATCAATGGGAGAATGAACTACTGGAACACCAAATCATCTCACCAAGAAACAATCATCAATACCGCTTGGAAGGGACAAAATGAGGAAGAGGAAAAGATTTTAATTCTTCATCTTCCATTCTTTTGTTTGCAAGTAAATGTCTTACGCTCTTTAATAATGGTAGAATAAATCCTTCCCTTTGATTATTTGTGTAATTCTTTATAATTTGTTGATTTTGTATTACAATTATAATTTAATAATTATAAAATTAAGAGTGTGGCAGAGGTAGCTGAAGGAAGAAACCCAACTGTACAACGAAAGTGTCACAAACACAGAAACAACACTACTTAATTTAAAAGCCACCAGATGGAAGTCTGGAGAAGATAATATGACCCTGGGAAGTTGTAACACTATATTTCGGTTTCTCCATCTCATTTAATTCTATATTAACCATAAATTAAGTCTGTACATTTAATCTGTAACTAATTAATTGTCCACTGAACATTTGCAGTAAAATTTCATAATTGTGTGTCCTTTTGGGGGGGATTCCCTAATAGCTCAGTTGGTAAAGAATCCACCTGCAAAGCAGGAGACCCCGGTTCGATTCCTGGGTCAGGAAGATCCATTGAAGAAGGGATAGACTACCCACTCCAGTATTCTTGGGCTTCCCTTGTGGCTCAGCTGGTACAGAATCCGCCTGCAATGCGGCAGACCTGGGTTTGATCCCTGGGTTGGGAAGATCCCCTGGAGGAGGGAAAGGCTACCCACTCCAGTATTTTGGCCTGGAGAATTCCATGCACTGTAAAGTTCATGAGGTTGCAGGGGAAGCTGAAGTTCCAATACTTTGACCACCTGATGTGAAGAGCCAACTCATTGGAAAAGACCCTGATACTGTGAAAGGTTGAAGGCAAAAGGAGAAGAGGGTAGAAGTGGATAAGATAGTTGAATAGCATCACTGACTCACTGGATGTGAATTTGAGCAAATTCCAGGAGATAGAGGACAGAGGAGCCTGGTGTGCTGCAGTCCATGGGGTCACAAAGAGTCAGAGACAACATAGCAACCGAACAACAACATAGATCCACTGTAAATAATAATTTTATAATTAATAAATATTAATTATTATTTTTATATCTAACAGTTACTGAGCATTTAGTGTGAGACAGGCAGTGTTCTAAGCACTTGACAAATTATTCAACTAATCCTCCCAATGATCCTATAAGATAGACACTTCCTGCTTTAGTTTGTTAAAGAAGGTACAGAAAGATTAGATAACTTGCCCAAGTTCACAGAGATTTTAAGGGATAGGATTCCTTTCCCCAGCAAAGGAAAAAAAGCAGATTTGCTTCATATCCCCAATTTCTGAAATGTCCTAAGTTAGAATAAGAATTAAAATATTAAAATATTACTTATATTATACTTTATACCTTGCCAAATTTATTCTGTCTTCAGTCCTATAAAGAAGTCCTTATGATTCCCATTTTGTGGGTAAGAAATTAAGATTCATTACTAAAGTTCATAATGGCAGACATAGTAGTAGAAAAAATTACTTATTAATGAAAGTCTTTATGTTGAAAACAAAATGTGAAAGTAAAAATCTCATTTGTCACTCTAAAATAAAAAATGGTGGTTAAGCATTTAGTAAAATATAAATAAAACTCAAACATCTATAGTTTCAATATTTATAATGAAAATCTTGTGTTTAAAATATTTTCCAGAATATAAAAATAACTGGAACAATTGCTTCAATATATATATAATGTTGTTCTTTTAGCGTTAACATTGCAAAATAATTTTAGATTCTAAATAAGCCCATGAATAGTTAACCCATACCACTGTCACACACTTTATTGCTAGTCTTCTCGCTAGATAACCAGAAAATTTTAAAATCCTTGATTACTCTCCCTTTGTAAGGAGGATCTTTTAAAAATACCTCTTCTTAAATTGAGGTTGTTGTTCAGTTGCTAAGTCATGTCCGACTCTTTGTGACCCCATGGATTGCAGCATGACAGGCTTTTCTATCACTCACTATCTCCCTAAGTTTGCTCAAACTCATGTCCATTGAGTCAGTGATGCCATCCAACCATCTCATCCTCTGTCGCCTCCTTCTCCTCCTGCGCTCAATTTTCCCAGCATCGGGAGAGGTGTCTCTGTGGTCTGCATCACCCACGCAGTGGTTCTGAAGTTATCCCTGAAGGGCTTACCTTTGAGTTTATTGTGCTCAGAGTCCGCTGGGAAGAGGGAATCTGGAAAGAGCTTGGGGAAGGTGAGTCCTGCATACTTGGGCCGATTCTCCACATAGTTTCTTACAGTGGGTTGCAATTTCTTCATGAATTCTGGACATGGTGTTCCTAGTTGCTCAATAACCTTATTCCACTGGTCAATATCTGAGAATTGAATAGTTAAGGGCAAAAACAAGTGCAGGCCACCAGCTCTTGCCTTTCACTAGCTGGGTGACTGACTGCTTCTCAGAATTCTGAATAGTCAATAACACAAGTGAAGTTTTAAAAAAAACAACAAAGGACAAAAATATAAAATCAGATTGTCAGGCAGTGAATCCTCTTGGAATTTTAAATTCACTTTGAGAACACATACACTTTTGAGAAATTAGCATTACATAACAAAATATAATATCATGAAAGAGACTCTGGGTTGTGTCAATGGAAAGGTATTTAAATAACACAAAAATTTCTTTAATTGAGTTAAACTTCTATATAGCCATGTTATTTGGAAGAGAAAAATTATAATGACATATAATAATATTATCATGAAATTATTCCAATCATTTATTTCCTAAAAATGACAGATGAATAAATATTTTATAAGATTCATCTATATTTTTCTTAAATTCTTTATAAGATTCTTTTTTCCTCCTGTTCTCAAGAAAATGGGAAATTTCCTTGTCTGTTAATTTTTTTGACTCATGCACATTACAAATAGAATCAGCATGATAATAACTCATTAACTCTTCATCAAAGACTTAAAAGATTCTGTTTATCAAAGCAGTTGTAGTTTCATACCCATTTTTTTACTTCTGATAATAGTGCCTTGTATCCTGAATATTATAATATTCAATGAAATATGAAGGTAAACATAGAATGTTCAATTCAAGGCAGATTTCATCCAAGTGCCTGCGTTTCAAACGCATGTTAAACATGGGGAATTTTACAAGCAAAACATTACCTCTCTATGAAAACTAATACTTCCAAAACTGGGGGTCTTTGACAGGCACACCCACTGATTGAGATTTTCTTTTTCATCTTTCATAGATATTTGATATATCAGAGCTTGGGAATGATAAATACCACTCATGAAAACTCTGAATAGTCAACTGGAAGAAGTTGATTTCAAATAGATTTCCTTGCCATGTGTCAATGAAAGACAGAGGCCTTAGAAATTCTGAAATCCAATACCACAGGCAGAGTTCTCTCCAGTGTTGCTAATTCTATAACTCTATCTTTAAAGTTAACTCATTTCTGCTAATGCAATTTGTGACAGTTCAGGGAATGTTACTATAATATTATTTAATTAAGATTTGTAAAATTGTTACCCCCAGTTTTTCTATAGCATTGAACTAAAAAAGATGGATAGTCCTGACAAAAGACAAAATTAACTATATTTAACAAAAATAAATATGTAACGCAATGTAGATAGATGACTGAAAAAAGGTAAAACCAAGCTAACTTGCAAATGCTCTTTTATTTCTCTTATAATCTAGCTGAATAAAATTTAAATTATATATCCTCTCAGTTATTAGGATGAAAAAAAGTATGATTGTGTAATATCAAGAAATGAAGTAAGGGAGGGAAAAACTGAAGAATATTCCTTTACAAAATGATAGAAATAATTAAACAAGAACATCTCTCAAAAATTCATCTCAGTTACCATGTGTATGAGAATATATAGTAGTAAATGAGAATCATTAAGAATGAAGTAAAAAAACGCAAAAGATTAGAGTTAAAGATTACTCTTAGACAAAAACTTATGTTAGTACTATGGATAATAGGTAAGCTAGAATTACTTAGATATATTTTAAATAGAAAACATTAATACAGTTAAATAAACCTCAATGCTTATACTGTAAATTATGAAAAGAGATCTACTGTTTAATACAGTTCAGTTATCATGTCCTAACAGGAGATTATTTAATCAGTGGTCAAGCTTCTTGAGAATTCTAAAGATTTGATCAGGGCAAAGAAGTTATCAGATTTTCTGTAAAGGAATCTTCTAACAAAGTTAGCAAAATATTCCCAACACACTAGTATAGTTATTTTTAGCTAGCAGTATGGTGGCTCAGGTGATAAATAATTTGCCTATAATGAAGGAGACCCAGGTTTGATCCCTGGGTAGGAAGATCCCCTGGAGAAGGGAATGGATACCCACTCTGGTATTCTTGCCTGGAGAATTCCACGAACAGAGGAGCCTGACAGGTTACAGTCCACGGGGTCACAAAGAGTCAGACACTACTGAATAACTAATACTTGAAACAGTTATTTAATTAAAAAGTGAATTGTTTTTAAAGTAACATTTCCAAAACAATTGCATGGTTTTTTTACAGTAAAGTTTCAGAAAAAGTGAAAGTCATTCAGTCGTGTCCGACTTTTTGCAACCCAATGGACGATATAGTCCATGGAATTCTCCAGGCCAGAATACTGGAGTGGGTAGCCGTTCCCTTCTCCAAGGGATCTTCCCAACCCATGAATTGAACCCGTGTCTCCCACATTGCAGGCAGATTCTTTACCAGCTGAGCCACCAGGGAAGTTTAAGGAGAGTCAAATGTTCTGGAATTAATTAAATAAGAACTATTAAAATGTTTCTTATTAAAAGTTATAATTAAAGCCTCTAGAAGCACTCGGCTTATCTTCCTACCTTAGATCGCTCTTTAGATGAAACACTGTTATGGTCCTTGATGTAATGGTTTAACCAAAAAGAAACATTAATCTCTTTATTATTGGCAATGAAATACTTGATTGTTCTAACTGTAAATATGTGGTATAGTCATCTTTAAAATTGGGTGCCTTTATTTTAACCAATCCATTTCAAGCTCTTTCTTCCCAAAAACATGACTAGTACATTTAAGCACTAAGAACTTGTTTTACAGGCATTCACAGGATTGCATCATTAACAACTGAGTTAACCATGTGAGTTTTCTCTATAATCATAAACAAACAAATACAATCCAATACTAGAAATAATATTTCCTGGCTCTAAACCCAGGACTTGTTCCAAGGATTCCAGTAAGAAAAAAGAGCAAGTCTGGAACTGATGTAGTAAATATTACTTCAATTTTGCCATAAAATTGATCGTATGCTTGTCAGAGGCAATCCCTCTTAAAGAATGCCTCTGAAACTGCTTCCTTAATCTATTAGGCCAACTTATTCACATAAAACAACTAATTTTATTAACATTTAAATAGAAAATAAAGTGATACATTTTAAAAGAATTTTTTAATCATCAGATTTCCACAATGATTATACTTTTAAAAGTACAGAAAATATTAACTAGGTTTTTATGATTATATGTTAATTTAAAATAGTAAATATTTTTTAAAAGAATAACCAAAATTATTTTTGTAAAACAATTCCTCTGCTTTAGAACACTAATAAGTCATCATTTTTCTACTATATGAGTAAGGATATGAATACCTACAGATTCCAGCATGTGCAGTCATCAAAAAAGCAAAAAATGTATATTTTTGATCTACTAGTTCAGAAATCATCATACAACATAATTATCAAATGTATTTAATAAAAACTAAAATGTCATCTAGCATAAATTACTTGACAATATTCTCATCTAGTTCTAAATTCACTACATAAAGATAGTCATAAAAAGTTTGGTTTCTCAAATAGAGTATGATAAGATAATGCACAACTATTTGCTACTAACGTCTTCAATAAGTAGTATTGTAATAGATGAAAGAAACAAAGTATGGATTATAAAACTGATTATTTGAAATCCTAAGATTGGAAATCATTCCAGCTAATTTTTGCCAGTTAGCCAAGAACTTACATTTAATGTCCTCCTTTTACATTAACTTCCTTGGTTAAGAAACTTTCTAAAATATATAACAAACTGCCTTGAGCCTAATGTATGAATAATGCCTTACTATTTTCTGGATATTTGGGGTCATAATTTATACCATGTACATTTAAGCTTTCAGAGGCTACCAAGTGGAATCAAGTGGCTTCCCTGGCAGCTCAAATGGTAAAGTATCTGCCTGCAATGCAGGAGACCCGGGTTCAATCCCTGGGTTGAGAAGATTCCCTGGAGAAGGAAACAGCAACCCACTTCAGTACCCTTGCCTGGAAAATCCCAGGGACAGAAGAGGCTGGTAGGCTACAGTCCATGGGGTCGCAAAAAGTCAGATGTGACTGAGCGACTTCACTTTCAAGTGGGATCATAAAGTGTTGTTTAGTGGCTTCAGTTTACTATGCCCTTTGAATTATTTTATCTCTGTTTTGTTTTTCCATTGATTACTTTTTCTTATGATGAATATGGTTTGCAGAGTTGACACCTTTGTGAATTCAGATTTGCTCTTTACTCTGCTCTATACCTTATATTCAATATTCTGTGCAAAAATTTTGACATCTATTCACAACCTAAAGAATATCAGTGTTTGTCCCCAAATTCTTAACTATGCTTTTAAAGATAATATTGTTTAAGAGTACTGCCTTTAGAAAAGTTCCAGGAGTGACTACTTTATCTTGCAAGCCAAGCAGCTACCTGGTTGGCACTGAGTTGAGTATTATTGGGTGGCTTTATGTTAGCCTTGTATTTATATCTGCAACGAATGTGCAATAGGAGGTAGAGGTGTGCATGCTATGTGTTAGGCATCATGATAAAAAAAAACTGCAGTCCCCAAACTGAATATTCATAACTTAGGGAACTTATAAAAATATAGATCACTCCTCTCTCCCCATTGATCTACAAGATTCTGAATGCATATGCTTGAGGTGATGTCATTAAGAAACATCACAGTAATTGCAATCCAGGTGGCCCCTGGTATATTTGAGAAATACAATATCTTGTGAAAAAATAAGTCTAGATATAAGAATAAAGTACTAACCTGTTTCAGTTTTATGACACAGATTAGTTTAGGGTCAATTTCACCAAAAGATTATTCCACACCTTTTGCTATGGAAAACTTAGGGGTTGTTCACATGGAAATATGACAGGGAAAGAAAAATCCTAATGTTTGTTCCTTTTCCCCATGTCACTTTCCTGAAAATACCATGGGAAATGATGACAAGTGTCACACATAAGCTCCATGCAGAGAAAAAGGGGTTCTACTCACCAATACCTATAGAAGGATTGAAATTACATGTTGCCATCATAAAAATACAGGTTGATATCATGTTATATAGAGTGCTACTCATGGGAAGTATAAAAGCTATTCAATATAAGTTCAAATTATTTGACTATTTTCCAGTAATTATTCCATATTTCTCTATGATAAAATTTGTTCTCAAAGAATTCTCACTTCTGAGGACATTGTAAAATTCAGGCTAGAAATTATATGCATATGACAAAGGCCTGGATTCAGATTTTCATGGTTATGTCTTGAGTTTTATGCTACTTTAAAAACATTTTTACTTTTTTTCATTTGAAAAGTGTTATTTTCCTCTTGAAAGTCCCCCTCAAATTCTAGAAATATGAAATATGAATAAGTGACAATGAAAAATTATAACATCTGTTTTCATTATAAATGAGCACAGGAAGGGGAAATATTATAAGCTAATAACACTTTGAAAAAGTCAAAGCTGACAGTTTGAGTAAAAGGCTATTTGTTCACTGGCAGCTGATTGCTCATGGAATACTGTGGAACATGAAATATCCAGAGGCTGATATTTCAAAGCAAAAAATATTGAAGAGACATTTCACATATAAGCAAATTAATATATGTTAATATGTATCACAGTGTAGAATTTTCATTAAGCTATTGAGGGTTAATCTTTAGGGCCACTCATTTGTACAAGTCCCTTACAAAATTCTATGCCTAGTTTTGTATTTGTAATATTAATTTTTTCTTTACATAACACCTTCCTCCAACTGCATTATATTCTGGCTTATAAAGACTAGATCTGACTCTACCTGCATTTTGAAACTGGAAGATGTCTTGGAAATCATTTAAATTGACATCTGCATTTTGTAAGTGAAAAATGTTGAGGTCTTTTAAAAATTGGTAAATAAAATGACTTTAAGCAAAATAGCTGATACAAACATCTCCTAACACTAAAAGAAATACAAAATTCTATTTAACAGTTTTGGTAACTCTCTACTCTATTCTGTGAAAACCTCTCTGAAAGATTACACTCATTTCTGGATATAACACTATGTAAAAAAAAGGTTTAGAAGGGACAATGAAGTTTATATGAGGTAAAGAAAACATGCTATATGAGGCATACTTGACAAAACTTTTTATGTTTCAATTCGAAAAGAAAGGAGAAAATCCCTGCCTCCTCCACCCTAGCACTTTGATCCCTCTTTTCCCTTAGTTGTTAAGACCGTCTAATATAATATACCATGCCTTTTATTTTAAATTTCATGATGACAAGGATTTTTATCAGTTTTCTTTACATGTATATCTCTAGATATAAGCACATAGCAAGTGCTCAAAATATTTGTTGAATAAATAAATGTCTATTTTATTTTCAATTAGAGTTTTTCAAGGAGATAACTTGAAGAATACGGAAAGTATTCAAAGAAACAAAAATTGAGAAATTCCAGGAATTGGAGAAAGGTTGAAATTTAGGTAACAAAGGGAATCCTGAGAGATAAGTAAAAAGATATCCAGACCTAGTCACATGAGAGAGAAACAGCAACTAACCAAAGATCAAGAAAAAAATTACTAAATGAAAGAAGGGAAAAAAGACAGAGTATGTCCAAAGATGACTATCACACTGACAGCTAATTATTCAACAGTAATATTAAAGAGAATAAACCAGTGGAAAAACACTTCTAAAATGCTGGAAGAAATAACTCTCAATCTAAAATTCTATATCCAACAAAACTATCTTTCTAGTAGGGAATGCAAATCAGAAAACAGCTTTATCATCAAAGACTTCTAAAGAACTTCTAAAGGATATACTTCAGAAGGAAAGAAAATAATCCCAAAGTAAAGGGTCAAATTGCAAGAAATACCGATAAGCCAAGAAAATTATAATCATAAGGGTAAATCTAAACAAACTCTACCTTTACATAACCAAATGATAGTGTTGATTTATGAAGTTCAAAGAAAAGAACTAAAATACTGAGCATAGATAGCATATTTAAATTGGTACAGTAATGATCTAAATTATTAGTATGTGGTAAGATCCTTGTGTGTTCAGGAAAGAGATAAAAATTATTTGAATTAAAACAGAAATTCTCCACAAACTGAACTATAGATTCAATACAATTCCAAAATAAATGCAAATAGGGATCATTTTACAGAAGTTAGCAAGCCAATTCTAAAATATTTGAGGAAAAGCAATAGCTCATTAATAGCTAAGGTACTTCTGAAGAAGACAAAGAAGGAAGATACTTATCCGATATGTGTGTATTATACACTTGTATTCATTAAGAAAGGGTAGTTGTGGTATAGAGATAAAAAAAAATAAAAAAAAAAAACTCATAATGAAACAGAATACAGAGCCAAGAATCTAACACCCTTTCCCCCTAAATGTGAAAACTTATGACAAAGACAGCATTATAGAACCATGAAAGAATTAGCTATTCTTCCTCAGTCAGTAACTGGAAATTAAATTCCTCTTTCACACCATACACAAAAATAATTTCCAAGTGAACTAGAAGCTTAAATATAAAAGAATTAAACTTTAAAACTTTCACACCAAAACTAAAAGAGAATATAAACGCATCAAAGGATTCTTAAGAAAGACAAAACAAATACATGAACTATAAAAAAAGCAAATTGCAAATTCCAAAATCAATATAAAATAAAATGGCAAAATATTCTAAATAAGGGAAAGGATATTTGCACCACATAAAATGGACAAAGGTTAGGTACCAGAATAAAGAAAGAGCTCCTACAAATTAGTTTTTAAAAATACAATTTAAAAATTTGTTGTAAAAAACAAAAGATATATTACCAGGAGGAAATACTAAATGCCAGTAAATAGGAAAAGATGCTTGCAAAGAAAATATAAATAAAAGCTCCAATGAATAGGATTTTACATCCAGGAGATTGCTAATAAATTTAAAAACAAATCTGATAATATCAAGAGTTGGTTTGAATGTGGAGTAGACAGTTACTTTTATATATATACTGTTACTCTGAAAATCAATCTGATGTTATCAAGACATAGTCAAACTTAAAATGTGCACACCCATGCGTTCTGGTGTGACTTCCCAGATAGTTCAGTGGTAAAGAATCTGCCTGCCAAGTAGGAGACTCAGGTTCAACTCCTGGGTGGAAAAGATCACCTGGAGAAGGAAATGGCAACCTACTCTTATTGTTGCCTGTAAAATCCTAGAGTGGCATGGTACGTGACTCAGCAACTAAACAATAACAATGATCCCAGGCATTTATCATAAAGAATCTTGTCCATGTGCTCCTAGAAACATATATTCATTGTTTGTAAAAGTAAAAACAAAAACTCAATATATTCCAAAGTCTATTTATAGAAGAACAGATTTATTGTATTAATAGAACACTCATATACTGGAATGCTATACAGCAATGAAAATGAATGAACAATTTCTGATGTATCAACATGGATAAATCTTAAAAATATAATGCTAACTTCAAAAAAAGCTTGCTTTCCAAAAAAAAGTAAGTCACAAAATAATAATAGCACAATATGTAAAATGGATAAAACTAAGTGATATGTTGTTTAGGGATAAATATGTATGGGGTAAAAATATAAGGAAAGTCCAAGAGATTATAAAAACATGCCTTTAGGAATGCGGTAACCTCTGGGGAAGAGAGAGGATATAACCGAGCAGGAGCACACAGAAAAAGTTCATAGGTATTGATAATGTTCTACTTTTTTAGCCTGAGTGGTAATATATGAGTGCTCATTTTATTGATCTTTTCAAAAGCTATAAATTTAATATTCTTCTAATTCACTTGCATAATATATTTTGTAATTTTAAAGTAAAAGTGTCTGCCAGGGTGAAATTCATTAGGAGACCTCCCAATAGAAAAGTATCTCAGTAGTTGAATTCTGATTTTTCTGTAGAAAGTTAAACACATTTGCTTTGAATAAAAATTTAATTAAAATATATCAAAGTACAGCTACTCATAAAGGGCTTCCCTGGTGACTTAGACAGTAAAAAATCCACCTCCAATGCAGGAAAACCTGGGTTCAATCTCTGGGCTAAGATCCCCTGGAGAAGGATATGGCAACCCACTGCAGTATTCTTGCCTGGAGAATCCCATGGACAGCGGAGCCTGGTGGGCTACAGTTCAGGAGTCACAAAAAATCGGGCATGACTATGTGACTAGGCACACAGAACAAAAATACAGCTATGAATAAAGTAGCATAAAAATGAATTAAATTTTAAGAACTGTTTTTGGTTAGCTAAATCTCTCAAGGCTAAAAATAATGTGAATTTGTTTAGGTATAAAAAATAAAGGGTATAAGACCGTACTTTTATTTTAAGTTTTGTTGTTATTTTATGTATTAAGAAGACATGTATAGCTCATATTGCACTGACTTTTATCAATCATTTATTTTGAGAATGTCTTCATATAAATGATATGCTAAATAAAAATAATAAGACTGCCTACAATGTATTGTATAGATGTATACTACACACACTATATATCTAGTAGATTAAATATAATTTTATTGCCACTTTCAGATGTCATGTTTAATAACACAGCATTTCAAAAAATAAGTAATCTGTCTTGTATTTTAAGAGTTTAACATTATAATAATGAGTGTTCATAATTTGTTTGCTTGAAAAATTCTGATTTGAAATTACCAACATGTTTGAAATTATGAAAAGACCACATTGGACATTCAGAGAAGACACTTTGGTAAATAATTACCTTTTCCCCTTCCCAAAATTTACAAATATATCCCTATACAAGAGCTCCATAAATAACCAAAAATAAAAATACCAAACTCAAGTATTAAAAGGACAATCTGAGACTTCTTAACATTAGCAGCAACCCAAAGGTTTACTCATAAAGGATTTTGGTATCAAGTAAAGAAATGATAACCAAGCAACTTTAAAAAAAAAATGGATTCTAAGAAATGCTAATCTGTTTTAATAACTCAGTTGTGGAAATCTGATTTGATTTTCTTTAACAATTTTAAGAAAAGTAATGAAAATTAATCATTTTAATTTACAGGTGGCAAATAATTCATTTCAATCATCAATTATTCAAGCAAAATGAACTTCTAAAATATCAAAGAGTACAAAGTTAATAGATTGAGTCTGTTTTTATCAAATGTCTAAAAATTAGGCAAAACTTAACTGTTTCATATTCACGTTCAAAGTCCAAATTCAAGTTTATAATCCACAGGGTATCAGAGAAATCTTGTTTGTTTGCTTTTTTTCAATCTGAAGGAATTTAGTTTTTATCATGCTAACATACTTTTTAAACAGTATTAACATAAACATGAATGTGGTAAATTTATAGATACTATTTAGTAAAACGTATATACAGAAGACAATACTGCAAAATAGGCATACATTTTTTAGAAATAAATGTGTGTCATATAAAACGTAAAAAAATATTTCTAGTAAGAATAGAGTTAAAAGTAGTGCAGCTTTATTTTTAACTAAATAAAACATTTCATGTTAAGATTTTTATCCACAAAAACTGTGTGCCTAATTCAGTCAGTTTGTAAATTTACAATACAGAGAATATATGCATGCATTTAATATATGTTACATATTAATCCCCAAAGTAAATGGCTAATTACATGGTTAGGCTACAATATTATTAATTAGATTTACTTTATACATTAAAACCCCATTATTATAGGCTCTATTTTGCTTTCGAACGATGATCATTTAAGTAATGATCATTTTATCTATTAACTGACTAAATAAAATGTTATTATAAACCCATACACTAAATCACACTGTCCATATCTTTTTAATACTGCAAAGCCTATAGAATCTTTACTTGCTAATTATTAGCTGCTTAAGAGATCACTTTTACTTAACCAAGTGATATACATTTGTTTCCTTTGGATATTTCATGTAATCATTATTAATTAATGAGGTTTTAATCATTGTACTTGTTAATAATGTGGAGAGAACAAAAGCAGTAATGGAGCTATTATTCCTAGAAATTAAGGAAATGAGAAATATTATTTTATTTTATTTTATTTATTTTTTTCATTTATTTTGATTAGTTGGAGGCTAATCACTTTACAATATTGTAGTGGTTTTTGCCATACATTGACATGAATCAGCCATGGATTTACATGTGTTCCCCATCCCGATCCCCCCTCCTGCCTCCCTCCCCATCCCATCCCTCTGGGTCTTCCCAGTGCACCAGCCCTGAGTACTTTGTCTCACGAGAAAAATTATTTTAGAAGATCATTTTTTAAAGGAAATTCATATGAATGCTCTCTGAATATGTGATAATAATAAACTGATTGCATTTATAAGTGAACATAAATTTAACTGATAAAAGATTTCCATGCCAAATGAATACTTCTTATGGTATAAAAGCATAAATCTTTAGTCTTAAACTAAAAGATTTTGTCATTTATTATCTAGCTATGGATATAACAACTGATACAACTGAGTGACTAACACTTTCACAACAAAAAACAGTAAAACATAATAGAGTATATCATTGTTATTAGCTTCATAAGACTGAATTAAGGCAGATCTTTTGATAGCATTTGAATGTTGCATATGTGTTACAATATTATCTACATACAATCTTTCTACCAGACAAGGTTACTCTACCATGATGCCAGCTGGTATACATTTGACATTGGAGTTTCATAGAACCCCTCTAAGGGCGGTGAGGATATACCATCAATAGTATTATATTGGAGACCTAATGGAATTGATTGAAAATATTACCCATAGAGACCACTGGCTTCTAAGAAGGATACGATCAGTGCCAGGAAACAGCACTGCACCTTTTATCATTTCTCCCATGATGCACCCTACTGACCACATGTCAACTGAAAACAAAAATGAAATGAAGATAAACAAGAAGACAGGAGTAGAACAGCAAATAAACAAAAACACTTCACTACCCAGGCCTTGGAGCAATGGTCTGACCTTTTGCTGACTGGATACCAGTGCTTTAAAACACTTAACAGTGCTTTAAAACAGTGGGGTGGGAAGAACACAAGAATGTCAGGGCCCTTTCTGCTATGCAACTGAACTAACCATGCCATTCAATGCCACCTAGTGTATGATAATATTACTTTGCAATTATAATGCAATGATTAATTTAGGTTCTGATTTAAAAGGTCTAATTTGCATTCATCTCCTAGAATCCTACTGATTTGTATTATAAATTATTCTAGATTGTGTTAATGTGGGAAACATGCAAATTGGTTTCTCTTTCATTCTTTTGTATACCATACTTGGAGAAAGAAAAAAAAAGAAAGATTGAGCTGCCTGCAACCTCAGAAGAAAGGGTTTCTTTTACAAAACACACTTACTCTTATTTATAAATATGAATAAATTTCCAGAAGTGAAATGCCAGTTCAAGAATGAGTGTTTTGGAATATGCTGGTTCAGTTTCATTGACTCTTACCAAAGAAGTATGTTTTTAAACAGGAAGCTTTGTCTTATTCTCATAAAAACAATTGCTTTCTAACTGTCCTTGGTTACTCACGTGTTCCTACTGAAAACTCAGAAAGAAAGATAGGTCATTCTTATGAGGAAAATTAACCTAGAAGAATAAGGGAAGTTGAGGGGGAACAAATAGGGAAAGACATTAAGATAGCACACTAGAATTTTGCTCCATTTATTCTTCCAATTATATATTGCAATTTGGCAGTGACCTTACAGAATTCCTCGAGATTCTTTCCCAAGTGAAGTTCTCACTTAGGTTAAATGCAAACTTTGACCAAATACCTAAACAGAGTTATCACTGCAAAGAAACGGTTATAGCTATGAAGGTGACAAGCATACCCAGAGAAGCAAATTTGTCTTGCTTCCATTTTAGGAAAGCAAGTGACATGCAAAAAGATCAGGAAAAGATAGAGCAAACAGTTGTGCATCCCTTTATTATTAATGCATTTGGAATTCAAGATAATATCTGTCTCACAAGAGGTTGGTATTGTGAGCACTTTGATTAAAGGGCAAAAAAATTCTCTAAAACAAAATTTGCTTTTGAATTGCAAATAGTCTTATCATCAAAGTGACCAGTCTAAGTTGTTATTTACTATGTATCTATTTTTTAGAGATATTGTGGGAGAGAAAGATTTTTTTAAAAAAGAGAACTAAAGGCTTAATAAGCAAGGTTTTCTCTTTTTTTTTTTTTTTGCAAGGTTTTCTCTTGCCTGCATCAATTTAAACATTTGGGAATAGGTTATTTCTGCCACAAACCTATCTGCTAGTCAAAAAACATCTATTTCTATATTTTATTTAATGAAAAAATATCTTTTATGTTATCTCTGGCAGATATTCATTTTTTTTTCTGCTGCAGAACCAACACCATTGCTTTCTAACTGTATGTGTGTGTGTTAGTCACTTAGCCGTGTACAATTTTTCATGACCCCATAGACTGTAGCCTGCCAGGCTCCTCTGTACGTGGAATTCTCCAGGCAAGAATACTGGAGTGGGTTGCCATTTCCTCCTCCAGCAGATCTTCCTGACCCAGGAAACAAACCCAGATCTTCTGCATTGTGTCTGTCTGAGCCACCAGGGAAGCCCAGGCTTCTAAATGTATCCACTTGGGCAAGTTACTGCATCTTTCTTTTCATCCTCTAAAACGTGGATGATAGATAGCATTTATCATGTAAAAATTTTTTTAAGTCTTAAAAGGATTATGCCTGGTAAAGATCCTTCCACATTGCCTGGCATATAGTAAGTTCTCAATAAATGTCTGTTATGTATCATGTATTTTATATATATATATGTATATATATATTAGAATTAAATATATAGAGAGAAGGCTTATTCATTTAATATTTATATACCATTATACTGTATCTTATATTAATGTCTATAATTAAGAAATTTTTTCCAATGAGGGAAGCTTACCACTCACTAAGCAATCCTTTTCACTGTTGAAACCACTTTGAAAGGCACTCCACGTATTAAATCACAGTTGACTCCACAGAATTTCTCTCCATTATCTAAATCGGAATTATCTTGTTCTCTAATACAAATAAAAATCTTAAAATAGAATCTATGACCCCTGACCACTCTTGCAAAGCTGGCAAATTTTCCTCTTTCAGAATAGAATCCCCTGTGTTTTCTTCTCCCTCATCTATGCCTTTAAACATCAACAACAGTAACAGCAGATGACCTACAAGAAGTCTTACTTCTGGGGTTACTTCAGTCTCACTTGGCTCTAGATACTTGCTGGTTTAATAACTGCTGTGTCTCCCAGTTCTCACTTATGTGGCTCTGCGGGATACAGATATTCCAAAGTAACAGCAGAACATTTTTGGAAATATATCTTCATGACAGAAGCTACAATTTTAGACTTAATAGATCACAAAGCTTTCATGTGAAAATAATGCAGAGAGATACAAACTCAAGATCTGAACTACTGATGAAAATACTGAATTCCATTTTCTTTATTTAATGTACCTTTTTTGAGTTATAATACCCAGGAAACCTCTCCAAATTCCAATTTCCATTTAACTTTCCTCACAATTCACTATTCCTCCAGACTGCCCATGCTTATGCCACAGAAATGCTAAGCCTTATGCCTGGCCTGGAAGCTAAATTGGTAAAGAATCTGCCTGCAATGCAGGAGACCACCTGCAATGCAGCAGACCCGGGTTCAGGGTTCAATCCCTGGGTCAGGAAGATCCCCTGGAGGAGGAAATGGCAACCAACTCTAGTATTCTTGTCTGGGAAACCCCATGGACAGAGGAGCCTGGTGGTTTAGAGTACATGGGGTCGCAAGAGTTGGACGTGACTTAGTGACTAAACCACCACCACCATTATAAATTACAAAAGGGGGAGTAGATGCACATGAGTTTATATAGGTTTTTATTACTCAAGGCAGGATGAAATGTCAAGAGAACGTCATTGCAACAGCCACCAGTGAGGGATTTTATTAATTAGTCATCACAACTAAAACAAGAAATAGGTAATAAAAGAATTTGATACTAGATCTTTTTAAATCTTTTGGGGATGAGGGGTGATAGTCCTCCCTCAACTAATACATCTATATGCTTATCAAGATGAGACCGGATTATTTCATGAAAATTTCAAGATATTCCAACGAATACTGACTGTGCATAGACCTTAGAAGAAATTGGCAAATTCAGTCACAGTTGGAAACTGAATTTTGTTGCTCTCTGAGACAGTCTATGATATGTGAGTCTCCATAAGATTTTTGTATACTAACGCCACCCAGGCAGAATTCTAGTTCCTTCCATGATTCTGATCATTACATTCCTCTCATCATCAGTATTTCCAGAGAAAGCAGATTCATTTGCAATTGTGGCACACAGAAACTGATTTACTTTCTTTAAAAGGAATGTTTAGTAAGTTTTGATGTTACTAAAATACGGTTATCAGTCTTCTAAGGGAGAAAATCTCAAGTGTATCATTTGTCAGGCATTAGGTTATGCTAAATTATCATTTTTCTACTCTAGTCGAGAGATAGAAATAAAATAACATAGGTCATGGCAGTTTAAATCTAAATATTTGTTGTTGTTGTTTAGTCATGTCTGACTCTTTTGCAACCCCATGGGCTGCAGCCCGCCAGGCTCCTCTGTCCATGGGATTTCCCAGGCAAGAATACTGCAGTGGGTTTCCATTTCCTTCTCAAGGGGATCTTCCTGACCCAGGGATCAAACCTGCATCTCCTGCATTTGCAGACAATTCTTTACCACTGATCTACCAGGGAAGCCACTGGTGAAGAAAATGGCAACCCACTCCAGTATTCTTGGTTGGGAAATCCCATAGACAAGAGGAGCCTGGTGGGCTACGGTCCATGGGGTTGCAAAGAGTAAGACTTGACTTAACAACAGCAAGGTTGTGTCAGTTTAAATCTAAATATAGAAAGCACTTTATTGCTACTTCCACACCCCAGTGGCTTGTTTTGTGATTTATGACGAAATATTTTTTGGACTATGTGAGCTTCTATCCAGCAAGCTGACAAATGTTTCCTGTCTAGGAGATTATGCGGTTCTGGTAATACAATTATGAGACCACACTGCTTTTCTCCTTAACCTAATTATATCTTCATTTAGCATAGGATTCAGACAATGGGTTTTGATAAATCTTTCAATAAGCACTTCAAAGTACAATAGAAGAAGATTTAATATGGTTTTCTAAAATCAAAACACCATTTCTTTAAAATGTTTGCTTTAAAAAAGTTCAAAATTTAATTAGATATTTTACAAAAACACATTGTTTTAAACTTTAGTGCAAAGATAGAATTATGAAAAACTATCAATATGCATAAATAAACCGTGAATGTACATATTTTGCACCTGTGGATCTAACTAAGAAAAAGAAACAATACTCATGGAACACAATGCTAAATAGTCTAGTTCCAGGAAACAGAGGAAGATTTTTCTCCTTGAGTCTACCTATTCAACTTGGTTTTCTTTCTTTATAACTTCTATGGCATCATATTAATTTTTAACCTTCATTTTATAGATGTTATACCATTGATTTTCTTTAACAAAACAGAATAAAATCCATTGAAACTTATATAAAGAAGAAAATCTTTAGCTTTATGTTAAACTATAAATAAAACTGTAGACTAATAATTTTCAAAATACTCTGCCATAAAAAGGCTTAAGTAATTTTTTATTGCACCAAAATATTTTAAATTGTCATCTTTAAAATCTCTATCATTCTGCAGTGTGTATAAATAGGGAATCTGAAGAAATCCTAATGTTGGAAAAAAAAATTTTTTTTCTTTAAACTTTTCATGTTTTGATGAACACATAGTAAACGCTTGGCTCTGAATGTTTCACATTATCACCAAATTAAATACAAGCTCCCTGAAGATTGGGGTAATTATCCTCATTTCATTTTTACACATCAACTTGCAGAAGTGCTTCAGTAAGTGGCAAACTACTCATTTTCTTTCCTTTCACTGTCTAATTCACAGATAATTTTGGTTTCTCATCACTTGAGAATTTTTTTTCTAGGTGGTCTTTTGGTTATTTCTATTTTTTAATAGTTTATCTAATTCAATTGGAAGGTTATATTCGGGCTAAGGTGCCCCCAAATTAATTCCATGCCATAAAAATTGGAGTTCTTTATATTTTAAAGTTATTTATAGGTATGTGTATGTTTGTAAGGGGCTTCCCAGGTGGTGCTAGTGGTAAAGAACGCACCTACCAATGCAGAAAACATAAGGGATGCAGGTTCAATCCCTGGGTCAGGATGATCCCTTCAAGGAGGCATGGCAACCAACTCCAGTATTCTTGCCTAGAGAATTCCATGGACTGAGACTGGTGGGCTACAGTCCATAGAGTCGCAAAGAGTCAGACATGACTGAAGCAACTTAGCACACAAAACACGTATGTTTGTAAACATCTAATGATGATACTATATATATATATATAGTATCTCATCACAGCAATTCTGTAAGGCTGGCAAAGGAAGTATTATACAAAATACATTGAAACTCCTAGGAGATGATTTATGACTAAAATGAAGAGGACCAGAGCCAGTTCTTAGAACCCTTATGCTCTGGAGTCTCATCTGACTGCTGAAGGGAGAGAGTCCCGCAATAGGTTATCACTGTTCGTGGACTTCGTCCTAAGAGCTAATCAGGCCAAGGGCAGTTGGAATGGAATAGCACAGTAATGACTAAGGAATCTGTTCTGTTGTCTGTAGTTTTACCCTCTCAATTAGTTCAGTTTATTTTTAAAGATCTTCCAGTACTCTGTCTACAGAACTATAGAGGGATAAGGAAAAGCAATATGCTTTAATAAACCTTTCTATATCTATTTCTGGGGGACAGGGGTTTCTGGGGGACAGGGGTTCCTGGGGGAACCGACAGTCCTGGTGGAGCTAGGTGCATGGTCACCCAAATGCTTCTGCAAGGCATTGAGGTCCATCACCTCAATTTATTTTTTTCTGTTCCACCACCAAAGCTGGTTCCCTGTGTCCTCCCTCACTTTCTGCCCCCTCTCAATATACCCTTCTGACCTTTTATCCCAGTTATGCCTTATCCTGCCCTCTGGTACAGTGGCCCCAACCTTACTGGAACCAGGGACCAGTTTCATGGCCGACAATTTTTCCATGGACCAGGGATGGGGAGGAGAATGGTTTCAGGATGATTCAAGCACATTACATTTATTATGCACTTCATTTCTATTATTACTACACTAGCTCCACCTGAGATAGTCAGGCTTTAGATCCTGGAGGTTTGGGACCCCCACTCTAGTATACTCTGGCCTCCTCTAAATTTCCTGGGAGAGGAATTTTCCTCTTAACTCCGTCCTTCTTCCATCTGTTCAGATCATCTCAGAATCTTCAGCTTACTCAGATTTTCTTAAAGTAATAAAGGGAAGAATATTAACAAATTCATGGTGAAAAATATTCTCTTAAGCAAATACACTGAAAAAGAAGTTAAGTCTTATTTTTTCAAGTGTTTGTGATTATTGGCAATTTGCTTATGGGTGTGAAAGAATGACTATTTTTAAATCCTGACTTTATTTAAAGTTATAAAGTATGTATTATTTGAAATAATGTTTTATTACTGTAATATTAGGTAGAAGACTCAGACTATAACAAAATGTATTAATTGCAAAAGATTATTAGGAAATAAGCAAAAGGACAGAAGAAGAATTAAAACTATCTATCTGTACTAGATAGATATAATAATCCACAGCCTCCAATTTTTGTTCACCTTACTTTGATTATCCATAATTTTCATTTCATCAAGCTTAGAAAGATGTGATATTTAGTTAATCTAAGGATGTTTTGTTTATTTCTTCAAATATATAATATTTTGGCAAATCATTCCCTGTCCCTTAATAACTTGTTTTCTTGGAAAGATTACAAGTGCATTCTTTTCTCTCTAACTGAAATTTCTCATGTTCTCAGAGGGAAAGGCAAGAAACAGTGTTTTAGAAGCTCAGTTGTCAGCTTTGATCAGAAATAATTTGCCTGAGGTCCAGAAATTTCAAATGAATATGGTGTGCCTATTTATATCATTCTCCAGATCCAGAGAACTCTAGCCAGAACTCAAAACAAAGGAATACCACCTGACCTTGTTCAAAAAAGGTGCAACCATTTGAAGTAGAATAGAAATAAAAAGGTAGAAAGAGTATATCTATTTAAAATGGATAACCAACAAGGTCCTTCTGCATAGCAGAGGGAATTCTGCTCAGTGTTATGTGGCAGCCTGGATGGGAGGGGAGGTTGGTGGAGAATGGCCACATGTATACGTATGGCTGAGTCCCAATTTTTCAGAACAGTCCCACCTGAAACTATCACAACATTGTTAATCAGCTATACTCCAACATGAAATAAAAAGTTTAATTTAAAAAAAGATGCAGGTTTAAAGAAAGAACTGATATTACAGTATATACAAACTATACTGATATTATATGAGACTTTGGTAATCAAGAAAACACCACGCCCTGGTTAGGTTGTGGAAGGAGTCAGTGACTAAATAGTTCTTAAAAAACCAAACAAACTTCCAAGAAAGTATCATAAAACTGCTGTACTATAAGTTATTATTAAAATAAACAAGATCTCAGTGAAATGTAGTCTTTGATGCCTCTTATATGATCATTGGACTATGTAAAGAAAATAGAAAATAAGAGACCTGGCATATTTATTGTTCTCTAACTTGAAATTCATCATAGACTGAAGAATTATTAGTAATACTATTATTATGTCAACATATATGCTATGAAACAGGTTTTAATCATAAAACCATAATGAAAATTGAGTGTGTAATAGTACGTGTTTATATAATTAAGATACATAAAAACAAATACTTTCTAAATGTTCCTTTGGATATTACAAAAGCTAGCAAACTAATGAATGGAAAAGTAAATATGTATGTATGTATTTTGCCAACACTTTAATTTAATCAAGAAACTACCTTGTGATATCATCTGGGTCATGTCAATAGTCAAGAAACCCACACGATGCTCCTCAAAGTGAAAAGACAATTTTAACACAAGACAATAGCTAAAACTTCAGTTATCAATGATAATTTCTTAAGATCTCCCAATTTTTCAAGGTGTTTTACTATTTTTACTTAGAATCCAGATTTTTTAATAGGAACATTAAAAAGTTCTGTTCAGAGAGAAGAATAACTTTGATTATGATGACAGAGTACTATAACATCATTTTTTAGCCTCAGAGAAATTCAACAGAAATTACTCTGAATAATTCTAAGTGAATTATTCACTTAGATTGTTTTTTTTTTTGTTTTTGCTTTGTCTGTGAAGAATCTTGGAAGTAGTCAAGGTATAAATTAGCATATACTAAACTTTGATATTACTTCCAGTAAATGCTGAAATCATTTGTTTATGCTAAAATATTGGTATGAGTCTTCTTCCCATAAATAAGCTCCATCAGCCCTCAAACTTGTGTCTGATCATCACGGTCTAGTGAAGTTACTTTAGTGTTCTGATCCCTTTATTACTGGTAGTAAGCTCTAATTACAAAATGATAACAACTTCATATAAAGATTAATGAAACAATTTCACCCAAAAATACAGCATGTATATAATCCATTGTTCAATAAGGATTTCTATGGTTTAGTTTAATTTTTAAATATGGTCATGACTAAGACATTAAATTATAATTTTAATTATAGGAAAATGAATTAATTTCAATATATTTAATGTGGAAATTATTTACCCATATTTAAGTAAAATTTAACTTAAGCAAGACATACTATCTTTACATAGCTTCCCTACTGACTTTTACATCTGCACTCGGGCTTCTTATCATATTTCATATCACCAGCTCATTTAATAATTCCAAATCAGAGCTATCTGCCCAAACAACTCCTGATGAAATCTAGCTAAAGACTCAGTGGTAGAAGGCAAATCAACACAGCTTTTTTAAAATTCACTACATCCCCCACATTGTTCATTTCATTTCTTTAATTCTAAATTTCATTGGAGAAGCAATTATCTATGTCTAAGTCACATCGCCAAGTCAAATAAGGAAAGCCTATTTTAAACCTATCTGACCTCCAGCAAGTTGACTATTAATTATGATTTTTAAATGTGGAAGTTCATGTTTTAAGGAAGATGTGCTGGATATAGTGTCAAGAGTAATTCAAATCAATATAGGTGTGGACAGAAGCTTAAGGTGTTGGCAAGAAGAGAAATGATCATGCCTAAATTTGTCAAAGCATAAAATGGATTTAGAAAAAAGATGGGTAATACTTGAAAATAGTGACTTCTTTTTCTAATTCGAAATATATTTTAATCACTTGAGATACATTGGCCTCTCTTATTTATGAAAAAGAGCACTGCTATTCTGAGTTATAGATAAGAAAATAATTTAAGGAAAAAAACATCAAAAATGTAATTAAACTATTGAGATACGTAATCTTCAGTACTGGTCAGATTATAGAAATAATCACTTTTTTTTTTTTAATTGCAGTTACACCACTTACCCAACTTTTTGCTTCTATCTTTACTCTCCTGGTAAAATCATTATGTGTTTAAAGGGAGAGAGAACAAAACAGGTAAGGCTGCAGCAAAAGGTACAAGGATACAGTCCCTTCCTGGAAACAGGATTTTGTGGCGAACCATTTCTCCCATAATGCATCCCACAGACCATATATCCACTAGAACAGGAGAGAGGGAGGTGAAGAAAAGGGAGGAAAGTAAAGTTAACTAAGATAATTGGTCTCTGAAGGAGGAGGAAAAAGAACAGTTTGATTAGAAGGTACAAATTTTTGTCTCCCACCAAAAGTTGGCCAGAAAGGTGAATTAAAACCAGCACTGTAATAGGACATAAACGATGTCTAGTAGAAGAACTCAAGTTTTAAAAATGACTTTGTGAGTGCCTTAGATTATCCTTTAGTGCCATAAAGTGGTAACGTGGACAAGCACCAGCTTAACCAAACTTATCTCCAAGTCAGGTGACAGCTCAAAGCCACCAAAGGGTTTTCAATGTCATTCGCCGGAGGGAGAGAAAATAGTCTTAATCAACTCTTAGGGGTGGCTATTTCCATTTTCTATTGTACCCAATTACATGGAATAAGGCAACTAGAGACCATCTTTTTTTGGTCCAAAATAAGGTATATGCTGCCAAATCCAAGAAACTAGGAAATGGCTGAAACTATGGTTTAAAGGCAGAAGTATTAGTGACTTCTTTTACTAATTCGAAATACATTTTAATCACTTGAGAAATGTTGGCCTCTCTTATTTATGAAAAACAACACTGCTATTTTGAATTATAGATAAGAAAATAATTTAAGAAAAATAAAAAACACTGAAAATTTAATCAAGTCCTGATATTCAGGACTTAGTTTTTCCCTCAGAAGTTATTCTTATAAATATCAGTTTGAGTTCCTTTTTGAAATACTTCAAGAAAAAAGATGTATAATTAATTTGCACATGTATAAAGGAGTCATGAAGGAAACAGTATTAACGGTGTTAAAAAGTTGTTATGCACCTATGTTGGTTTCCCAGTTGCCATGCTTGTTAACGAAACATACTTCACCTTCTCCTACTAATCTTTACCCTCTTCCAATTCGCTTTTTAGTAAGGATGAAGGGAACTGGGCAAAAACGTTAGGCTAAAATGCTCCTTGAGGAAGGAAGGCAGGGTTCGGGGCATAGGAGAGCTGGCATGCCTGATGTGGGAGCAAGCGGGTTTTTGTGCGTGATAACCCTCATCCCACACGTGGGTGAGAGCAGCACAAGGGTGGTAGGTATGCTTTCTCCACGGATCCAGAGAAGCCAAAAAACGGAGCCAGAAACTTGCAATCCTTTCTAGTGAGGGAAGGACAAGGGATGCAATCACATGCCATTTGGGTTCAGCAAAGATCTGAAAACCATTAACAGCAAATTCAGACTCCCCTACAGATTTTTGTAGATTCTTGAATTTTTTAAATTGGTTCCCACTTTGATTTTTTTTTTAATATGAAGAATGTATACAACTATGTGCTTTTCCAAAAAAGTTAGATGTAGTATTGCCTTGGAACAGGATTAGTTTTTTTCCTCTTCCAAGTCAAAAGGAAACAGAACTCTGCCACTGTTCACCACAGTAAGCCTGACCTTCCTGAGAACTTTTTCGCTTCCTCTGCACAAATGCACAAAAGTACTGGCTCTCCTCTAATCTGAAAGGAACACAAGAAATTTTTCAAAATTTTGGTGGCCAGGGAATTTTCATAAAAGTACTCTGTAGCACCTACACATAAAAATACAATTATAATGATTTCTATAAAACTTATAGCTACCCAATAACTTAATAGAATAAAGCATCAAAATAAGTATGAAAGGTATATTAAGTATACATATACAATTCTACTTTAAAACAGTTTTAATTCCTGAATATATTGGATTTTTTTTAATACACCTCATTACTTGTTAGGGCTATTCTTTCAAAATAATATATTGCAGTGCTTTCTAAGAAGTATTTTTATAAATCCTCATTTTAATAAAATCAAATTGTAATACATTTTGAAGATTTTTTTCTACCTTTTATTTGCAAGTGTTCATGAATACTAGATTTGTCTTCATGAAAGCAGCAGTGTAAAATTTAATATTTTTCTCTCTGTATGGTTTTGGAATTTATAAAAGCTTACCAGGTAATTACTACCTTAGCTATTACTTACAGAACAGTACGTATCCAACTTGAACAATTTGGATTATTCTAAAATGACTATGCATTGAGCATGTGTGAAGATTCTTGCTCCAAGGATTTGTGGTATCTTTTTGTTTATCTTTTCCTACGACTAGAGACATCAGTTTAAGACATGACATAAAGCCAAATGGTAAAAGGCAATAGATGGATTTCTTCCTGTTTATATTCACTGTGAGTTGAGCTGCCTTCTAAATATCAGTGTTTCTGAATATCTACAGCACGTGTGCTCAACAGTATTCATATGACTGTTTAATCAGACTCTATTTATAATTCTTTTGAGTTATAACATTCCAATGTTCTTCTAGCTATGCGTGCTTCTCAGAAGCATCCTTCATGTTGATTCTTCTTAGTAGTAATTTTTGAAAATCTCTGACTATGAAGGCTGGTAGCCCTATTTTTAAAAATTCATAGACATGAGAGAGAACACTGCTCTTGACATACTTAGTTTCTTTACAGTTTCTGTGGCTGCTACTCAGAGGCATCCTTACCGTTCTCCTTGTAGCCCATTCCCAGAATGACCTCAGGGGCCCGGTAATAACGTGTTACCACATAGGGAGTCATCATGAAGCTTGTGCCTGCTGTTCTGGCCAGCCCAAAGTCTAGGATTTTCAATGTACAATCAGACTTGACTACAATGTTACTTGGTTTTAAGTCCTGACAATAAGAACAAGAGAAGAAATTAAAAACTAACATCAAATGGCACATGTGATGTCCATCTACTCAATCAACATGGCAGTCTTGCAATAGCACTCATGGGCCTCCCCTCTGGCTGTAGAGCCCTACATAAAGCCAAAGAGTATTGCCCCAAGGAAGCTTAAAATTAGATTTGGGATTTTTTGTTTTAATATCCTCAGAAAGTTTTTTAAACCCAGAAGATAACTGCATCATTTTTACAATTTTTGGCTCATCTTGGGAAGAGGTTTTTAGAAAAAAAAGAATCACTGATTGTCATCTGTTAGGTTTCTCTTTACAGCAACATAAGCCTTTTAGTTTATATTTCATTTCTAGGCCTGACAGAAGAGCAGATCAGGGCAGCTGTCTTTATGGGACCAGAAACAAACAATGGAAATGAGTTGTCTTGTTTCAGCTGCACGTATGACCTCTGCCAATCAGAATTTCTGAGAAGCCTCGTAAGCTGACTTTCAGTGAGCTGAAACAAAACATTAAACAAAATCAGCTATGGTGTGCTAAGGTTTCCTCCTACACATTAGTGAGCTACGTGCCTATTCTATAGTAAAATAAATGAGGAAGTACATTATATTTAACCAAGCTCCCCTACATAAAGAACGTAATCCACAGTTGCTCTTTATTCTCCACAAGCAACTTAATTATAATTCTGGACTGTGTTCTTACCCTGTGAATAATCCCAGCAGAGTGAAGGTGCTTGATGCCACACAACATTTGGTATAGTAGGTAAGACATTCGCTCGTGGTCTAACTCCATCTGAATCACCTGACACAAGTTAGCATCCATCAGTTCCATTACTAAGTAACTGCAAGGTAAATCCACATTGTTAGTTTCAGATCACAAGACCCATGAAGTCCTTCAAACAAGTCAGAATCCTCTCCTAAATCTCTAAGTCTTCCAAACTTTCCAGCTCAACCTCTAAGTGAATTAAGAATATGAAAACCTAAAAAAAAAAAAAAAGGAATATGAAAAACTTGCAAGTATTGCATGCGTGATAGACGTGGTAACTCTACCACAAAGGTCCTAATAGAAGTAGCATTTACGGGTGTGTGGTTTCTATCTGTGTAGTTTCTACCTTCATTTTGTTCTCAACTTTACCCTGAATTCCCTGAACTCTTTCCTGAGTATTAACATTACAAATAAGAAAAAAAATTCAGAATAGAATTTTCCATTAAATGCAGTGTACCTGTGTTAAAAAAGACAACATGCTGTGATTCACTTATAATCACTATATTCCTGGTGATTTTTTTGCACAAAATTCAAGACACCACAAAAATAGATTAAGGATGATTTTTTTTTTATCATGGCCACCATTAATATTTCTCAAAGTGAACTGACTCATTCTAGAATGCTCACAAAATACATTAAAAATAAATAAAAATAAAGAATAAATAGCAAGCCTTCCTTGATTCTGATTGAACCAAGAGCATGGGACAACAAAACACAAAGAACCAGAAGGCCAGAAAATAGCAGAACTGTCTTTCCAGGAAGAAACATCAGAAAGTGAGACTTCGGGGATCCCTTTCATTTGCTGCCAGTTCTTAAGGGATTTCATTCATTTGACTCTTGTCACTTGTCACTTGTGTTATTTGGATGCTATACTCCCGCTTCCTTCATGAGTTGTGTTACTTACACATCTTGGAACTCCTCCAGTGTTTTCTGGGGTGTGAAGACATTTAATAAACTAATAATCTGAGAAGAGACAGTGGGATGGGAGGAGAGAAAGAAAAAAGGAGAAAAATAATTATTTGAAAAGCATATTTAAATAAGTACTTATTCCGCTCAAAGTCACATATTAGTACTATGATGGAAATAGAAAAGTTGGAAAATTTTTCTAGAACTGTCTCATAGAAGAATGTACTCAGAAGGAATATGTGATCTATCTTCGGTTAAAATGCAATTAAAAAGCTCAAATTCTTAGGCAGAAGAGTCAGAGAAGGTACATAATTGTGATTTTGCTCTAGAGGGTGGTTCTCCTTGGTAAATACAAGGTGATAATATAATTAAACAAAAAAGGAGGAAAAAACATGTAAGGAAAGTTAGGCATCAGTGAAATATCCAGCCGGACTTGGCAAGGCTATGTGAGGGTATTGTGCATGCTAAATTGTTTCAGTGGTGTCCGACTCTCTGTGACCCCATGGCCTGTAGCCTGCCAGGCTCCTCTGTCCATGGGATTCTTCAGGCATGAATGCTGGAGTGGGTGGCCATCCTACTCCAGGGGATCTTCCCGAACCAGGGATTGAACCAGCATCTCTTATGGGTTCTTCACCACTAGCGCTACCTGGGAAGCCCATGTCTTCCTCCAAATGAAAAGTTTGCTTTCTGTGTCAAGGAGATGTTCTAAGTCAAGGAGGTATTCTAAGTCAAGATTTTTTTTGTGTTGTTACTTTAGTTTCTTTTGTTGCTCCTTCATTCACATTCCAATACTATTTAAACTAAAACTCCAACGGTATGTGTGGGGAAAGGTGTGTCTTACATGATATCAATGATGAGTTTAAAGGCAAATGTATTTCAAAAGTTATTAAAATTCTGGTTTTTGAACTTTTTTGTTCTCCTGCTTTAGTTATTTAAAATACTAGACAGTAAACAGAATAAGTAAACTTTAAAAGGAAAAAACCTTTGTCTTATGCAACTAAATTGCATATATAAGTTACTCAAAATTTTCTTTCAGCTAAATATTCTGTATTAATGTGCCAGTGGGAAATAAAAATAAAAACATAGAAAGCAATACTCTACTCATAAAATGGATGCAACCGTTTCACAAAAACAAGTGGAAGATTTATACATCTTTAAAACGTGAACTAATGAATTTCAATCAAGTTCATAAGTGGTACACAAACAAGAAGTAATAAACAAGACAAAATGATTTTCAACATCTGAGGAACACAGTCAATTTAGGGAATGATTTAGGGCTTCAGTAGTTTTCATTTGTTGATAAATTACTGAAAAAAAAATCACCATACTATCCAATGCTTATATACATATATATGTAGAGCCTGATGGTCTACAGTTCATGGGGTTGCAAAGAGTCGGACATGACTAAAGTGACTTAGCACACATGCACAGGTATATATACATGGCAATGGTTGTATCAAAAACCAAGACTATCTATTCTGAAGCAACCTTGCAATATGGAATATGCATATAGAAATAAAACTGTTTTAAAATATTTTCAAACTTGTGATTAAAGTGCTTTGTTATTCTGTATACTTAGTTATGGTGTGTGTTGAAAAATATCTCCAGATCTCATTGGAACATATATCATGAGCCTGTTTTTATATTACCTCATTAATCTTAGAAAGTAATTTATTTTGCACGTGTGCCAAGTTGCTTCAGTCATGTCAGACTCTTTGTGACCCCATGGACTGTAGCTCACCAGGTTCCTCTGTCCATGGGATTCTCCAGGCAAGGATCCTGGAGTGGCTTGCCATGCCCTCCTCCAAGGGATCTTTCCAATCAAGCAATTAATTTTGATATTTGTTCAAATGAAAACATCAGAGACTATGTATAGGACACAAACACACACAATACATACAAATAACTCTTAAAGATGAAAAAGTGCTAATCGATATTACCTGGTGAATAGATAATCTAGGTAATCTAAATTTATCTAGAAAATAGCATTACAATTTTAAATAAATCAAAGTTTATTACTTTAAAAGGTAAATTCCCAACTACATATTGTATGCCTTTTTACCATGTCCTTGTTGTAACACCTTCATTGTCTTTGATTTTCCTTTGAGAATTTCTCCTCTGTTCTTCCTTTGATCCCTTGTAAATCTTAATTCTTATTAATGACCAATTAAAAATCTTGTCTTTAGAAACAGATCATCACAGGTATTTCCACTTTAGTTCAACAATTTTCAGGCAGGAATCTGGATTCAGTTCCTTTTAATTCTAGCATCTTAAACGGCACAGCTATGAATCAATGACCCCACTATCATATCAGCTATCACTTCCTAGAAGGGTGTTCATTTTCTAAACAGATTGTCTTCTTTATTATTAAAAATTTAATTGGCATAATTGCAATATTTTACATTACTTTCAACAGCATTAACAGAGTTCTGCATTCTGACTACTTTGAGTTAGTATTACAAGCACTAATGTGGAATTTACATTTAGTTGTAAGTGAACTTCCTCTCTACTAGCAAGTTCTAGAAATTTATTTCCATTGACTTATATATATACATGTATACAAACATATGTACATACACAGATAAATGGAGTAGCAAATCGGATGCCATTTAAAATCATTATTTCAATTTGGAAATCCTTTCAGGTATCATAAACATGGAACCCCATAGTCCAGTCAAGATTGGGGAATATAAGTCTCTCATATTGGCAAAGTAAGCAGGACTTTGTCCACAATGCCTTTATTGCATTATAGGGGCTGGAAGAAGGGTTAGGGAAATATAAATATATGAAAACAAAAACTATCAAAAATTCCCATGTAGTTGCTTCACCATTTGTGTCCATCCATCTTCCACTGCCTATGGTATTTCTCATCCTCTTTGTTATCATAAAAATAGATTGCATTGGTCATGTGGTTAATCTTGCTCCTGGCTTTATTTACCATACTCAAAGAACAAATTACTTTAGTAGAATGATTTTTCTTAGGAATCATCCTTTCTGTCATTTCTATATTCCTTCCTAGAAGTATCATGTTCCTTGCCTGGCCAGACTAGAGATGGGTTCACACTTCATAAAATTTCTCTTTCTTAGTAAGGCCTTTCCTGCTCAACCTATTTATAAGAGTTACCTTATCTGCTCTGCACTGACCAGTAGTTTTTATCTTCCTTCTTTGCCTTGTTTTACTTGATAGACATTCTATGCATAGATATGCCTATTTTGCAGACTGCCTTTCTCTCCTCAGTAGAACATGAGCATCACTTGGGCAGTGATTGATCTCTCTAATCTTCACTGCTGTATTCTTAGCATCTAGAGCGCAGTCTATACCTGGCACTTTTATTCAGTTAACAAGTGTTTGTCAAGTGACTGAACTAAAAACTCATTAGAGTAGAGTAATAGAGGAAGAAAGAAACACTCTCATTTGGCCTAAATCCATATGTTTTTATTTCAAATATCTTTCAACTATACACTCATATATTTGCTTCCACTTAGTGCCTTACGACAAATTCACCTATTTATAAAAGTGTACTCATAATTTCATATATTCTGTGATCTGACTCATATTCGAGAAAGACTTTGTAAGCAGTTAATATTACAGTATTATAGTAATAATCCATTTTATTACATGTTTAAATGTAACAAAATAGATACTATATTTATTATGATTTATTTATTATTGTCTTTATTAAAAGAAGAATTATCTCCCATTTATCCTTACTAAGAAGAACAGGAGCACAGAAAGAATTCTAGAGGCCTTCACCAGTGGTTGAAGATTATACTCTGAAGTGAAGAAAGCTCTGTAATGGTGCTCCCTACTGAGTTTCAGTGCAAAATGCTTTTATTTTTGTGGCTGCACTGCAAGACATGTGGGATCTTAGTTCTCCACTGCAGTGAAGGCACAACGTCTTAACCACTTGACCTCCAAGGAAGTCCCCAAGCAACGTTCCTGACAAACCTGCTCTGCAGATACGTCTCTGCACCTTTGCCCCATCCGACCAAAAGCAAGATGCCAGAGCACAGTATGTATACTGAACAGTTGGAAGTCACTGCCAGACTACAGCTAAAAGTAAAAGGAGATAAAAATCTTCACCTGTTAATAATTAAATTTAAATTATTATAAAGAAATATAGCATGTTGTTCTTTAAGATATTTGGGGTTTTTGTTTGGTTTTTTTGGAGGGGTTTTTTTTTGGAAATGCATGAAGTTTTCTTGTTAATCTGGAGTAAGAAAACCAAATATGGTTAATTTTTAAAATTAATTAATTTATTTTAATTGGAGGCTAATTACAATATTGTGGTGGTTTTTGCCATACATTGACATGAATCAGCCACGGGTGTACATGTGTTCCTTGTCCCGAACCCCACTCCCACCTCCCTCCCCATCCCATCCCTTTGGATTTTCCCAGTGCACCGGCTTTGAGTGCCCTGTTTCATGCATCCAATGGTTAATTTCTTAACAGGGAAATATCTATCCAATTTAGTCCCTCCATGCCATATGGTTTTCAGATGATTTTTAAGCAGAAAGCTACCGTGAGGACAATGAAAGCAAATGTAGCATATGGGCAGGATAAACAATCTTAAGAGGCAAAAATTGCAAAGTAAAGAAAGCTTTTCCCACTCAAGTTGGCATACTGATCTTCTTTTCCCAATCTCATCACCTCCCACCACCAGCAGTTTAAAATACCAACTCACGTTTTTATGATTCACACACTTCATGAGGACCAGCTCCCGATAGGCTCTCTTGGCATGCGTTTGGTTCTGAAAGGGTCTGCTGAGCTTCTTAATGGCCACATTTCTGTCAAGAACAGCATCATACGCAGCGCTGCAGAGACCCAAGAGCAATCCGGAATTAATAACAAAGGAGCCCTTACAATTCCTGCCTACCGAGCTAAGGGTAATACTAATACTAGTTTGAAATCCTACTCACATACCTGCTTCTCAGGGCACATGTCAATCAACTGTAAATAAAGATATAAGAGTGACTAGTATAGAAACCTTCTACTTGCTAGGAAAAGTAAAAGGGTATCTTGTCAAGAAAACAGCATGTAATTGCGTCAGTGAGTAGGGGACAAAAGAAGAAAGAAAAGTGCTCAACTTTGCCACTAGCCATGTGACTGTGGCAAGGCATTTAATCTCAAGGGGCTTGAATTTCTCGTCTATTAATATGTGATATTTAGCTATAAAACTTTATTGTTCTTTGATTATTTTAAGTAGACATTCATTCTTTCCCCATTCAGAGGAACCAGTTTTTAAGGCATGATGTTAATTGCCTTGAATGCACAGGTGGGCTGATGTTCCAAGTGCATTCATTAACGATAACAGAGCTTGAAATACAGAATGTAATCAGAGAGAATTTCAGAAGCATAAATAACTGCATTTAAATACAAAGACAGAAATGAATGTTACTAACATTTGAAGCTTTCAAACCATTTGAGAATAATTTACCATGCTTTATGTTTCTGCCATACTCAAAGTACATGGGTCTAGGGGTCAATGAGGAAGTCAGTCTCTTCTTGCTATTACATCTAATTAGCCCACTTGCAAAGTTTTTTCCATTCCTGCAAATTTGGATTGTACTAGATTTTGTCTTAGTTGCCAGGAAGGAAGGCAGCAACCAGTATCCTACTGATTTATTGTGCTGGAAGTGACATTAACCATGTAGAGCTCCAGTCTCTACACTAAAAGATAAAGAAAATGATTGTTGTGTTGCAGGATGACAGACTTACAAGATAAGTTTGGAAACAGCCTTAGAGTTCATCTGGTCCATGCCTGCATTTATACTTATTCCTCTCCAAAGTATCTTCATCAAGTTTTGACCAATCTCTGCTTCAGCAGCTTCAAAAACCTGGGCTCCTGGACAAAAAGGCAGCCCAACTCTGTCATTGTCCAACTCTGTCGTTGGACAACTTCAAGGGCTAGAAATGTCATCATTCTAAGGAACAGAAGTGTCTCCGTGATTTCTATTAACTACGCTCAGCCTTGCCTTCCAGGGCAACTCAAAATAATGTCCTCCCTTTTCATCATGCTCTGCTGTGTTGTGCCTAGTTGCTCAGTCGTTCCTGACTCTTTGAGACCCCATGGACTATTGCCCACTAGGCTCCTCCTGTCCATGGAATTCTCCAGGCAAGAATACTGGAGTGGGTTGCCATGCCCTCCTCCAGGACTTTTCATCATGACAGACCTATAATGACTGAAATCCACTAAAGACCCTGCTCAATCTCTGGCCTAATCTATAAGCACTCAGTAAGCACTCAATAACTCTTAGCTTTCTTTACTCCCCGCCCCCAGGTATTTTCTTTCTTGAGCTAAATATCACCAATGTCCTACTCCTTTTGTCAGAGTGTGATTTCAAGTCCTACTGCCATCTGGTCAGTTTCTGCTGAATATATTCCAGTCTGTGATCTCTGAAAGTGATGTTGTTCCTCTAAGCATGGCATATCAGTGAAGAGTAGAGAAAGGCTATCAACTCCTTCATTCATTCACTTACTCATTCATTCTGTTGACAGTTAATACAGCTGAGTCTGTCCTAGCTCCTTTGATAAATGCATCACACACTATTGATTCACAGTGAACCTATGATAATTAGAAACACTTTCTTTTTAAAATCTTATGCTGCTATTTGACTCTGTCTTTCCACACTGTTAGTTCTATTCTTGTGTTTGTTCTTGTTAACCTACCAATGGCAGCACAAGGAAAGGAAAGAGTCAAATGGGCCTTCATCTTTTACGTAGTGTATAAGGGTAACAACGAGACAGGAAATAGAGGAACTGAACGTGCTTCCTGGAGATAACAAATTATATCAGCAGGAAACTGATCAGAACAGTCACCTTAAAGAGAAAGACTAAATTTAAAGCCAAAATAACTAATGTCAAGTCTTTAAAATATCTAAAGAAAGAATAGCAATTAGTCATGTCAGCCTAGGAAGGAGTAAGAGAGGCAAATTCTGGTACGACCTGGCAAAATAAATGCCTCTGATGTAGGGTTCTGGTGGCTCAGATGCTAAAGATTCTTCCTGCGGTGCGGGAGACTGGGGTTTGATCTCTGGATTGGGAAGATTCCCCTGGAGAAGGAAAGGGCAAGCCACTCCAGTATTCTTGCCTGGAGAATTCCATGGACAGAGGAGCCTAGTGGGCTATAGTCCATGGGGTCACAAAGAGTCAGACATGACTGAGCGACTAACAGTGATTGACTGATGTTGGTCCAGGCATCCAGTCAGCCAGGTGGACATCCCTACTGTGGTAGTCACAGACCTAGGCCAGTTAGCAATCTAGTCTGTGTCTCCTTAGGCTGGTTCTACCCTCTGCAGTTGAAATTCTGCTCATCAGGCTCTCCTTCAGAATCCTGCATGCAAGAAATCCACCCATATTTGATTAGCTTGACTACTGAATTTCTCGTAATTTAAAAAATTGGCATCTGGTTTTATGTGTGAGCCTTTAGTGAAGCTCCTCAATGTGCATTTGAGTCCCTGAGATACTGAACAGATCCTGCAACACTGTAGGCCCATGTGGGATGACTGAGAAAATGTCCCCTTCTGGGTATCTGGGCAGGTTCTGGCCAGTTTCTCCTAGAAGTGTTGCAAAGTTCTCTCTCCCTCTGGTACCTCTTTCTGAAACAATTCTAGGTCTGAATCAGCACTACTGCTTAATAGATGTGAAGTTATGAACAAGCCACTTATACTTTTTGGCATCAATGTCCTCATACTTAAAAATGGAGATAATAACAAGATTATAACAATCTGACAAGATTGTTATAAGGAGTAAATGAGGTAGTGATGTATCTACAGTGCCTCGCCTAGAGTGTGCACTCAATAAACAATGACTATTACTATTTTTCAAGTCAATGTCTTTGTTTCAGGGAAGAACAAAATCTGACTCCATGTTGGATCTGTTTCTTTTACTTTAACCTTTGCTTCCCATTGCTTTCATTTTTTAATTTTTTTATTTTTTTTAATTAGTTGGAGGCTAATTACTTCACAACACTTCAGTGGGTTTTGTCATACATTGACATGAATCAGCCATGGAGTTACATGAAACAGATTCCCATTGCTTTTTTTTTTTTCCAGTGGGTTTTGTCATACATTGATATGAATCAGCCATGGATTTACATGTATTCCCAATCCCGATCCCCCCCTCCCACCTCCCTCTCCACCCGATTCCTCTGGGTCTTCCAGTGCACCAGGCCGGAGCACTTGTCTCATGCATCCCACCTGGGCTGGTGATCTGTTTCACCATAGATAGTATACATGCTGTTCTTTTGAAATATCCCACCCTCACATTCTCCCACAAAGTTCAAAAGTCTGTTCTGTATTTCTGTGTCTCTTTTTCTGTTTTGCATATAGGGTTATCGTTATCACCTTTCTAAATTCCATATATATGTGTTAGTATGCTGTAATGTTCTTTATCTTTCTGGCTTACTTCACTCTGTATAATGGGCTCCAGCTTCATCCATCTCATTAGGACTGGTTCAAATGAATTCTTTTTAATGGCTGAGTAATATTCCATGGTGTATATGTACCACAGCTTCCTTTTATTTACTAAAAGGAAACTGTCTATACATAATGGCCTGCCTCAGGGAACCCTGCCCCTCTGCCTGAAGGTTAAACCAAAGTGTCTATGAATAGCTGACCCATTCCTGACCTGTGAATGGCTACAGGAAAGAAGAAATTAACACATCCCCTCCCCAAGGCTGGCTATTCCAGGAGATATTTAAAAGACTTTTGGCCTTTTTACTTTACTTCCTAACCTCCTCCACCTTTCCATTCTATAAAAGAAACTGGCATCCAGACCCCTGACCAGACAGTTATTTATTTTGAGACACTAGTCTCCCATCTTCTCGGTCTGCTGGCTTTCTGAATAAAATCGCTATTCCTTGCCTCAACACCTCATCTCCCAATTTTATTAGCCTGTCATGCAGTGAGCAGAGTGAGCTTGGAATTGGTAATATCCTTGCTGGAGTCATTGTGTGATGTAGGGCAGGATAAATATATATATATATATATATATATATATATATATATATATATATATATGTCATTCTTTTTTATATTTATGTGCTATAATTGGACAGGTATAATATCTACTAATTAGCAATTTTTAATCTTTCCACTAATTACAAATCAGTTATACTACCATCTTGGCCACATTTCACAAGTCCCACGATATAAAAGTCTGGGACAAAAACTTTATTAAAATCCAGATACATCATAGCCATACAGTTCTATTACCTACCACTTTAATAAGCTATTTGCTATGATTTATTTCTAATGAAACCCCTATTCTCAATGATCACTACATCCTTTCTTAATGGCTCACAGGTTTTCTTTTCTAACTAATGCTAGGGCCAATGTCAAGTTCAGCAGATGTCTCTTATGCGTTCTTTCTTCCTTCTAGAGAAATAAGAATGTTTGCCTATCCATGGTAGTATGGAACATGGTAGTTTGACTCACTGAACTTCCACTTAACCCCATGTATTATGCCTTCCTGTACTGAAGAAACTTGAAAGATACACATACAATTCCCAGATGCTTTTGCAACTGGTATTCTGGATTCCAATATGGTTCTCCCATGCAGATGCAATCATGGGAGATTTTTAGGGCAAAAGCAAGGGTGGCCATCTTTTAACATCTCTCAGTTGGCAGGCCTGGTCTCAAGAAGACCTAAAAATTACTTCTGAAGCAGTGAAAATTCATGCCATGCACTAGATTCCTGGGTGAGGGGAGCATTTGAAGAAGAGGCATTAATGGTCTTCAGGGACTAGCCACCAGGCCAGTGGTTTCCAGTCACCAGCATGATGGAGTAGCAATGATGGTAATAATGAGCACACAGTTCCAGCTCTGTGATTTTCAAATCTTGGTTACAATTATGTATTCTGGAAGTTCAGGTTTTCTAGGATAATCTCAGAGGTTGGAGCTCCCCTGGTGATTCGGCTCTCTTGTGTCTGGGAGCCATTCCAGGAAGGCCAGACTAGAGTCCACTTCTCCAGGCTTTCCAATGCACCCAATTTACCGAATTAAATCTTTGCTTATTTACAGCATTTCCGTCTCCTGCTATGAACCCTGGCTGACACTACTGTCTTTCCCATTTTCTGTAATTTCTCAGTGATTACTGGCAGCAGTTTAGCAAATACATCTGCAAGTTGGCATCGCTGATGCTGCACAGTCACAAATTAATGTCTCAAAGTTTTCCATTACTCTTAACTTCTTCTTTTTTTGAATCCTGGTCTATAGAATATTACTTTATTTCTTTCAGCAGTTTTTCTTTTTTCTTCATGTAGGTGAAAAAGAGATAAATCTTTATGAAGGTTTTCCAACAACTTCTAGCAACTTTCTGGCAACTTTACTGAAAATTTTCGAGAAATTTCTTGACATACAGTACTAACTCACCTCCACTTCTACCAGGTTTATTCATAAAAGAAAGATATAGCCTTCTGTTCTTATGCTCCTGTTATTTAATCCAGTTTTATGATGCAAAAAAGTTATGTTTACTGCCTTGAATAAATATGTATTTATATAAACACTACACACACACACACACACACACACACACACACATCCTTGTAGGTAAGTCTGTTCTCAACATAAAATCAGTTTTCTGTCTAGCAACTGTAGAAAACCTCTTGCAAAATTTTCTTCTTCCTAAGTCATCATTATTTATTTGATAATTTCTCTTGTTCCCCTTCCCTATCACATTTAAAATGTTCTTGATCAATATTAACATGTTAGTGCACAGAAAATAAAAAAGAATAAACCAAAAATCCCTAGGCAGGATGAAAAGAGCTTTATGTCTTAATAAAATAAAAATTTAAAAAACCTTATCATTGGAGCACCTTAAGATTCTCAAACCACAGCTGGGAAGCCAAATTCTGTCCCGGAATACACACTGCACCCTTCACTGCTCTGTCCCCATGTTACTATTATGTTCTCACTTTGGCTTTTACCAAAGGTCTCGACTTTAATTGAAAATGATCAAAAAGTCTCTACTCAGTACCCTCAAATATCTCTTTTACGCCCAAGCTTTAGAGTTCCTAGCCATGCTATCAAGACACTGATTCCACCACAGAGAAATGCGTAGGCCAGCCTACAAAATCACCTCTGCATCAGGGCTTTTGTTCTTTCTGCCAGAAATGCTCTTCCCACATCCCCACTGGCCTGACTCCATCTTATGATTCAGGTTTCAGCCTAAACATCATCTCCTCAGTAAAGTCTCTCCCTAACCCTCTTCTCAAAAGTCAGCAGTTGATCATTTTTGATTGACTAATTTGTCATTGAATGGCTTGGCTATATCACTTTGAGTATATTTTGTTAGTGACACTTTTTTTTTTCCTGCTCATGGTCATTTTGGTTTATTTGCATTCATATCTTAATGCAGACAGACACACAGACAAAAATATATAAATAAAATGAAATTTTAAAAAGTTTTAAACTCATAGAAGTATTTTTTAAAAACAATTTATTGGCATATAGTTGCTTTACAATGCTGTGATAGTTTCCACTGCACAGCAAAGTGAATTAGCTATATATAAATATATATTCCCTCTTTTTTGTTTTCCTTCCCATTTAGGTCACCACAGAGCACTGAGGAGAGTCCCCTGCTTTACAGTAGGTTCTCATTAGTTACCTATTTTATACACAGTATCAATAGTATATGTATGTCAGTTCCAAGCTCCCAATTCATCTCATTGCCCTCCTTTTCCCCTTGGTAGTCATACGTTTGTTCTCTACCTCTATTTCTGTTTTATAAATAAGATTGTCTGTATCACCACTTTAGATGGCAAGTAATAGAATTATGACTAAACAGTGACTTAATTATTAGAGGTATTCAATATATCATGTAACAGAAAGTCTAGAAATAGGCATGTCCAGGTTTCAGGAATACATTATAACTCTCATGGGCCATAGACACTTTGGGTTTCTGATTTTCTGCAAATTGTTTCTAAACATGTTAAAAAAAGCTAATAAGAAAAATCCATTAGTGCTTCCAAGGGAAGTATAGGTGCTGCCACAGGCTACTAAGATGCCCCTTCAGGAACAAAGGACTTTGTTTGTATCCAACTGCTGGGAACGCTACTAGCACACAGCCCCTCAGCTCTTAGTCCTCTCTGGTTATAACCTCAGCTGAAAAGAGCTGCCTAATCAAAGTAACACTCTCCTCTTGGGCAGCCTTCGATCAGCAACTAACAAATCCAGGATTATGAAAGCCTGGCCATCTTATGTCAACTCAGGAGAGCGAGGAAGGCTCATTCCCTCTTCAGAATTTCCAGTAGAGTCAGCAGAGGCTTCCAGTGAGTTTCCATTGCAGCTGAACTTCTGATTCTTTCCCTTCCTTTCCACTGCTATAAATCCCCAAAACACTCACTAATAAATCTTATGCATGTGATCACCATCTCGAAGTTTATTTTCTGGGGAACACAACATTTGACAAGCAGTAACTCGTAGACAAATAGAGCAATAAGCTGTGGCATTTGCCAGGATCTTTTTCTAAGCAAAAGGCAGTGTCCCATTATAGAGGAAGGTGGCTGGGCTCAGAGCTCAACACCAAGAAAGCCATTTCATATGCAACAAACGAACCAAGATGACCAAGCCTTATTATCTAGATGGGTTGTTTGCAGAGATGTGGATGAACCTAAAGAGTGTCATACAGAGTGAAGTAAGTCAGAAAGAGAAAAATGAATATTGTATATTAATACATACACGAACCTAGAAAATGATACAGATGATGTTATCTGCAAAGCAGAAATAGAGACACACACATAGAGAACAAATATGTGGATATCAAAGGGTGAACAAGGGGTGGGAGGAATAGGGACACTGGGATTGACACCCACACAATTTTGATACTATGTATAAAACTTCCCTGGTAGCTCAGTTGGTAAAGAATCTTCCTGCAATGCAGGAGACCCCAGTTTGATTCCTGGGTTGGGAAGATCCGCTGGAGAAAGGATAGTCTACCCACTCCAGTATTCTTGGGCTTCCCTTGTGGCTCAGCTGGTAAAGGATCCACCTGTAATGCGGGAGACCTGGGTTTGATCCCTGGGATGGGAAGATCCCCTGGAAAAGGGAATGGCTACTCACTCTAGTATTCTGGCCTGGAGAATTCCATGGACTGTATAGTCCATGAGGTCGCAAATAGTTGGGCAAGACTGAGTGATTTTCACTTTCACTTTTTTTTTTTTTCCATAAAATAGATAATGAGAACTGACTGTATAGCACAGGGAACTCTACTTAATGCACTGTGATAACCTGTATGGGATGGAAGTTCAAAAAGGAAGAAATACATGTATATGGATGGCTGATTCATTTTGCTGTACAGCAGAGGATGAGATGGTTAGGGAGCATCACAGACTCAGTGGACATGAATTTGAGGAAACTCCAGGAAATAGTGAAGGACAGGGAAGCTTGGAGTGCTGCAGTCCATGGGGTTGCAAAGAGTCCAACACAACTGAGCAACTGAACAACGATGGCTGGTTCATTTTGCTGTACAGTAGAAACTCCGACAACATTGTAAGGCAGTTCAGGTCAGTTCAGTCGCTCAGTCGTGTCCAGCTCTTTGCGGCCCCATGGACTGCAGCATGCCAGGCCTCCCTGTCCATCACCAACTCCCAGAGCTTACTCAAACTCATGTCCATCGAGTTGGTGATGCCATCCAACCAACTCATGCTCTGTCATCCCCTTCTCCTTCAGCCTTCAATCTTTCCCAGCATCAGGGTCTTTTCAAATGAGTCAGCTCTTCACATCAGGTGGCCAAAGTCTTGGAGCTTCAGTTTCAGCATCAGTCCTTCCAATGAATATTCAGGACTGATTTCCTTTAGGATTGACAGGTTGGATCTCCTTGCAGGCAACTGTGCGTCAATAAAAACTAATGTAAAAAATCCACTTTGCACTTGATGGACAACAGAGCTGAAGCATGAACAGCAAGAGGCTCAGAAGCCAAACCCTCAAAGATAGGACCAAAAGCAGCAGCTCTTCCAAACACTAGATACTGAACTAGAACTTTACAGCCCTCCAGCAAACGAGTGTTGTGGGAGATCACATGAAGACTTACCACATGGATGAAGAATGGGGGACTAGCTAAACAAACTCATCATCATGAAAAATAGATGAAGGTGAAGAAGATGACTGTCTTAAGCACAAGGCAACAATATTCTCGGAAATCGGGATGCTGGCATTGGGGAAGAACTGAAGGCTCCCGATTAGAAGCTGCCTCATCTCAGTGAGATGGAATGATAGGTGCTGCTTCTCTTGCTCTTTCTATTGTCTTTGTGACAAGTTGTCTCATGCCCACTCTGCGGCCCTTAGTCACCACTAAGTGTACCACCATGTATGATCCAGTCCATGATTTAACCTACAAAATTCACGGAGCTGCCAGGCCGCTCCTTGATAGGCTCAGTAGGAAAGAGTTTAGTTTAAAATTACAGTTTAGCTTGATAAGAAATATCTGGGGGTAAAGAGGCTGGTCAGCCTGCTATAAAGCCTATAATGAGGTTAAAGAGATTAGTCAGAATAACAGTGCTACATTGATTTTGCCATGTGTGTGGCATCAATTTATAATTATTTATTTTTAGTGTTTACTAAAAACTTTTTTTAACTTTTCAATAAAACCCTTTTGACAAAAATAAATAAAATTGAGACTGCATATTTAATTAAAATACCACATGCTGAATTTTCATTTCTCATGTTTTCTTGGGCATAACTAAATGAAAGCCAGAAAAATAATTCTCCTAAAGAAACATCAGTATCTATTTCAAAAATTAGTAATTATTTTAAGACCATGCCCAAAGACAATGATTTAATACATGCACCTAAAATGCATTTGAACGATGACTTTTCATTTAGGTCAAATGACGATTCTAAATTAATTTTGCTTATTTTCTATATCAAGATGTATTTTTGGGTATATACAAAAAGTTAAGCAAAAGTTTATTAATGTGTTGCCACAGAAGAATAATTCTGAAGGCATTTAAACTATGTCTGCTTTACATCATTCTATCTGCTCTATGCCAAATTCTTCAAATATAAAATCAGAACTTTTCAATAATAGTTGGATTTTACATAGTATATTAGAAACTATACTACAGTTTAGCTTGATTTTCTATAGCACAGTGGTTGTGAAGCAAAAATAACTCACATTTGAGTCCAAGCAAATTGAAATATTCTATGAATCAAAATAAAATGTGCATATGTGCCAAGATTTGCAAATAGAATATATACATGGTTAAAATAACTTTATTACAAAATTTTGGAGAAGAAGCTGATGTTGAACAAAAAATACAGATGCTTCTGAAAGGCAGTCGGCATTTTCTTAGCACCCCTTATGATTCTGGTTGAAGAACAACTTTTTGTAAATAAATCTTAAATTTCAGACTGTTTTTTAAAATCACTTAGAAATCTTTAACAATAGTATTCAGTAAATGGAGCATCCCTATATATGTCAACTCTTGAAATTTTGGAAACAGCTATTAATACAAACAAATAATACTTGCAAATAGAAGCATAATGAAATGTGGCGAAAGGAATTGATACAAGAAAGAAATGGAACAAATCAAATAATAAAATCCTGTTTGAAAAAAGTTTCCTTCAGAAAAATACCAGTGAAATTGTATAAGAGACAGAGAGGGCAATGAATTTTCAGTTGATAAAAATACAGGAGGATAAATGAAGAATAAACATTTTTCTCATGTTATCTTTTTAATATTTAAGTGATCAATATAAACACATCTTAAATTTTTATTTGTATTATTTTAAGTAATTTAGAACAAACAGCTCTAATTTTAAAGTTGTTATTCAGTCACTAAGTTGTGTCCAACTCTTTGCGACCTCATAGACTGCAGCACACCAGGCTTCCCTGTCCTTCAACATCTCCCAGAGTTTGCTCAAACTCAGGTCCATTGAGTCGGTGATGCCATCCAACCATCTCATCCTCTGCCACCCCATTCTTCTTTTGCCTTCACTCTTTCTCAGCATCAGGGTCTATTCCAATGAGTCAGTTCTTTGCATCAGGTGGCCAAAGTACTGGAGCTTCAGTTTCAGCATCAGCCCTTCCAATGATATTCAGGACTGATTTCCTTTAGGACTGACTAGTTTGATCTCCTGCTATCCAAAGGACTCTCAAGAGTCTTTAGCAACCACAATTCTTTGACACCCACCAGTGTATTATAGTATGCCCTTTCACTGCCAAGATTTTCCCAACTTAGAGATAAATGATATGATCCCCTGCTACCGAAGGCTACTGTGCTTCTTGTTGAATAGGCTTTTGCAGGTTGTTTCCACAAGATGGAAGAGGCAGAAGCAAGGAATTGCTCTTCTAGGATTATTGCTACATTCTTACCTTTGGCCGTTTCCTGGCAATAAAATTCGAAGTCTGATTTCTATTTAATAGTTTTAAGTGCTTATAGGTTAGGTGAGTGTCAAAACCTGGATGATGGCAGAGTTAGCTAAGGACTGAACATTCATTGAGCACATCATTTTTATTTGTGCAAGTAACTCTACTCTGAAGTGGCACCTCTCCAACTGGCCTTATAATAAAAAATGTGCTATGTCTAAAATTAATGTAACTAAAGACAGTAGGATGTTCCTGTGGCTCAGAGGTTGCCACTATTTCTTGACACCTACCAGCTTAATGAGATCCATTAAGTGACCCACAGGAATCACAAATGGTTCCTGCATACAGGACATATAATTATGTCAGGAATAAGCTTCATTGCCCAGCCCATGGGCCTACTCTCTCTTCTGCGCCTGGCCCAGCACAGTTTCTGGCTTTATGACCGCCCTCCATTAGTCTGACAATTGATGCAGCACTGTCAACTACGGATGACCCCCAGCATCTCTTGACTCTGAAAATGTGTATTAGCTGTTGTTTATGGCCTCTGGACTTCTTTCCTTTGTTATTGTCCTGTTCCTGTTTGTCTACTGTTTATCTTTTTTTATTCACTTCCCTGACTCTGGTATTTGGGCTGATCTTTATGAAATTGACTTCTCTATCTGCAACAGTTTATTTGTATGATTATTATGGTATAATTATCATACATTACCTTCTACTACATTTCTTGCTATCCTCAGAGTTGTTGTGCTTCTTAGTGGTCAAAATCCTGAGGGATTTAGCTCTGTATACCCTACATGTTTGTTGCATGGAATTATATTTGCTGTTGCTAATTTTTTATGTCTAGAGGTTTAAAGATGTTAGGAAGATAGTACTGTATAAGTTCAGAACAAAAGTTCAAATAAACCAAGCAGCATATTTTGACTTAATGCTGGGTTACTCAAGATGCCAAGATATTATCCCTAGCTAAAATGTCTGCCTCAAAGCTCCTGACTCACATATATAACTACCTACTGCACACCCCTAATTAAATGTCTAAGAATTATCTGAAAATTAATATGCCTGTAACTGAAGAAACCCCTTATTTCTCTCTTCATCTCTTTCTCTCTTAACCACCATTTGTTCAAAACGGAAGTCATCTTGATTTTTTTCTTCTCATCTCCTCCCCATACCCAATTCATGAAGGTCTGTATTTAGTTCCAACATAAGTTTTCAAATTAATCCACTTAACTCTAACTCCATTTCCACTATCATGTGCTACATGTAGAGCAGAGACTCCCCTTAAACAGTCTCCTTACATTAACTCTTGCTTCTGAACAATCCACAACTCCCCATCCTCATAGTCTCACTACTTTGTGTCTGAGAATTCTGCTTGTTTTTAGTGCTTATCAAGAAAATGACTAAAGTAACACAGCATTAAGAAAATAGCTGATAGAACCTCATAAATTCTTACAAAAATTAAGTTAGCTTGACTTAAAAAAAAACATCTGCCACACTGCTTGATTTTAAGTCCAGTGAGGGCAGAAGCCACCTGAATCTTGACCACCTTTTTTTCTCCAGTTTTACTGGGATATAAATGACAGATAACATTGTATTAGGCCAAAGTATACAGCAAAATAACTTGATACATGTATATATTGCAAAATTATCACAATAAGTTTAGCTGACATTCACTTCATCACCTGACTTAGTTACAAATTTTTCTTATGGTGAGACTTACTGTCAACAACTTGCAAAAATTTAATACAGTATTGTTAACTACAGGTACCATGTTGTGTGTTACATCTCCACGACTTGACTTATAACTGGAAGTTTATACTTTTTTGACCACCTTCAACAATCCCTCTCCCCACCCTTATTCCCATCTCTGGCAACCATCAATCTGTTTCTGAATCTATAAGTTCAATTTTTTTTAGATTCCACATATACGTGTAATCACACAGTATTCGTTTTTCTCCGACCTTGTTAACAAGATCCATCCGTGTTGACACAAATGGCAGAGTTCCCTTCTTTTTATGGATGGATGATATTCCAGTGTGTGTGTGTGTATGTGTGTATAGATACCACATTTTCTTTATCAGTTCATCCATCAATGGGCACTTAGGTGCTGTGTGCTTAGTTGCTCAGTCATGTCCAATTCTTTGCGACCCCATGGACTATAGCCCACCAGGCTCCTCTGTCCATGGGGATTCTCTAGGCAAGAATACTGGAGCAGGTTGCCAAGCCCTCCTCCAGAGGAATCATCCCAACTTAGGGTTCGAACCCAGGTCTCCTGCATTGCAGGTGTATTCTTTATCATCAGAGCCATGTGGGCACTTAGGTACTTGGTAAATAACGCTGCAATGAGACTCGCTCACCTTTGTTTGCATTGAGAGCACAGCACAGTGTCTGGCATGTATTTTTAAACAAGTAATCCTATTGCTGATTGAAACATTCCTAATAGTAGAGCAAAATGAATTATCGATCTCAGATTTATAAAAACAAGAGTCAACTAACTTTTAAATATTTTTGAAGTCATATGTTTCATCTTTAAAATTTTTAAAATTGATGTAAAATTTGTATTTTAATCCCATATATATCCATATTTAGTATAAAATTTCACTTCTTCATCAATACTTCATTCTTTACATGAAATGTGAATTCAAGGCAGGTCTACCATATTTATCGTGTGGCTCTGAGCATTCCTGCCAAGCTGCATCAGAACCCCTTCCCAACCAGCTTCTTACCCTGAACCACAAAGAATCCAGTTTGAAAAATGGGAGAATAACATACAGGCTGTTTTCTTTCTATGTAAATTTGATTACCATTTCTAGACAGTAATGTGACTGAAGTTTCTTCCACCAATAAACATTGTCCTAATATCAAATAATTTACAGATGCACTTTAGGAAAGATCATCTAGGTTCATCCTCACATTGACAGATACTGATGGGAAGCCTAGGTAAACTGGAAATGTGAAGACTTGATGTAACTGTTAACTCTAGGTAAAAAAAAAAAAAACTATGCATAGGCAATTTTATTTTCAGTTCAGTTCAGTCGCTCAGTTGTCTCCGACTCTTTGCGATCCCATGAATCGCAGCACACCAGGCCTCCCTGTCTATCACCAACTCCCGGAGTTTACTCAAACTCATGTCCATCGAGTTGGTGATGCCATCCAACCATCTCATCCTCTGTCGTCCCCTTCTCCTCCTGCCCCCAATCCCTCCTAACATCAGGGCTTTTTCCAATGAGTCAACTCTTCGCATGAGGTGGCCAAGGTACTGGAGTTTCAGCTTCAGCATCAGTCCTTCCAATGAACACCCAGGACTGATCTCCTTTAGGATGGACTGGTTGGATCTCCTTGCAGTCCAAGGGACTCTCAAGAGTCTCAACACCATAGTTCAAAAGCATCAATTTTTTCGGCATCTCAGCTTTCTTCACAGTCCAACTCTCACATCCATACATGACCACTGGAAAAACCACAGCCTTGAGTAGATGGACTTTTGTTGGCAAAGTGATGTCTCTGCTTTTAATATGCTATCTAGGTTGGTCATCACTTTCCTTCCAAGGAGTAAGTGTCTTTTAATTTCATGGCTGCATCACCATCTGCAGTGATTTTGGAGCCCCAAAAAATAAAGTCTGACACTGTTTCCACTGTCTCCCCATCTATTTCCCATGAAGTGATGGGACCAGATGCCATGATCTTAGTTTTCTGAATGTTGAGCTTTAAGCCAACTTTTTCACTTTCCTCTTTCACTTTCATCAAGAGGCTTTTTAGTTCCTCTTCACTCTCTGCCATAAGGGTGGTGTCATCTGCATATCTGAGGTTATTGATATTTCTCCCAGCAATCTTGATTCCAGCTTGTGCTTCTTTCAGCCCGGCGTTTCTCATGATATACTTTGCGTATAAGTTAAATAAGCAGGGTGACAATATATAGCCTTGACGTACTCCTTTTCCTATTTGGAACCAGTCTGTTGTTCCATGTCCAGTTCTTTTTAGGGGGATGTTATTTAAGTAATCATGGAAACTCAAATGGGGTTTCTTACAATAAGAAGCTTTGTTATCTATAAAGCACAGGTTTTCATTAACTTAGGCAGAAAAAAACCCAGGTTGCTAAGTTTTATGCACGTAATAATCTTATAAGATAGGCACTCTTATTTTTTTGTTTTGTTTTGTTTTGTTTCATTCTTATTATCACCATTGTTAAGGAGACAAAACTGAAACTTAATAATAACAACTGGTGTTTATCAGCTTCAAGCAGTTTTCCTCCCAATTTATTTTCTTCTAAAGTTCTTAAAACTTTCTATATATTAGCACACTTGATCCTCACCAAAATTTTATGAAATAAGTATTATTATGATTTTTTCATGGTTATTTTTGCTATTCTTGCAACTTTAAAATCATTTGAAAATAAAAATTCAACATCTTTATTATAAATATATAGAAATACAGCACACATTTGAAAAATGAAAATGTAGCTGATATTACATGACCACAACATTGTGAGATCTCTTAATTTTCCTCCAGTTTTTATTAGAATTTTCTATGTTTCCTTTACTATCTCTATTGTTAAAGTCAAAATTACAAATATCTGCAAGCCATTACACCAAGATGTCAGCCTTTCTGATTCTTACTTCACAATTAGTTCATTCTTCATAAATGTATACATTCAATCACAGGTAGTTAAATAATATTTATTTAGATAATTGAAAGAACTTAGAAAAATCACTTCATGATAATAACTAAAATTTACATTTCTCATCTGGACAGATGTTAGCGAACTTGCTGTATTTTTACAGAAAATTGGCAAACTAGTGGAGCTAAGGAAACTGAGGTTCAGAATGGTTAAATAACTTGCTCATGAAATAATTAGTACATGAGTGATCTGGGGATCACTGCTCTCCCATTAAAGCTTTACTCCTTATATTTATAAAAGAAACAAAAACTGAGCTTCCAGGAAATATCAAAAGCATATTTTTAAATAACGAATTTTTGATGTGATCAATTCCTTTGAGAAACACAGTAAAATCAGATAAATGGCTGGCAAATTCTGCTGGGTTAGTCATTTTTGTTTGCTTTAAACAAACAAGAAGATTGTTCAGCATAGGTTTGGTTTATAAAGTATTCTTCTCACAAAACCTATCTTCCTAAAAACTTTAAACAGTGATAGAGACTTGGCACTTTAAGACTCTAGTTGGAATTTCTTTGCAGAACTACCTAAAAAGGACCACACCCATCAAGTACAAGTATTGATTTTACTCCTAAATGAGTGCCTGCCTCTTGCCATCTCCACCTTCTTCCTGTTGGTTGGTATCATTAGCAACCTGCTTACTGACCCCAGATGGGTTTCCTGCTGAGCTGGTGTTAACAGCACTCCCACTACATCCTGCTTTTATGGTTTTATGTGATTCAATTTAGGAACCCAAGACACCCAACACTCATAAGCACCAAAATGGAAAAGAGATTTATTTATGTACTCTTTTTGTGATGCAGTCTGAGTTCAGAATGTACAAGAGTCACTTTAACAATAACAAAAATTCTCTTCTTGCAAAGATTCTTTCTGTGTCACAGGTAAAGATTAAAGCATTGTGTATGTATATATGTGTGTGTGTGTGCATGTATATACAAGCACACACACATGTATATGCATTTCTACTAATCATCTGTTCTGGGACACCTTAATACAGATGAAACTACGTGAACACAAATTCTACGTCCTCTAGGATTATAGAAACAATAACTCTCTGTCCTTCGGCTACACATGATAAGGAAATGGAATTCTATCGTAACGTTTCTTTTTAATTTGAACTAATACTCAGTTTTTAAAATCAAGTTCATTTAAAATTGTTGCATGACTATCTCTTTATTCACTCAACAAAAAGTTACTGATCTGTCAAGGGTCTGTTTTTATTTATTAGATATTTTTATTTGGATAAAATAAAAAGCTTCATAGAAGAAGGTTAAATTCTGCCAGGTAGAAAATTAAGCAAAATCTTGCAATTATTTATTGAGATATATACAAAAAAAAATACAAGTTCAGTTTCTTATACTCAAAGCACTGTGACGTATAAGGAATGACCTAATACAGGAATAAAATACAAACTGAAAAGAAAGAAAGAAAGTAAGTTACGTCACTCAGTCATGTCTGACTCTTTGCGACCCTGTGGACTGTAGCCCACCAGGTTCCTCCATCCATGGGATTCTCCAGGTAAGAATACTGGAGTGGGTTGCCATTTCCTTCTCCAGGGGATCTTCCTGACCCAGGGATCGAACCAGGTCTCCCACATTGCAGGCAGACACTTTAACCTCTCCACCAGGGAAGCCCATACAAACTGAAAATATTAGCTAAAAAATGAGAGAAGAAAATACATTGCACTGATGGAGAAGTCTAGTTTTAAGGAGGATGGCAAATAGGACAATTGCTAAAGGTGATAAAATGATGTGGGATCTAGTTACAAGTATAGGGACTAATTTATACAGGAAAAATGCTATACAGCATCACCCAGAAAAGTAGCCTGAATAGGTTTAGATGACAGTACATACATAGGGATGGTGGTGGTGAAGAACTTGCCAATGTTGCTTTCTACTGGCTTTTAATTTTGAAGTGAAAAGGGAAGCAAGATCATCTGCTAAAAGAAAGAATGGGCAAAGCGGTATTCGAGTTTTGAGGGCAGAGAAAAGGGATAAGATTGTCACCTATCATGGTAGAAATGTAATGGACTAGAGTTTCTGAGTGCTGAGTGCTAAGTCGCTTCAGTCATGTCCAACTCTGTGTGACCTTATGGACTGCAGCCTGCCAGTCTCCTCTGTCCATGGGAATCTCCAGGCAAGAATACTGGAGTGGGTTGTCATGCCCTCTTCCAGGGGATCTTCCCAACTCAAGGAGGGAACTCGCATCTCCTGAGTCTCTTGCATTGGCAGGCAGGTTCTTTACCACTAGCGCCACCTGAGAAGCCCCAATAAGTAAAACTCAGAGAGCTCGGGTCACAGCACATGTGTGCGTTAGTCTCTCAGTCATGTCCAACTCGTTGTGACCCCATGGACTGTAGCCCACGAGGCTCCTCTCTCCATGGAATTCTCCAGGCAATAATACTGGAGTGGGTTGCCATTCCCTTCTCCAGGGGATCTTCCCAACCCGGGGATCAAACCCAGGTCTCCTGCATTACAGGCAGATTCTTCACTGTCTGAGTCACCAGGGAAGCCCAAATGTGGAAAGTTTTGATACTTTTTGTTTTATTTTTTTCCCTGCATAACATGCAGATCTTCCCCAACCAGGGATTGAACCCATGCCCCCTGCATTGGGAACAAAGAGCCTCAACCAATGGGCCCCTGGGGAAGTCTGGGCAGTAATAAAGAGATTCTGGGTGGGCAGAATAAAGCCCCACTTCATCTTTTGGTCTTGAATTTAGGAGCAGACAGTCAATATGACTAAATGTTTTTCTCCAGCCATGTTTGGTGGGGAGGAGTTAGATTAAACCAGCATTTGAGTTTTGCCAGGAAGGGAGAAAGGAGAAGATAGTTGAGTTTATGTATGGGATAGATCATAATATCAGCCGCGATATCTAAGCTATGGAAGGGAGAAAATGGAGGTTATCAGGAACAGAGAAATGAGGACAGATAATAGATTGTAGGTCCTTGTAAAACTGGAAATAGTGTGCTAGTGTCAAATGTATCGGGCTTCCCTGGTGACTCAGCGGTAAAGACTCCACCTGCCAATGTAGGTGGTGGGCTACAGTCCATGGGGTCGCAAAGAGCTGGACACGACTGAGCAACTAACACTTCATTTTCACTTTCCCCCAAATTCATATGTTGAGATCCTAATGCCTAGTGTGATGCTGATTGGAAGTGGGGCCTTTGGGAGGCAATTGTGTCCTGAAAGCAGAGCCCTCTTATACTGGATTAATGCTTTTATAAAAGAGGCCCCAGAAAGATTTCCTCTGCCATCTGCCATGTAAGGTTGTCACTAACAGACACCAACTATGAACCAGAAGACAAACCTCCACCAGACACAAAATCCTCTGGCATCTTAATTTTGAAATTTCCATGAGTTTGCATGCATGCTCAGTCGCGTATGCTCTTTGCAACCCGATGGATGGTAGACCCCCCAGGATCCTCTATTGGTGGGATTTTTCAGTCAACAGTACTGGAGTGGGTTGCCTTTTCCTTCTCCAGGGGATCTTCCCCACCCTGCTTTCCAGGCAGATTCTTTACCACGGAGCCATCGGGCAAGTTGAACTTCCCACAACTGTGAGAAATAAATTTCTGTTGTGTGTAAGCCACACAGTTTATGGTATTCTGTTACACCAGCTGGAAAAAACTGAAACATGTGTCTACAGTTTTGCATTTGAGAAAATCTGAATAAGTAATTCTTTCTGTGGGTGTTAAACATATGACTCTAACATCCTGGATGGAATTTTAGGTTCAGACTTTGGGTGTAGAGTCAAGACATCTTCACTGCGACTCAATCCAATATTCAGCCATTACCAACAACGTGGTGTACGAAGTGAGGAGATACCTGGCTCCAAAGCTAAACATAGCACTACCTTAACCACCTTCTAGGAGCAGATTCTCTAATTAAAAACATTGATAGCTTACAAATAATGTCTCTAAGGTAACAAAACATCTACACAAACTTAGAATGGGAAGAAAACTAATCCACTTAATCCAACATTCCACCAAAAGAAGAAATTTTATGTAAAATACAATATCATTAAGAGACAGTCATCCAAAGAGCATGGTGCGTGATTGTATGCTCAGTCATGTCTGTGTCCAACTCTTTGAAACCTTATGGACTATAGACCACCAGGCCCCCTCCATGGAATTTTCCAGGCAAGAATACTGCAGTGGGTTGCCATTTTCTCTTCCAAATAGCATGGTATTGGCACAAAAGTAGAATTATAGATCAAAAACAGAATAGGGAGCCCAGAAATAAAACCATGCCCTTACAGTCAATTAGTCTACAACAAAAGAGACAAGAATATACAATGGAGAAAAGGTAATCTCTTCAATAACTGGTGCTGGGAAATGTGGACAGCTCTTGATACATGTAAAAAGTGAGATTAGGACATTTCCTCACACCACATACAAAAATAAGCTCAACATGGATTAAGGACAAACTGCAAGCTGAAAACCATAAAATATTAACCATAAAACCTAGAAGAGAACATAAGTAGAGCATTCTGACATAAACTGTAGAAATTTTTAAAAAATCTATCTTCTAAGGCAAAGGAAATAAAAGCAAAAATAAACAAATCCAGAACAAAAAGACAACCTACTGAATGGGATAAAATATTTGTAAATAATATGATCTATAAGATGTTAATATCCAAAATATACAAACATCTCATATAATGCAATACCAAAGAAAAAAATCAATCCAACTAAATATGAGAGCAGAAGAACTGAATAGACATTTTTCCAAAGAAGATATAGAGGTGACCAACAGGCACAAGAAAAAAATGCTCAAAATCATTAATCAGAGAATGCAAGTCAAAATCAAAATGAATATCACCTCACACCTGTCAGAATGGCGATTGTAAAAAAAGAAATAATAAGTGTTGGTGAGAATATGGAGCAAAAGGAACCCTAGTACATCATTGGTGGTGTGGAGCCCTATTCCAAGGACACAGGTGCAGAGCCCTGCACCAATGTCATCTTTGGAACTGACCGAGCACCATAGCAACCATTACTATAAGCACCCCTGATCTAAACAGGCCAGATCCATAACCCCGTGTTAGGTAAAAACACCCACCCTAACCAATCACCTAATGCCACTCTTCCAGCAGGAATTTCCCTAGTCTCGAGATTATAAAAATTGGCTACTGACCCATGAAAGGGTCAGCTCTCCCTGCAGCCAGCCCACTGTTCTAACAGTCAGCTCTCCCTTGAGCCTGTCCACTGTTCTAACAGCGTCTCTCATTCTAATAAACTCTCCTCTGCTCTCAATATGCCTCATGTCTGGAAATTATTTTCTAACCCACACACAGACCAAGAGAGGTGGAATTATAAGTTGGTACAGTCACTATGAAAAACAGAATGGAGGTTTTTCCAAAAAGCTAAAAGTAGAACTACCATATGATCCAACAACTCCACTGCTGGGTATATATCTGAAAAAAAAACCGAAAACACTAACTTGAAAAGAAATATGCATTGTAACATTCATAACAGCATTATTTACAATAGTCAAGATATGGAACTAACCCAAATGCCCATCAACAGATGAATGAATAAATAAGATGGGAGATGTATACATATATGAATATTACTTAGCCATAAAAAATGAAATTCTACCATTTGCAACAATGTGAATGGACCTACAGAGTATTATGCTTAGTGAAATGTCAGAAAGATAAATATTGTATGATATCACTTATATATGGAATCTAAAAAATACAAGAAAGTAGTGAATATAACAAAAGAGAAGTAGACTCACAGACAGGGAGAACAAACCAGTGATTACCAGGAGGGAGAGGGGACAGAGGCAGAGTGAGATAGGGATATGGGATTAAGAGACACAAACAATGATGTATAAAATAAATAAGGTATAAAGACATGATGTATGGCACAGAAAAAATAGCCATTATTTTATAATAACTTTAAATGAAGTATAATCTATAAAATATTAAATCACTATATTGCACACCAGAAACTAATATATTGTAAAAACAGTTACACTTCAATAAAAAGAGAGAGGTTCATCCTGCCAGCTTTTGCTTAAAAACTATCAGTAACCAATTGCTTACATCTTCACGAAGAAGACAACCCATTGATGAATGGTTCTGACTCTGATAAAGTTCTTTCTTAAAGCCAAATTCAACTCCTATTAATCCCTATATATGCCCTCTGGAGTCAAATGGAGTACATTTACTGATTTATTGACACAGGTGTCTTCAAGTATTTGAAGATATTTTTCATCTCCCTGAAAAGTCAACCTCTTGCCAAATTAAGTATCTCTTGCTCTGGATTCAACAACCATACCCTTCCTATGTGTAAGAGAGAAAAAACGTGAAAGTTGTTCAGTCATGTCTGACTCTTTGTGACCACATAGACTATACAGTCCATGGAAATCTCCAGGCAAGAATACTGGAGTGGGCAGTCTTTCCCTTCTCCAGAGGATCTTCCCAACCCAGGGATCGAACCCTTGCCTCCTTTATTGCAGGTGGATTCTTTACTGTCTGAGCCATCAGGGAAGCCTCTTAGTTAGTAGAAATTAGTAATCAAATGTCACAAAACATCAGTCTCTACCCCATCCCCTCTATCCCACTGGCATCACACACACATGCACACACACAAACACACATATTTTTTTCATCTATTACTTGTATTAGATCTGCAAGCTGATAATAACATTCGGGTGTTTCAAATTTTCCAAAGAAACAGAAGCCATGAAAATGAAAGAAATATTACCTTTGGCAATAAGAACTATAATTCTACTCATCATTTAAAGGAAAAGAAATTTATGTACACCTTCAGATTCCTACTGGCTGCAATGTACATACACATATGGGCATGAGTGTGTGCAGACAGATACACACTCACGTACACATACATAGACACAAACTGTTGGCTGCAGAGGCTTGAGACTTGGCAATTACTTCCCACGCTCCCAAGCCAAGGTTCCTAACAGATGCACAAGAAATACTTTGCTGAGTGCTGGAAGCACTGTGCTTCTCAGCAGCAGTTTTCAAAAGGAAAGAAAAAGCATATTGTACATTTCCATAAATAGCAAATGGGCTACATAGCAAGACTTAATTTTTAGCTAGCAAGACTTCTAATCATTGAATCCATTTTGTTTATAAAGAGGAAATTGAGGTCTAAGGAAGACAACCGACTTACCCAAAAATACACGGCTTATTTGCAACATCAGTTCTACAAGATTCTGTCTTATGTTCTAAAGATTCAGCTGCACTAAAACATACAAGTCAAGCTCAGCATGGTTAATGACCAAGACTGACTTAAAGAACCACGAAACCATCTTATAAAAAAGATACCATTTACAAAAACTGATGCTAGTACCCAACTCTGTGAGACCCCAAGGACTGTAGACCACCAGGCTCCTCTGTCCACGAAATTTTCCAGGCAAGAATACTGCAGTGGGTTGATACTTCCTACTCCAGGGGATCTTCCTGACCCAAGGATTGAACCTGTGTCTCTTGTGTCTCCTGTATTGACAGGGGGATTCTTTACCACTACTGCCACAGTATCTTGCTAGTATCTTCCAAAGCCTTGCTAGTATCTTCCAAAAATGTGTTAAGTCCACGGTGAACATGAGACACTTGACAACTGAACAAGATGCTAAGAGGTAAAGTACACACCACAGGTGTTGTGACACAAGACAATTGATCCCTGAACAGGAGGAAACTGTGTCATTAGGTCCATCTCTTTGTTGGGAGTAAGGGGCAGGGAGAATTCTGTGTTCAATGTAAACAAAACAAATCTCTTGCAGAATTTACTGAAGTAGATTAGACTTTTTAAAATGCACTTTGAACAATCTGATAGGGCAATGCTAAAGAAAATAATCGTTTAATTTTGGGGGTTCCAATGTCACTGCAGATGGTGACTGAAGCCATGAAATTAAAAGATGCTTGCTCCTTAGAAGAAAAGTTATGACCACCTAGACCGCATATTAAGAAGCAGAGACATTACTTTGCCAACAAAGGTCTGTCTAGTCAAGGCTAGGATTTTTCCAGTAGTCATGTATGGATGTGAGAATTGGACTATAAAGAAAGCTGAGAGTTGAAGAATTGATGTTTTTGAACTGTGGTGTTGGAGAAGACTCGAGAGTCCCTTAGACTGCAAGGAGATCCAACCAGTCCATCCTAAAGGAGATCAGTCCTGAGTGTTCATTGAAAGGACTGATGTTGAAGCTGAAACTCCAATACTTTGCCACCTGATGCGAACAGCTGACTCATTTGAAAAACCCTGATTCTGGGAAAGATTGAGGGCAGGAGGAGAAGGGGATGACAGAGGATGAGATGGTTGGATGGCATCACGGACTCAATGGACATGAATTTGAGTAAACTCCAGGAGCTGGTGATGGATAGGGAGGCCTGGCGTGCTGCAGTCCATGGGGTCTCAAAGAGTTGGACACAATTGAGCTGAACTGAATATAATGTTGATGTAATAAAAACAGATAAGCACTATTCACATTTAGTAAGACAAAAAGAAGTATCAAGATCGGGCCAGAATAGAAAATAATCTTCAATCCAGATCAAAGAATTTTTACTAGTTCTTTTATGTGTCTGTGGTGTGGGTATGCACATGTTTGTGAGTTGGAGAGTGTCTGTGTGTGTGTGTGTGTGTGTGTGTGTGTGTGAGTTTGGGCCTAGGAAGGGACAGAACCAGAATTTGTTGAGCATCTGTGTCACATACTGCATGTTGCATTTTACTTATAAATTTTAATCCTTACATACCCTCACATAATCCTGTGATGTAGGTATTACTATCTCATTTTGCAAATAAGGAAAGAAGCTCTGGGGCTTCAGGTCATATTGCTAAGAAGTGGCAGTGGCTAGGCTGAAATCTATGTATGCTGAATATTAAAATCTATACTCATTCAATTGATGTTATGTTAATTATATACTGAAGTGCTTATCTTTTTATTTTTTCATAGTGTGGACTTGGTCATCCTCATTTAGTTATATACAACCATCAGAGCACCCCATAACAAACTAACAGTTCTGTTACATCTAAATATCTTCACTGAGAATAACCCCCTAGTAGTTAGAGGAAGGTCAAAACCAGGTACTCAGTATTGGAAAACTCTGTCAGACAAGGCTTATTTCTCTTTAAACAGGCTCTTTATAAGTAGTGACTCCTGATGGTTCAGACTGTACAAAGTCTGGCTGTAATACAGGAGACCCAGGTTTGATCTCTAGGTCAGGAAGATGCCCTGGAGAAGAAAATGGCAACCTACTCCAGTATTCTTGCCTGGAGAAATCCATGGACAGAGAAGTCTGGCAGGCTATAGTCCATGGGGCTGGATACGACTGAGTGACTAACACTTTCACTTTCCTCCACATTAACCTGTAAGGTACATATGTAAGTAAAATAGCTGTAGAATTCCTGATTGCGGCAGAGTTTAACAGCACAAAACCCTCTTCCAAAAAAAAAAAACAAACCCTCTTCCAGCACTAGAAAATGAATGACTCAGTAGCCATTAGATGTAAATTTGTGTAAAATCCTCCACACGTGGGAATGTAGGTATGTTTGATGCATTTCTGAGATATCATCCTTTCGAGAATCTCATCCACTTATGAGGATTAACTGAATAATCTTCAGAGGGCAAATGAGATAACTTTGAGTTAGTTTCCCATGCTACATAATAATTACCCCAAACTTAATGGTTTAAAATAACAAAAATTTATCATCTCAGGGGTTTCATGGGTCAGGCTTCCAGGCATGCATAGCCTAGCTGGACCCTTTGCTCAGTCAGTTCAGTCAGTTCAGTCAGTCAGTTCAGTCGCTCAGTTGTATCCAACTCTTTGCAACCCCATGAATTGCAGCACGACAGACCTCTATGTCCATCACAAACTCCCGGAGTTTACTCAAACTCATGCCCATCGAGTCGGTGATGCCATCCAGCCATCTCATCCTCTGTCGTCCCCTTCTCCTCCTGCCCCCAATCTCTCCTAGCATCAGGGTCTTTTCCAATGAGTCAACTCTTTGCATGAGGTGGCCAAAATATTGGAGTTCCAGCTTCAGCATCAGTCCTTCCAATGAACACCCAGGACTTATCTCCTTCAGGATGGACTGGTTGGATCTCCTTGCAGTCCAAGGGACTCTTAAGAGTCTTCTCCAACACCACAGTTCAAAAGCATCAATTTTTTGGCACTCAGCTTTCTTCACAGTCCAACTCTCACATCCATACATGACTACTGGAAAAACCATAGCCTTGACCAGACAGACCTTTGTTAACAAAGTAAGTCTCTGCTTTTTAATATGCTATCTAGGTTGGTCATAACTTTCCTTCCAAGGAGTAAGCATCTTTTAATTTCATGGACCCTTTGCTCAGGATCTCACAAGCTGAAATCAAGGTGTTGGACAGCTGAAGGAACTTTCTAGATCTCAAGGTTGTCTTCTGAGCTCACATAGTTTTTGGAAGAACTCAGTCGTCTGTGGCTGTAAGACAGAGGTCCTTACTTTCTTGCTAGCTGTTACCCAGAGGCTCCTATCAGCTTCTGGATGCCACCCCCAAGTCAGAGGCTCATTACCCACTTACCACATAATGGCTCACTCCTTCAAAGCCAGCAGGAAAACATCTATTAGTCTCCTAAGAGTGTCTTACAACCTAAGCAAGGAAGCAATAATCCTATTTATCACCGTTGTCATACTTAACTGACTAGACATAAGACACAGGTTCCATCTGCACCCAAGAGGAGAAGGTTATACAAAGGTTTGACTCATTGGGGGTTACAACAGTATGTACCCACCACAGACTTGCTATGACTGAATGTTTGGTATCCCCCAAATCCATGCATTGAAACCCTACCCCCTAATGCGATAGTGTTAAGAAGTAAGATTTTGGGGAGGTAATGACAATTCAATGAAACCATGAGGAATGACCTCATAAATGGGATTAGTGTCCTTCCAAGAGTCAGGAGAGACCTTGCTTCCTCTTCCATCAGGTGATAACACTGGGGAGGGAACCATCTGTGAACTAGGAAACAGGGTCTCATAAGACACTGCTGCTGCTGCTGCTGCTAAGTCACCTCAGTCGTGCCCGACTCTGTGCGACTCCATAGACGGCAGCCCACCAGGCTCCGCCATCCCTGGGATTCTCCAGGCAAGAACACTGGAGTGGGTTGCCATTTCCATCTCCAATGCATGAAATTGAAAAGTGAAAGTGAAGTTGTTCAGTCGTGTCCGACTCTTCGCGACCCCATGGACTGCAGCCCACCAGGCTCCTCCATCCATGGGATTCTCTAGGCAAGAGTACTGGAGTGGGTTGCCATTGCCTTCTCCCATGAGACACTGAACCCTCACCAATGCAGACAACCTGACCTTGGACTTCCAGCCTCCAGAACTGTGGGAAATAAATTCCTGGTGTTTGTAAGCCAGCCAGTTTACGGTATTTTGTGATAGCAGCCTGAGATGACCAAGACAGACCTCAAATCAGAAAGTTTTAGCAGTGAGTTTAATCATCCAGATCTTCTTGCTCATCAACAAGTTTTCACTTCATTCTAAATCAGTTGCAGTTTCTGACACAGAACAAGGACAAAGGGAAGTTAACCAGCTGGGATTTAATTGTCCCATGGGAAAAATCAAAACTCAATTATGAAAGGGTTGCAAGCAAGCTATCAAGAAAATAGCACAAACTTCATCCTTCTGATGACCCAGATAATGTAGCTAGATTATCTGCTTTGCTCTTTTGTTTCAGGACTCTTAATGAGGTCAGTGTTTTGAAGCACCAATAGGCGGACACAAATATAAATATAAACTGCCCAGATTTGGCAATTCAGTTGCTTCCAGAGCCTCTGTAACCAATCCTGCCCTTTTGAAGCCCAAGGATAGGTCAAGCCTGAAATATACTACTGGAAGTGTTTTCTCTCCATCTGTTTCAGTTATCAAAAATAAAGATTCCAACCAAAAAAGTCAATTAACATGATAAATGACATATTTGCTACTGTTAATTACTTCATTGAATATCATTGTTTTCTCAAATTCAGCTGTAGGATTTTTCTTTTCCTGGGAGAGAAAAAAAATGAAAAATATGGCTAGTTCCTTCAGTTTTTAGAGGAAGTTCATTTTCTTTCTCATAATTTTTTGCCATAGTTAAGGATGAAATTTCAGGAATTAATTATCTACGATGCATCCAAAGATTGTGCTGGGCACTTTTTATGCTCCTCTACTGACCCTGAAAACAAGGATCAGAGATTGTAAGTAATCTACGTGCAGTCACTCAGCTAACATATATGGGGATGGTGTTGTGCCAGTTCAAGCAGATTTTAAACCCAGATTCCTTTGGTGTTTGCTTTTTATCTAAAAACTGTCATTCAAGAAGAAGGGAACTTCAGGTGGGTGATAAAAGGAACTCGAATTATGATGCTAAAGAAATATGTGAACTTGGAGGGAACAATTTTTTCAAGCACAGACCTTGAAAACTATAAAGTAAATAAATAGAGACTTCCCAACAAAAAATGTGTTTTTACTTCAAAGCAACTGAAAATCAGAACCATCCTTTTACATTCCAAAGGACTGTTAAATGGAGACCTTTCCTTTCTCCTCCTGGAGAAGATTCTTCATTTTACGGACATTAGATCTCTCACTCTCTTTCTCCCTCCCTCCCCACTTCCCATCCTCTGTCTTAGAAGGAGGAGGTTGCAGCTGCGTCGCATTTCCTATATAAACTCTAAGATTCATAATTTCTTCTTGTTTTCAAAAATCCATCTGCATATACAGGATAATATTTGGCTTTTATAGCTTAACCCTGAAAGGGGACATTGGTAACCAATGCAGTTGTTGCTATTAGTAACAATATTCTGCATCAGATCTAGAAACTTCTTGTTTGCTTTCAGGACAAAATAAATTAATATAGATATTAAAAACTTAGAATGAGCTGTAAAAGAAGCAGAGATCTATGAACATCATTAGATAAGTCATCTGCTATGGACATGGTAGCAGAGTCCGTTTCCATTCCCTACCTGTTATCCTATTTACCAAAAGAAAAGATATTAATCATAAAGCACTTCAACTAATAAGCTTCATCCCCCTCAAAGGGCAAAGAAACTGTTGTTCGGTCGCTAAGTTGTGTCCTACTCTTTGAGACTCCATGGACTGCAGCATGCTAGGCTTCCCTGTCCTTCACTATCTCCCCTGGAGTTTGCTCAGATTCATGTCCATTGAGTCAGTGGCAATTTTATAAGAACTGCTTTGTGACTAATGCTATTCTCTTTTGTCCCACTTTTTCTTTCAATTGCCTTTTCATATGGAGCTGCATGGTCAAAAGACTTCTTTGTCCATTCAGATCTCTACCTCTATTTGAGAGTAAAGCAACATTAGTGAAGAAATGTTACACAATATATCGAAGATGCTTCTCTATAAATGAAGAAAAAAGCATTTTTCTCAATCTTGCTCTTTCATGAAGAATTATTATCTCTGTTTAAAGCTAATCTCATTAGCATCTTCTTATTTCCTCAGAAATTGTTCTCTAACAGACATGTTTTCACTTTCTGGTATCATCGGGCTCTCTGCCTCTCTCTGTTCTCTGGGTGTCTCTCAGCCACCTCTTTGTGCCTCTGTATCTCTCCATCTTCACTCTTCTTCCTTTTGTGCTTCTGTCGCTGGTTTCTCTCTCACTATTTCTGTTTCTACATCTCTGTCTCTATTTTCTCTTACTTCTCTAGACTTGTCTCTCCACTTCCCACCTTCATCTCCACACACCCAATCTTCAGCATCCAGCATTTCCCATCTGATGGGGTACACAGACTTTCCTGTTTTTAAAAATACACTCTTCCCTTGATCTGTGTAAAGCAAGCAGTGAACACTCAAGAGTTCTCCTTTGCAAGCAAATTTTAGGGAAAAGGAATCCACATAAGAATTGAGAAGGTAAAGCTGAAAATCTCAAAGATAAACCTTATATAGGAGAGTGCCAAAATGAAGTAGCAAGTGCCAAACCAAAGAGGAAGAGACCCACGAGTACTTGCCGTCTTTGTCACTTGGTTCCTGGGAACTTAGGAAAAGCAGTTCCCAGAGAGCAATGTACACAGAAGTGGATTCCAGTGAGCTGGGGAGTGAACAGGAGATGAAGAAGAGAAAGTAGCAATACATACTTCTTAAGTGTCTACTCTAAGCCAGGGCTGTGCTAAGCTTTAGAAATACAATTGGGATCAAGTTTGACAGTCTCTGACTGTAAGAGCTTTTATAGTCAAGTGGGAAATGAAACACTACAAAGAAACAACATAAAAATGGCATGATGATGATTTGATAAAAGAAACATGGAGTGGTGTGGAAGCATATCAGAGAGGCACTGACATTGGATTCAGGTGGGTGATAGACATTTAGGGTGGGAGGCAGGGGGCCTGATGAGAAATGTTCCTCTTTCTGTCTTTAGATAAAATTATCTACAGATACAATTTATGGAGCTATGGCAGCCATCTTGTGACCACGAGGGACAACTCCGAGAATGAAAACCTACATGCTGTGGATGGCAGAGGGAAAAGGCAGAGAGCACATAGGTTGGGTGCTTGATGACATTTGTTGGGCCTCTGAATTAATCAGTCTTGGAAATGATACACCCAGTGATAATATATCTTATTGTTTAAGCTATATTTATATTTAAAAAAATAATAATAAAAATAAATAAATAAAATAGGGCAAAGACTCCAAATCCTAGTCCCCCTCCTCTTCTTGGGCACATGGCTAGATGATATTTTCAGCCTCCTAAACAGCCATGTAACTGAGTTCTGGTCACTGGACTGCAAACAGAGGAAAGCATACCATTTCTGGGCCTGTGCAGTAAGAGTGACTCCATGCTTTATCCCCTGCTGTTGTCTGGAGGCCTTAGATGCCACAAGATGAATATGACAGCGCCTTCATCAGCCTGGCTCTTCAGAGCACTGAATAGATGACTCACATTTCTAACTAGAGTTAGTAATACTGTATTGCATATTTGAAAGTTGCTAAGAGAGTAGATCTTATAAGTCCTCATCACAAGAAAAAAAATTTTGTAACAATGAATGGTGACAGATATTAACTAGACCTACTGTGATGATCATTGCTAAATATATACAAATATAGAATCACTATGCTATATACCTGAAACTAATGGCAATTATACCTCAATAAAAATGTACATTTGAAGTAGATGACTAAATATACATTATATCAAGAAAAAAGAAACAAGGTGTAGCCAGAACAATATAAATGTGGAAAACATTAGGGATTGAACTGTGAAAGGAAATGAAAAGCCAAGGTCAGACGAACATTTAAAGCATACAAATATTTGAAGAGTAGAGAAAAATTACTCGTAAAAGAGAGAGATAATTCTTGGTTAGAGAAGCAGGAAGGGACCAGGAAACAGTTGGCTTCAACTCAGTTTAACATCACAACCACTCACCCACCAGCCAATAATATGCATGACACTTGTTCTAGATTCATTCCACTGTTCCCAAACTTCTCCCATTTTGACCCAGCTTCATACTGGTTTTTGACATTTGCCTCCATTACCCATTTAGCATCTCCCTCTCCACAGGATTAAGAATTAATACCTACCTTTTTGCTCATTTTGCTCTGGCTCCTGATTCCAATCTGCCTTCAGGAACTTTGGCTTGATTTTTCTTTTACTATCTTTCTGAGCATTACACTATCAAACGCAGTTCTCCATCCAGCCAGTCCCTTAGAAACTGGCCATGACCCAGACCAGCCAACACTAATGGAAACCAACATGTATTGGCTAGTTACTAAAGTCAAACACTATATTAACTAATTTAATTTGTTTTAACAACCCTGTACATGCAAATTTCTACCAGCCCCATCTTCAGATGAAGTAACTGAGGTCACACATGTGTAAGACCGAGCCGAGACCCCAATCAGGCAGTCTGACTCCAGAATCTGTTTCTTAACCACCATGCTATGCTGCACCTCACGTGCTGCTTGGTTCATCCGATTCCAAAGGGCATTTTGAAAATTCCCAGCTTGACAAGCAAAGTAAGACAACATTCAAGAAGAATTAAATGAATAATTAATATCTCCAAACATTCAGTTCAGTTCAGTTCAGTTGCTCAGTCGTGTCTGACTAAAGAGATGTAAAAAAAAAATGAGGGCTGATAAAGAAGTCGGTGGCTTATTAACTATTTAGGGGTCCATGGTAGCCTTCTCTCTAGCATCCTGCTCCATCTGAGGGGGTGATGGTACTACAACTGCGGCTGTCTGTAGCATGAGAATTTAAACAGTATGTGAGGCCCTAAATGTAGACTATTTTATCCAGAAGTTTGATGATGAAGAAAAGAGAGGCAAGAGGCAGGAATCAGGCACATTCTAGATAACATTTTTTATACGAGAATCAAGTGGGAGGTCTTCGAGGGTCTGGGCAGAAGAAGCTACTGGAGAAGATAGTTGAAGCGAGACAGGGAACTATTGACAGACCCCAGAGGCAAGGAATGAAATTAAGAACCCTGGTGGGCGCCCACCTCCAGAGCTCCTCGCGGAGGAAGTAATTGGGAGAGAAGACTGCAGACAGAGTTAGGAGGCGGAAGGGGACATTGAGAGCTCACATGCCTGGCGGAGGCCATCTGTTTTCTCCAGGAAGGAGGAGGCAAGCCTGCCACCAAGAACAGCGTGGGTGAAGTGGAAGCAGGAGCTTGCAATAACGGTCATAAAAGGGCTGTAAGGGCCACCGTGGGAAATGGGATAGGGGGCTGATGAGACACGTAAGTAAAAGGATTGCTAAGCAGCATCAAGGGCCCAGCTGAGGATGAAGCTCATAAACTTATAATGGAGGAAATCAGCGTGCTTATGTGTTTTCTCCAGCTGGGCTCACACTTTGGCAGGAGGAAACAGCTTGTGGGGCTGCCCAGGATGAGGGTTTGGAAAACAGAGAGCTGCAGGAGACAGAGAGGTAAGAAAACAGACAGTCTTTGAAATTATTTTCATGGCTCCAGACTTAATAGGAAAAATGTTAATCCAGCAGGAGGATGACAGACTCAGAGAACAGGGAAACCTTGAAAGACTGACATCCTAAGGACATCCAGGGAGAGAAAGGGGGTGTGAGAAGGAACAGCATCCGTGTGTGACAACAATTTGACTTTTCATTTCCCTCTGCTCCCTGTTTCTCTCCATTTTCTTTTTTTTGTTGTTGTTGTTGTTTTTTGGACAGGAAATAGCATTTATTGGTGAGCGTGATTAAGGAGGGAACAGAGCTGATGCTCATGAGTGCAGGGCCCGCCATTTGTCCAGGGGACCACGATTAGGGATGTATTTGACCCCACAGCCGTCCGGGATGAGTCGCTTTTCTGCCATCATGTTCTCAAATTCATCCGCATTGAACTTGGTAAATCCCCACTTCTTGGAGATGTGGATCTTCTGACGGCCAGGGAACTTGAACTTGGCCCGGCGGAGGGCTTCAATCACATGCTCCTTGTTCTGCAGCTTGCTGCGGATGGACATTATGACCTGGCCAATGTGGACCCTGGCCACTGTGCCCTGGGGCTTTCCAAAGGCACCGCGCATACCTGTCTGGAGTCTAGATTGAGAAACAGCAGGCCAGTCATGAATGCCCACTAGGAAGAGTTGTCTCCAAGGTCCCTTAGGGCTACCTGTACAGGCAACAGGTTGCATACACTACCAAGGAGGCTGCTGTTTGCAGCCATTGCACACTGGGCCCCCATGGGGAAAAGAGCACAGTTGGCTTAATTGGCTGCAAACTCTCCATTTTCTTTATATTTCCCCACCAGGGAATTATTTAACCTCCTAAATTTACTAGATTTCCACTACATCCTACTCACTCATAAACTTCTATTGTTGCTAGGTAAATTGAGCCTCTCTCCTCTGTTGCTGTTTAGTTGCTAAGTCATGTCCAACTCTGCAATCCCATGCATTGCAGCACGCCAGGCTTCCTTGTCCTTCACGATCTCCCAAGGTTTGCTCAAACTCATGTCCACTGAGTCAATGATGCCCTCCAACTGTCTCATCTTCTCTCAGCCCCTTCTCCTCTTGCCCTCAATCTTTCCCTCTTTTCCCTCTTACAGTCTTTCAAAGTTTCTCTCATGGAGCACCTGAAATCCAAAGTTCATTCATTCAATAGCAGCTCAGGTGTGGTGTGTGAATTAGGAGCAGGCAACTCCTTGGGGTACAGGGGACCTCCCCCCCCCCAGGGCACACTGCTGGGAGGGTGAAGGGCAGCCTGGGTTTCAGCCCCTCCACTTCTCCCTCATCCATGTGCGCTTGTGCAGGGCATCCTTCCCTGGCTATATTTTCCAGTCCCAAGTGAGCCCAGTGAAAAAATGTTTAAAATATATTCTGCATTGTAGCTCTCTGGATTGGGAGTACAATCTTGATTTTATGAATAGATATATGAAAATCTTCTGTGGAAAACATTTTTTTAATGATAAAAAGTAAAGGTGAATATAGACAAAGAAGTGCATAGCTAAGAAGTCTCTAAAGTATAGGTCTTTAAACAAAAAAAGCCCCATGTCAGATGAAGTGGCTAAATTCCCTCTCTGATGGTGACTGACGACCCCATCATATCGAGAAGCTTAAAATTCAACGGTTCACTGCTGGATTCAAAATGTTGGACACATAAAGTGCAATTCACTTGACGAGGTCAAGTGTTTCAAATGCATTTAACGAGTCCAGGAATAGAGAGCGGAACCAGGGAATGACAGGGCTGTCTCTCAAACTTCTAAAAGACATCTTCCTTTGTCCTCAGCTTCCACATTCAAATCTGTGATTAGCAAGACAGCTCAGACTCTATAAACAGAATAGGAAGCTGGAATGGACCAGAAGCATGACTCTGCAGAAGAAAGGGGGCCAAGTACCTTCCCTTGGAGCTTTACATAAAGCTTCTTGAAGCCTTAGCATTTTTAGTTACCAAATTTATAACACCTACCTGCTCTCCTTTTTTTGTAAAGTCATATTAATCTACAGATAGAATGGAAAGATCTCTAAGACTAGTAACTCAGCATAATCTATGGAATCTGAGGAACAGCAGTTGCCATCTGTTAATAGTTGTTCAGTCCATAGATCGTGTCCGACTCCTTGCAACCCCATGGACTGCAGCCCACCAGGCTCCCCTGTCCATGAGGTTTTTCAGGCAAGAATATGGGAGTGGATTGTCTTTCCTTCCCCAGGTGATTCTCCTGACCCAGGGATCAAACCTGTGTCTCGTGGTAGCAGGCAGCTTCTTTACCACTGAGCCACCTGGGAAGCCCATCTGTATTGAGCATAATTTAATTTAACTGAAGACATTGTCTCCTTTCAGTGAAGAATGATTTTTTTTTTCTGAACATGCAGGATAGTACAAGATTGATCTTTTCGGGATTTCCTGGTGGCTCAGACAGTAAAGAGTCTGCATCCAATGTAGGAGACTGGGGTTTGATCCCTGGGTTGGGAAGATCTGCTGGAGAAGGAAATGGCAACCCATTCCAGTATTCTTGCCTGGAAAATCCCATCCTGGAGGAGCCTGACAGGCAACAGTCCATGGGGTCGCAAAGAGTTGGACATGACACCTTCACTTTTTTGTTTATATTTAGGTTATAGTTTTTTTTTTTTAATATAACCATGAATGCCCTTAAATCCAAACAAGAATGTATCTAGCAAAAGAGGACATGAACCATAAACTAATTTTCCTTTTGCAATGAAAATACCTATTGATGCCCTAGAAGACAGATCCTAAAAAAAATAAGAATTAGTGTCACTTAAACTCTTAATCTTTGGAATTGAAGTAGAAACTGAAAAAAGAAATAGTTCATTTGTTTATTATTAATAGTTCTCCTGATAAAGACATTAGCGTTTATGTCAATAACTGATTTACAAAAAAGACTCAGTCATGCATAAGTGAATAAATAGCTATGGAATTTAAATGACTACTTATCCCTTCTGCTAACAAAAATGCTTCTCGGCTACAAACTCTCACTGTGCATTTTAACAATAGGGATATAAATTAATTGCAAGCTTATTAAAGAAAGATAGGATTCAGAATAAATGTCCATAATACATTGCAAAAACAAATATAGTTTTAAGATTATATATAAGCTATGCCATCAGTTATTGCACTGGCAATTATATATTTACAAGTATGAACACATATGTACTTTGTGGTTAACACACAGAAATATGGAACTTGTATAATGTTTTCCATAAAAGCATGTTGCTACAAAACTCTTCTACCCATGGTTTCTCAAAGTCCACCTTTTCTCAGTGAAGGGAAAAAAGGTAATGTGTTTAAGTCTTAATCACCAGTTGAGTAATAGAGCAAGTAAATATTTGGGGCTTATGCTAGGTAACAAGGCCAAGAAAAACAATGAAATATAGAAGAATACAGCGTCCAATTCTGTCCTATTGCACCATCGCAACCTCAACTGTCTTACCGATACAAAAGGCAATATTTGAAGCTTAATGCTCCTTATACCAAGAAGGTTGTGATTAAAAAAAAAAGAAAAACCACTACACACGGAGACTATATTCAGTATCCTGTAAAAAACTATAATGGAAAAATTTTAATTAAAAAAATAAAAAAGAAGTTTGCAATTAAGGGTCTAAATTGTAAAAATAATGGAAAATAACAGGGATGCAAAAGTGTGCTCATATTCCAGATGTGGATCAGAAGGCAATCATGTCCCCTCGTCAGAGGCTAAATGGAAATGTGTGAGTAACGCTGCATTGTTTAGTGTAATGGCTCATTAGGAACTCTAAGAAGAAAAATGCACCACAGGATCAAAAGTGATGTTTCCAGAAGCAAAATAAAATCATCATTTGGGACCCACTGATCAGGCCTCTTTTGTGTTATTCAGGAAGCCTGATCACCCTCTGGATGGTCTCACTTCATACCATCAACCTAATTACCATAAAACACTTCTATCCAAATTCTGTGCTTCAAGATGGTTAGCTGGCTGTGTTACCATGTTGCAAATTTAAAAACTAATATTTAAATTTGTGTAAAATTGTAAATATCCTTGGTTAACTGAAACTCAGATTGAAAGACAGGAATGAAAAGCTTCAGAGGCTTTTCTTGACTCAATTATGGAGCATTACGTAAGTCATTTTTTGCATCCCATATTCTCAACTACAATATGCAAACAATATGCACAGTCTAAGCAACTGTTATGGTCAGCCATCTTGGGTTATACGTGTTGACCTTCTGCAATTTTCCGTTGATAGAAGAGTAACATTGTCTACCTTCCTTGAAACCTACTAAAATTTATGACAACATCAGATTTATAAAGCAATCTCATATATCAGGTTTGTTCTATGCTATTTGAGTCCTGCGAGATACCAATGTCTCCATTTCACAGTTGAGTACAGATGAGTTCTGAAAGACTGAATAATAAATACTATCACTGATAAAGCACAATGGGAAATTCAATTATTCTGAAGTGTAAGTGTATTTATAATTATAATAAGTGAACATGATAATATAAGGTATCTTAAATAATACCTTATATTATAATAATAATATAATTATATATAATATATAATATTTATATTATATTTATATTTATATAAATATATATTTAAATATATATTTATTTTTATATATAATTATATATAATAATATAATTATATAATAATATAAGGTATCTTAAAATATATATAGGGCTTCCTGGATGGCTCAGCAGTAAACAGTCCACCTGCAATGCAGGAGATGCAGGAAATGAGGGTTCATCCCTGGGTTGGGAAGATCCCCTGAAGGAGAAAATAGCAACCCACTCCAATATTCTTGCCTGGAAAATTCGATGGGCAGAGGAGCCTAGTTGGCTACAGTCCCTGGGGTTGCAAAGAGTTGGAGTCAGACATGGCTGAGCACACACATACACAAACAAAAAAAAATCTGTAATTGAATCAATAGTATGTAAATGTGCAAATATTTTACAGAGTTCAGATAATTTACTTAACTTCCATCCAATCTCAATCAGCAATAAACATACATTGAGTATCTTTCCATCATACAGCCTAACATTGCTGAGGTTGCATCTCCTTTGCTTTGATGTATATCTACAGATATTCCTTAATCTTTACCAGTCATTTTGTAACTTTGTGCCATTATTTCAAGGGTGATTAAATCAGAGTCTAGATAAAAGAGCTCCAATTCATCACCAAGATGAGAAAAGCTGCTAAAAGCATCAGTGAGTCAATAATATCTTTTTAAATAAAACTGAGCACATTGAAAGGGGGAGACTTTCCATAACTCACTTTTTAAAGCACATAGAAGTTACTATACTTTGAAGAAAATTCCAAGGATTCTGATGCTCTAATAATGTGATTTGATGATTATCAGTAATTATTTTGAGCATTTGAACAAATTCAGAAATTCTGGGGGCTGGTTCTTGGTTGTCTTGGTTTGGTTTTTGATGAGAGCTCTGGCCTACCCACAGTAATTCTACTTACTAGGGGTTTCCCAGGTAGCACCTGTCAATGCAGGAGGCACAGATTCAATCCCTGGGGATTGGGAAGACTCTCTGGAGGAGGAAATGACAACCCACTCCAGTATTCTTGCCTGGAGAATTCCACAGACAGAGGAGCCTGGTGGGCTACAGTCCATGCAGTCACAAAGAGTTGGACATGCTGAGCACTGAGGATACAACTCATTATTATTATTATTATTATTATTATAATAAGTACTATGTGGAAATAGGAAGGCAAAGATTCAAACTGTGTTCCACAATTAAAAAAACAAGCCATGAAGAAAACCATATAAACAAACTATGGTCCCACAATTAAAAAAACAAACCATGAAAAAAACTCCTTTTCCTTTTATCCCTACTAAAGCACAGGGGAGGTCTTCAATCAACTTGTATGCCTTATTATATCATCACCCTTAAGGAGATTCTACTTTGAGGCATATGGGAACCATCTTCCCTAAAAGTTAGATGGATACTAAAATCACATCTATCTTTTCCATCACTTTTTTTTCTTTTTAAATTAAGTTTTATGGGAGTATAGTTGCTTCACAACGCTGTGTTAATTTCTACAGTACAGCAAGATGAATCAGCCAACATATACATACACCTCCTACTTTTTGAATTTCCTTCCCATTCAGATCACCACATTACATTAAGTAGAGCTTCCCGTGCTATAGTATGGCCTCATCACTTTAAATCCTATTTGAGGGTAAATAAGGTTCCAACACATATGTATCTGTATACGGGTACCAAGATAATATAACTACATTTTCAGATGCTGAGCCAAGAATGGGCCCACAAGATAAAATGCTGTAACTAACTTACTTTTCTGCATCACAGTGTTTCTTACAGAACGTTTTCTATCCCTGTCCTCCTTCCATGTAGATCACACCCATATTAAATAGATCAAAAAAGCCACAAGTACAGGAATTCTAGACATTTTTTTCAGTCTCCATTCAGTTCAGTCACTCAGTCATGTTTGACTCTTTGCGATCCCATGGCCGGCAGCATCCCAGGCTTCCCTGGACTTCACCATCTCCCAGATCCTTAACCTGACCAGGGTGATAGGATATTGCTAGGCAGGCTCACTGTACTCACCAGTATCCACTTATCAAAGGAAAGTGATGAAATAAAAATACATGAACACACGATGTTCTGCTGACCATGTTTGGCAACTTAAATCTTAGATTGTTTATCTGCATGGAAACTTATTGCTGTAGACCACTGATTGAAGGACAATCACCAGAAATGATTTTTTACATTTTTGTAAATTATGTAAGTTATATTAACATATACATATGCAATATGTTATAAATTATGTATTTGTTATATATTCATTTTGTATATACACATATGGATATGTATCTAATTTAAAATAGATTAACCCACTGCATTATTACCAGGGCATCTTATGACTGCAATTACTTTTATTTCTATGTCTTCCTGTTCTAGTTGGAATTTTAGGAAAGTTTAGTTAATACACAGTGTATAATAAATATTTAATTTTCTAAGTACATATTTTTTATAATAAGCCACTGTAAGTCTACACTGTTTAAGCATTCAGCTTACATCTTTGACACAAATATCCTGTAAAAGATCACCTTGCAAAATTGCACTGGGACTGCTTACAAGTTGATTACATGTAGATAATAAAGAGGGGCTTCCCAGGTGGCACTAGTGGTAAAGAACCTACCTGCTGATGCAGGAGGTGTGGGTTCAGTCCCTGAGTTGGGAAGATCCCCTGGAGAAGGGAATGGCAACCCACTCCAGTATTCTTGCCTGAAGAATTCCATGGACAGAGGAGCCTGGTGGGTTACAGTCCGTGGGGTCACAGAGAGCCAGACACAACTGAAGTGACTTAGCACACATGCACAGATGATAAAGAAAACAACCTCAAGAAGGAAAGAAAATGTCATTTAAAATACTTCCTGTCATTTAAAACTGTACCATCAATTCTTTTCGATTAAGGGGCAGATCAAACTTGGCAAGTATTCTCTGCTGAACTTGATTGACCTGAATTTTGCCACCATTCCACTGTCACTTTAAATCATCTTTGCAGAATGAACTGAGAAAATAGAATGTTTTCTGGGTTTGACAAGCAATAGCAGAACTGAAGTAAGAGAAGATAATGAATTCCCTGCTGTTGATTTCTTCCTACGTTCAGTTTTTGTTCTGGAGCTGGTAGTAGACACAATGCTAATGAGATCCTCTTCTGATGATTGAAAAGATGTTCTGAAATGATTTGTTCATCTGGCTCCTGACTACTGTTGTCAAAAACACATTTTATAAATCACTTTGTGATTCCCCACCTAGGAAGCTACAGAGGACTTCTTTGTTCACATGGAGAAGGAAAGTCATCAGTTTCTTTTTGTTTCAATGGGTAATATAATTTCCTCAGTGGTAGAAAGAAAATTTTCATTTATTCTAAAGATTTTATATTAGATTTTCTGGGTTTATTTAATGATTCTAAATAATGACATATTTGGTCTATTATGTATGGTGAATGAAAAAAATAGCATGGTAATGGTGAATTCCTTTTGAAAATACTTTAGTATCACCTATTTATTTTCCTGATAGTAAGTAAGCAATGAAGCCATTCAAAGAGAGGAAACAACATATAAGAAACCAATAAAAAGTTTAAGGTAACAGGAACAGGAGAAAGGATAATCCATTTTAAACAAGTTAGGAGAATGGAGATTCTGTGACATAAGTACTAATATATCACAATTCACTTGAAAAGCAAAATCCTTCTTGTACATATACACAGAATTTTATAGTGATGTATGCCAGAATAAAAAAAATTGATGATGAATTTCCCACTTGGAGGAGGAGGAGGAATTGGTTCTTCCACAGTCTTATTCCTGTTCTAAATAAAATAAAATAAATCATATGCTTCACATTGTCTGCTCTCCACCTCCTTCTGGGGATCCCAGATACTCCCAGTCTCCAATTTCTCCCAGTTACTTTACTCAGGATCGTGCATGTGTGTGTGCTAAGTCTCTTCGGTCACTTCCAACTCTTTGCAACCCTATTGAGGCATTCAAAATACGCAAATCTGAGTTTTCATGAACAGAGAAAAGGTGTGGATTTTACAAGCATGTTGGGAATAAATGTGTTTTTGGTGTAGAGAGGTGGATGAACTCACCATTGACAAAATGCAACAGGAAAAAAAATTAAATATAAGGCAGGTAGATAGGACAAATTAATACAAAAGTAGATCTTCCAGAAAAATAGTACATCACAAACCCAAATTATAATAAGTAAACAGATAACTCAAAGTTAGGTTGAGGAAGAGGGACAAGGAAGAGACAACTATATACATATACAGAAGGTAATGTGCTGGAATTGTGCTATCTGTGCATGTGGTAGAATGGTATTGGAAGATGATGGAGATGAATACATAATCCCATTTCTGCCCCTTCATCTTCATCTTTGCTACTTTTATTTTCCTCTAATCTCAGGAAATTCCAAGGCTAATATTTTGGAATTCAGGTGTCCTTTTCTTGACAAGTTTGCTGATAAAGCTATCATTAATTTTACTGATTTTACTGGAGTAAAAATTGTACTCAAGGACAGTTTATTTACTGAGATTTGTTTCAATTACTATACTTAAGACCTTGTATGATTTCATTTCTGTACAAGGAGAAACAGAGGCCCCATGTATCCTATAAGGGGCTTCCCGGGTGGTTTAGATGATAAAGAATCTGCCTGCAATGTAGGAGACCCAGGTTCAATTCCTGGATAGGGAAGATCTTCTGGAGAAGGGTATGGCTACCCACTCCTGTATTCTTGCCTGGAGAATTCCATGGACAGAGGAGCCTGGTAGACTACAGTCCATGGGGTTGCAAAGAGTTGGATACGACTGAGTGACTAACTCTAGCAATTAGCTAGTGCCCTATAAAAAATGCTACAAAACTATTAGTTCTAGTAGATATTCAAGTGTTTCTGGGACAATCTGTTAACTTCTTAAGCAAAATGATGCTTTAGGTCTACTTTTTAATCTTTAAAAATCTATTAACTTCCTCTTAATACCACTCTTGATTTTTGTGGTAGTTTTACTTGAAAGAAAGTGAAATGGTTCCAATGAAGACTGGAACATCTAAACTGAGAGTCTTGGAAAAATTTTCTCATGTTCTACAACTTTTCATTTAAAAAAGGTATCCACGGATCATTCTACTTTCTCCACCTGTAATCTCTCCTCCTTCACAGGAATTTTTGTTCTCTGTCTTATTTTCTATTTTGCTTTGAAAATTCCTCATGAATGTAGTGACCTCTTAAATGGGGTTCCTACTCTCAAATCACACAGTATCCAAATCACACAGTAGAATGCAGAAGAAAACATAAACATGTAATCTAGAAAATGAATTAAGCCTTGTGATGCTACGTTGCTTTAGTCATGTCTGACTCTGCAATCCTATGAACCATAACCCACCAGGATGACCTGTCCATGGGATTGTCCAGGCAAGAATACTGGAGTGGGTTGCCACACCCCTCTCCAGAGGATCTTCCCGACCCAGGGATCGAACCCACATCTCCTGTGGCTCCTGCATTCCAAGCGGATTCTTTACTGCTGAACCACAGGGAAGCCCAAATTAAGCCTTACTAATATTTAATACTGGTCTCTCCCAAGCACATTTTATCCTCCTCACATTGGTCATATATGATCTAGGGTAAAAGATGCAACTTGGAAGGAAAAAGGGAATTTCACAGTTTGGGGACAGTTGACAGAGGCACTCTGAGCTCCTTCCTTTGAAAATAATACAGTTTGGTGTGTCTGCTTTTTAGGAGATTTATAGCAATCATCTTAATAGTAGACTATTATACTGTATGTATTCGTGTTAATGCCACAACAAATCACCACAAACTTAGCTGCTCAAACAACATAAATTTATTATCTTACAGTTCTTCAGGTCAGAGGTCCTACATGAGTCTCGCAGGGATAAAGTCAGGATGTCAGCAGGCTGAGTTCCTTTCTGGAGGTACTGTAGAACAATCTGTTTCCTTGCTCATTTGGGTATTGCTGGAAAATTTCAGTTCCTCGTGGTTGTATGACTGTGATCTCCATTGTCTTGCTAATTGGCAACTGAGGGTATTCCCATCTTCTAGAAGCTGCCCTACTCCTTGTCTCATGACACTTTTCCTCTGTCTTCAAAACCAGCAACAATAAGGCAAGCCCCCTCATGTTTTGCATCTCTGTTCCCTTCTCTCTTCTTGCATCTCTCTTATCCATTCTTCTGTCTTCCGTTTCCATTTTTAAGAATTCATGTGATTACAATGGTCCCACCTTGACATTCTAGGATAATCAATCCCCCATTTTTAAGGCCCTTCATCTTAAAGTTATATGGCAAAAGTTCCTTCTGCCAAATAAGATACCATACCAAGAATTCTGGGGATTATTTGAGGGACCATTATTCTGTCTACCACACCTTGAAATTGCTTTGTGTAATACAGAAGTTCACCTGCAACCTTGTGTGTGTGTGTGTGTGCTCAGTCACTCAGTTGTGTCCAACTCTTTGTAACGTCATGGTGGCTCCTCTGCCCATGGGATTTTCCAGGCAAGAATACTGAGCCATTTGCTCATCCAGAGAATCTTCGTGACTCAGGGATCGAACCCACATCTCTTATATCTCCTGCATTGGCAGGTGTTTCTTTACCACTGTGCCACCTGTGACATTTTGTGTCACAAAGATGTTGACCTGCAACCTTGCATCATAATAAATAAACATTAAAAATAAAAATTTACCTAGTTTTTAAAATATCTACACAATGAAGTTTTGACCCATTATTTTAAAATATTAAAATATTCCGTCTTCAAATTGCAAAAACAGCTACTGATTGACACTGGCAAAGACTGAAATTCCCTGGGTGAATTTCAATAAAAACCTTGGTATATTTGATAAATGAGGTTTGCTGCTGCTAAGTCACTTCAGTCCTGTCCGACTCTGTGCGACCCCATAGACGGCAGCCCACCAGGCTCCCCCGTCCCTAGGATTCTCCAGGCAAGAACACTGGAGTGGGTTGCCATTTCCTTCTCCAATGCATGAAAGTGAAAAGTGAAAGTGAAGTCGCTCAGTCGCGTCTGACTCTTAGTGACCCAATGAACTGCAGCCTACCAGGCTCCTCCATCCATGGGATTTTCCAGGCAAGAGTACTGGAGTGGGGTGCCATTGCCTTCTCCGAAATGAGGTTTAAGTGCTAGTAAATGATTTAGTAGTATACCAGCCAGGCACTTCTGCCATTTGCATTGACTAAGCATTGAGAGTGAGCTTAAAATGAGTTGTCAACATGAAGTGAACTATTAAAACTTATATCCACATGAAAACTGCACACAAATGTTTAAAGCAGCTTTACTTATAATTGCTAAAACAAAAGCAACCAAGATGTCTTAAGAGTAGGTGAATGGATAAATAAACTATGGTACACCCAGACAATGGAATATTATTTACTGCTAAAAATAAATGAGTTTCAATCCATAAAAAGACATGAGAGAAACTTAAGTGCATATTACTAAGTGAAAGAAGAAAATCTGAATAGCCAACCCAATAGTCTGTTGGATTCCAACTATACATTCTGAAAAAGGCAAACTATGAAAATAGTAAAAGGATCAACTGTTGCCAGTGGTTGAGGATACAGAGAGAAATAAATAGGTGGAGTATATTGGATTGGCAGGGCAGTGGAAATACTCTATATGATACCATAAAAATGAATACATATCATTTTACATTTATCTAAAGCCATAGCATGTATGACACCAAGAGTGAACCCTGCTGCAAACTATGGCTTTGGTGATTATGATGTGTGAGTGTAGGTTCATCAGTTGTAATAAATGTACCACTCTTGTGGAGGATGTTGATACTGGGGGCTACCATGCATGTGTATGAGCTAGGGATTTTTGGGAAATATCTGAATCATCTTCTTGATTTTTCTGTGAATCTGAAACCACCCTTAAAAAATAGTCTTAAAAATACATTTTTTAAAAATTGAAGTGAACCAGATTTTAGGATCATCTTATGAAATATGAAAAACATATATATATCAAATGAGAGGGGGAAAAAGGATTTTTAAAACAAAATCGAGAGTTTCCCTGGTGGCTCTATGGTAAAGAATCCTCCTGCCAATTCAGGAGACACAGTTTCAGCCCCTGATTAAGGAAGATCCCACGTGCTGTGGAGCATCTAAGCCTGTGTGCCACAAATATTGAGCCTATGCTCAAGAGCACGTGCTCCACAACAAAGACAAGCCACACGGTGAGAAGCCCACACACCACTACTACAGAATAGCCCCTAATCGCTGCAACGAGGGAAAAGCCTCTATAGCAACAAAGATGCAGCACAGCCAAAGATAAATAGTAAAATAAATAAAATTATTTTTAAAAAACCTATTTTAAAATAATGTTTATTTCATCTTCATCTCATCTCTTAAAAGGGATATTTGTGTTTTGAAACAGATATCCCTAATATAGCTTTAATTTATACAACAAATAAATATACTGTTGTAAGTAAATATCCCTTATAAATAAATATCAATATACATGTATACTTATAGTGTGTGTCCTAAATTTTTGCTTTATAGTTGTGAGCCACAAAATTGAAAATTACACTAAGAAGTTCACACTAAATATATCTGGATGCTAAATTACAAGTTAAAACTACAAAAAAAAATGCTTACCAATCTGGTATCATCACTCTTGTAAGAGTTTTATAACCAGCAAGTTAGATCCTGATTTGTCCTCATTTCAATTTGCCACTCAAAATGTCACAAAAAGAACGGTTACCAAGGAGTCCAAAATCCTTCCATTTTGGAAATACTCAACAAACATTTTTTTAATACCTCTTTTCTAATAGGCAACTGAATTTTAAACATTAAACTTTAAAAGTTACTGAAACATTTGAGATCTCATTTATACTTCTTCAGAGTAGAGAACTTTATTTTCTGGTTATCTGAACACATATTTCCTCATTTCTTGCTGCGAAAACATCCAAATAAGATTTTTGAAATGCTTTAGCAAAACCTCTGGTTTTCTTGGTTCCTCTATGGTTGTTGTGCAATGGATTTTTTTTTTTTTTTTAACTAGGAAAAAGCTAGTCACAAGCAAAGATGTACATATTGTTAACCAATGGGTCAATAAATTTCTAATAATGTTCATAAATTTATTTTTCTTTGGTAGAATGGATATTTCCCATCTCAAGTCATATTGTATATTTGTATACATGTGTTTGTGGCTAGTCAACATATACAGCTTGTTCCCTTTAAAAACAGAAGTTAAATCCATCCTACTTACCAGACTATTCCCTGAGCCCCAGAGCCAATAGGCTTTAGATTCTGGTAGCGTTTGAGAACCGTGAACGTTGAGTCTCCCACTTCCACGCTATAGAACTGGTTGTCAACTTTGCTTTTGCTCATGTTGTAATGTTTGGCAATATATGACACATCCACTTGTTTATCGAATCCCTGTGGAAAAGAACAACAAAAACATGAAACAAGTGAACAGCCAGAATGGCAATGAGCTGCAGAGAAGCCTGTTCTTTCAATGATTACTAATACTTTGTCATCTGTGATCATTATATAAACCTGCATTTCACACAGGAAAAAATATCTATTAGCCCATACATGATAATCTAGAGTAAAAGAGCTTAGAAATGTGCAAAGAAAAATTTGTTTTCAATATTAAAACTATTTATGATAAAATATTCTTAGATCTGCATCATCTTTTCTGAAATGTTTCACTGAAACCATTTATTTATGCAGCAAACACCTACCAGACATACACTGGCCCTAGAGACCATGTTAGATATTAATACTTCAAAGATGATCCCTGACCATCTGTGGTAACAGCCATATGAAGAAGAATAAAAGAATGTATTTAGGTCTTCCCTAGTGGTCCAGTGGCTGAGACTCTGTGCTCTCAATGCAGGGGGCCCAGGTTCAATCCCTGGTCAGGGAACTGCCCTCAGATGCCACAACAAACAGTTGGCATGCCGCAAGTAAACATCTCACATGTCACAACTAAGACCTCACACAGCCAAATAAATAAACTAAATTTTTAGAAAAAGAGCAATGAGGGCTAATTTGCCTTAAAAAAAAAGGTTGTATCTACATCCTTTTCTCAGAAAGAAATGAGATACAAAATAATGCATAGTTTTAATTTGGAAAATTTGAATTAAATAGTGTTGACTTCTTTTGCTCTCAGTAATACCCAAACTGCTACTATCCTGCATTGAAAGATTTTAGTCACTAACACTGTTCTAAAATACCACATGACAGCTTTTTTATTCATTTCAAGCTTAGATTTTAAGTATCTCAATTGCTATATCTTTTGTTTATCATTAAGAGAAACTCTATTAATTATATTTAGCAATTGAAGAAATTGCTATTTTGAATCATGATTTATGAATATATAATGTAAATATCCATTATCCATGGTCATTGTTTATGCATAAACGATCTTACATTGCTTTCTATGACATTAAGTAGTTTGGAGTCTATAGTGAAAAGAGACGTTACAGAATATTATCCAGCCTTTTCCTTGAGGCACACATTGGTGGATGCCTACCCAAAAAGTCATTCGTTTCCTTCTTGCTGATGTCATTCAGGTTTTGAGCACACACACGTTCCTTGGGTTCCTTCCCAGTTGCAGCACTTGACAATTGAACAGTCTAAACCAGTGGTTTTCTTTAGAGGTGGTGCCAACCCTTAGCAGGCATTTGGGAGACCTGTGGGCATGTTTTAGTTGCCACAATAATAGTTGATGTGGCTTATCAACCAGTGCTAGTGGTCTATGAGTGGGACATTCCCCACTCATAATGAATGGGACATTCCCACATAATGAATAATTTTCTATGTAACTTACCATTTTTGAGCATGCCAAAGTTTTAACTAGTAAAAAATAAAGCAAAACTGGCTTTAATGTTCTGAGCCAGAATCTAAAGGTCTTTATATGGTTTTAACATACACTGACCTCAGAAAATCTAATTCTCTCATAATATGAAAGAAAAGTTAAACCTTGTCAGGCTCTGAAGTTCTGGTTGATAATGAAACCATTTCCCTAGACATTTAAAAAATATTTTTAAATTGGAGGATAAAAAATAAATAAATAAATAAATAAATTGGAGGATAATTGCTTTACAATATTGTGTTGACCTCCACCATACATCAACAGGAATCAGCCATAAGTATCCGTATGTCCCCTCCCTCCTGAACCTCTCCCCCACTCCCACCCCATCCCTCTCCTCTCAATTGTCACAGAGCCCTGGGTTGTACAAAGCTTCCCACCAGTTATCTATTTTCCATATGGTAGTGTATATGTCAATGTTACTCTGTCGATCTGTCCCACCCTCTCCTCCCCCCACTGGGTCTAAAATCTGTTCTCTATGTCTGTGTCTCTATTCCTGCCTTGTAAATAGGTTCATCAGTGTCATTTTTCTAGACTCCATATATATGCCTTAATATACCAAATTTGTTTTTCTCTTTCTGACTTTCTTCACTCTGTTTAACAGGCTCTAGATTCATCCATTTCACTAGAACTGACTCAAATGCATTCCTTTTTGTGGCTGAGTAATATTCCATTGCATATATCCTTAGACATTTTTGGTATTTCATTTCTAATTAAAAAACTGAAATGGAAATACAAACTAATTTGCCCTGGTATGCTCTTGGAAGAGGGGCAAGCAGCATCAATGATGCAAATGAGGAGAATACAATGAGGACTGTGTGGACATGGTGGCAAAATCTACAAATCTAGTCAAGAATCTTAAGACCGCAGACAGACTTGAGACCAGAGTACTCATGACAGATACAGTCTATGATTGGGATGCATATGCTAGCAACAATCCAGTACCAATGCACACAGAGGTCAAAGAACAGAGTGGACTATGTTAGGAATCTAGGTTGTTTGGACAGAGACTGAAAATTCAAGTCATTTACAAATACAGTGATGAGAGGTTTGAAATTCAGGAGACAGTCTATGAAGCACAGAACAGAAAACTAAACTAAACAGGAAACTAAAAACTAAACTAAAACTTCTTAATAAGACTATTAAGAATCAGGGCATTGTAAGCCCATTCAGGGGAGATGAAACGGAGTTTATAATTTAGACAATGGGTGTGGACAATAGCAGAAGCAAGAACATTATAACAATCCTTTATTTCAACAACAGTATCAGGAACTGTTCTCCACATCTATAATCCATTTCTACTCTAGATTTTTTTTTTACATATTGGCAAAGTAACCCTAATAAAGTCATTTTTCCTCTCAACTAGGAAAGGCTAAATAAATCATAGTTAGACTAACAAATAAATTTCATCCGTCATGGTTGTACATGCATACTACATCACTTCAGTCACGTCCGACTCTTTGTGACCCTATGCACCATAGCCCGCCAGGCTTCTCTGTCCATGGGACTCTCCAGACAAGAATGCTGGAGTGGATTGCCATGCCCTCCTCCAGGGGATCTTCCTGCCCCAGGGATCAAACCCGCCTCTCTTATGTCTCCTGCATTGGCAGGCAGATTCTTTATCGCTGAGCCACAGGGGAAGCACCCCCCGTCAAGGTTAATTTGGGAAGAAATGCCTGACTTGCCATTTGCCATGTTCTGACTCTTCTTTACATTCTTTACTATTCTATTTCTGACCACCCACAAAATTCTTAGCACACACTAGTCTCATGAAACCTAAGTAATCTATTTTCTTTTTCCCCCACATATTCTCTTCACCTCTGGAATGTCACTTATTCCAACTGCACTCCATGTGTGTAGTGATCCTATGTAATGATCCTTTTGTTCCAGACCTCTGACATTGGAGACAGAACAAAAGGATAAGGTCCCCATCTAGATGGAGACAGTCAAAGAAGCAGGGAGTTAAAATATGGATGATGTAGCTTAGAGCAGAATAAAGAAAAGATGCTGGGAGCAAACAGAGTAGTGATTAATTGGCTACCTACATTCATTATCATTAATTCATTCAACTACTACGTATAAAACAACCACAGATGACAAGTCATGGTTTAAAACTGGTTATGTTGAAACGAAGACTTGATTTGTGTTTTCTCTGGCTAACCTTATGCCCAGTCCTCCCCCTCTAGCTGGTCCTCAGATGTGAACGTGCGTCTGGACCACCTGGGGAGCTTGATCAAATACAAACTGACATAACCCCTCAGAGATCTGAATTCAGGCCATCAGGATACGTCCTGAGGGTCAGGAGATTAGTAGGCAGTCCAGATGGTTCTGATTTGAGGATCTGACTTTGAGAAAGGCAGCATTAGAACATCATTCTCACAGTGTGCTCCTTGGAGCATCCACATTGGCATCGCCTGCAGACTTGTTTAAAACTACGACTGCCTCACTCTCACCCCGATCCTATTGAATCGGGAACTCTGAGGCCCAACATCTTACTTTAACAAGCCCTCTAAGTGTTCTGATGGATATTGAGAATCACACCCTGGAGTGAAGGACTGCCTGAAGCCTCTGAAACAGATCATACAGCTCTGCCTGAGATATTGGCAAAGTGAAACACTTATTAGACAGCAGAAATAATATCTGTGCATCTACATCAGGGAACACTGATTAGTAGGCAGTCCAGATGGTTCTGATTTGAGGATCTGACTTTGAGAAAGGCAGCATTAGAACATCATTCTCACATGTGCTCCTTGGAGCATCCACATTGGCACGCCTGCAGCTTGTTTAAAACTAGACTGCCTCACTCTCACCCCGATCCTATTGAATCGGGAACTCTGAGGCCCAACATGCTACTTTAACAAGCCCTCTAAGTGTTCTGATGGATATTGAGAATCACACCCTGGAGTGAAGGACTGCCTGAAGCCTCTGAAACAGATCATACCAGCTCTGCCTGAGATATTGGCAAAGTGAAACACTTATTAGACAGCAGAAATAATATCTGTGCATCTACATCAGGGAACACTGACTCTCAGAAAATCTGGGATCTCACATAATAGAAAGAAAAGTTGGACCTTCTCAGGCTACTCCGGGGGAGTTCCTTACCATTGATAAATTCCATTGTCCTGAGCAAACACAAATTGGCAACCAGAATGCCTAGTTAGGCATAAGGATTTATCCCCACTCTCAATTAAGTATTTAGAAAGAGACCCATGCTCCAGACTCAAGATTCTGACAAAGTCTTATACTCAGACAGGTCCACCAGGCACTTATAAAACAGATTGCTGAGCCCCACTGAAAAGTTTCTGATTCAGTGGGACTAAGACAAGACCAAGAGTCTGTATTTCTAACAGGCTTCACAAACTTCAAGAACCACTATTTTGAAGAACAGTAGATGTAAGAGATCTCACCACTCAAAAAGGGCTAGTTGGAGAGGCCAAAACACAGAGAAATGCAGGTTAAACCAAGTAAACAAAGGATGTGGAAGTTAAAAATAATGCCAAGATGACTTTCCTTGGTACCAGCACCCAGATGTCATATTCCCTAGGACATATTCTTCTACCTCACAGGTGCAATATAGTGCCCAGTCAACTTTACCTCATTTATCTCATGGAAATAAACATTCCATGACATATTTATATTAAATTTATATAAAACATGGGATGAATGTATGAAATTCACAAGTATTCATACGTGCTCATCAAAATGAAAAGTCTCTTTCCAAAGAAGCAGCTAAGATGTTGATGAAATTAATTACAAATAAGAAATATTACATTAAAAATGATAAACATCACAGTGGTAACATCTGGAGATCAATATAGCTCAAAATAACTACAAGTTTAGAAGAGTCTATTCTATTATTGACTCAAATTATTTTTAAAAGTATCTAACTCATTCTTCCACCAAATACTAATCTTATATTTAAATGACTTGACAATTTACTTGGTACAGACATGATAGAATTTTCTTTAAAAAATTCTAAACAAACTCATTTCCTCCCTGTCCCCCATCTGCAAAAAAAAAAAATTGATCAAATTGCCAACATCCTCTGGATCATCAAAAAAGCAAGAGAATTCCAGAAAAACATCTATTTCTGCTTTATTGACTATGCCAAAGTCTTTGACTGTGTGGATCACAATAAACTGTGGAAGATTCTGAAGGAGGTGGGAATACCAGACCACCTGACCTGCCTCTTGAGAAACCTGTATGCAGGTCAGGAAGCAACAGTTAGAACTGGACATGGAACAACAGACTGGTTCCAAATAGGAAAAGGAGTACGTCAAGGCTGTATATTGTCACCCTGCTTATTTAACTTATATGCAGAGTAAATCATGAGAAACGCTGGGCTGGAGGGAAGCACAAGCTGGAATCAAGATTGCCGGGAGAAATATCAATAACCTCAGATATGCAGATGACACCACCCTTATGGCAGAAAGTGAAGAACTAAAGAGTCTCTTGATGAAAGTGAAAGAGGAGAGTGAAAAAGTTGGCTTAAAGCTCAACATTCAGAAAACTAAGATCATGGCCTCTGGTCCCATCACTTCATGGGAAATAGATGGGGAAACAGTGGAAACAGTGACAGACTTTATTTTTTTGGGCTCCAAAATCACTGCAGATGGTGACTGCAGCCATGAAATTAAAAGACGCTTACTCCTTGGAAGGAACGTTATTACCAACCTAGACAGCAGATTAAAAAGCAGAGACATTACTTTGTCAACAAAGGTCCATCTAACTAAGGCTATGGTTTTTCCAGTAGTCATGTATAGATGTGAGAGTTGGACTATAAAGAAAGCTGAGCGCCAAAGAATTGATGCTTTTGACCTTTGGTGTTGAAGAAGACTCTTGAGAGTCCCTTGGGCTGCAAGGAGATCCAACCAGTCCATCATAAAGGAGACAGTCCTGGGTGTTCATTGGAAGGACTGATGTTGAAGCTGAAACTCCAATATTTTGGCCACCTGATGCGAAGAGCTGACTCATTTGAAAAGACCCTGATGCTGGGAAAGATTGAGGGCAGGAGGAGAAGGGGATGACAAAGGATAAGATGGTTGGATGGTATCACCAATTCAATGGACATGGGTTTGGGTAGACTCTGGCAGTCGGTGATGAATAGGGAGGCCTGGCATGCTGCGGTTCATGGGGTCGCAAAGAGTTGGACACGACTGAGCGACTGAACTGAACTGAAATGAAGACTTTATTGTTGCTAGCAGTTTGGTAGGCAGAAAGGAAATCTGAACAGAACCTGTTCTGTGAAAAGACTGCATATTACAGAGACCTATTAAAAAAAAAAAGAAGCCTTGTTTCATGATTGCCCATCATCAGTTCAGTGGCTAGCGCGTTGCTTTGGAGATTGCAAAGAAAAATGTCCCATGTTACTCATCCTATCTTGCAAATGTCCAAAGTCTTGGTTGCATTTTTCTCAAATTTAATAACCTGTATGCCATCCCCTCCCCATTTTCATTTGTGCATGGCTGGCCAATGTTAGTGCCAGTCAGTTCCTGAGCAGGAAGCATTAAGGTTTAAGAATTTTTAAATGTAAAGTTTCTTTAGTTTCTCTTGAATGATATAACTGAAAAGATCATCAGGCCTGGATTAGTTCTGCACTTAATATCTATAATACCAAGCAATTTTATTCTTTCATTCATTTATTATTTATATTCTGTGTGGTTTCAAAAAGGATTTGTGCAGTTCACCGTAAAAGATATAGAAACAACAAAACCATGAAATCCGGGCTTAAGAACAAATGTCAAATAAAGCAGGCTGACAGATGACAATTTTACCAGAAGACTTGAGTTACGAATGCCTACTGTCTGGAACACGAAAATTAGTGTCATGGTTAAGCAAGCCATAGAAAAGCATGATAACAACAAAACCACAGTGAGTGGCAAGTTTTGATTTGCTAATTTCATGAAGTATATCATACAATAGTTCATAGAAAAAGCAAAATTTCTCCAGCACTCAACCCTAAGGGAAAAAATATTCAACAGTTCTTTATATAAACCTGGAATCAACAAATAGGCAGTAGATACAGCATTTTTCATCAAAGACATAGAACTCTGCTTCATACAAGTCATATGATATCAGTTCTCAATAAGGCAGGGGGAGAAAGATGAACCAGCATTAATCACTTGCCAAGTAAAGGTGAACTTCAGATTCCATTAAATACTATATTCAACACTAACAATAGGTGGGGGAAGTGGCATATAGAGTTGTTAATTGGCTCAAAGTCTTGGAACTATTAATTATTAATAGTTGTATCAATTAATGTGAATTGAAGTTTGTCCAACTCCAAAATATGCACTTTTCTTTTACTAAACTATTCATTTGTTCAGCTAAAATAACTTAGAATGGTGATGTCATTTTCTTATGAAAAACTGAGCTGTAGGAATAGAGTTTAAGAGAGATAAATGAGTAACACATCCTACTCTTTCACTGATCGATTGTCTCAGTCTGGAGTTTGAAGTTCATTGAACAGTTCAGGATTGAAGTAGACAGTTTTGTGTTGGTGATGGAAATCTGGATTTTCAGAGATGCCCAGAAAATGTATTTGTTAAATGCTTGAAGTGAAAGTGAAAGTTGCTCAGTCGTGTACGACTCTTTGCGATCCCATGGACTATACACTCCATGAAGTTCTCCAGGCCAGAATATTGGAGTGGGTAGCCTTTCCCTTCTCCAGGGTATCTTCCAAACCCAGGGATCAAACCCAGGTCTCCTGCTTTGCAGGCAGATTCTTTACCTGCTGAGCCACAAGGAAAGCCCAAGAAGACTGGAGTGGGTGTTAAATGCTTACTGAGCACCTACCATGTGGCAGGCACTATTGAAGATGCTCTGGATGTGATGTTGATCTAGCTCAGTGGGGATAGCCAAGATGAATTCACTACAAAACACATCTCCAGAAAATGAACTGGTCAATCTGTTGGATAGTATTTTAGCATTGATATTTGGATACTGAAATTGAGTGAAGTCGGTCAGTCATGTCTGACTCTTTGCAACCCTGTGGACTGTAGCCTACCAGGCTCCTCCATCCATGGGATTCTCCAGGCCAGAATACTGGAGTGGGTTGCCATTTCCTTCTCCAGGGGATCTTCCTGACCCAGGGATCAAACTCGGGTTTCTTGCATTGAAGGCAGATGCTTTAACCTCTGAGCCACCAGAGAAGCCCTGAAAACTATCTGCCAAAAGTGACGATTCTGCTTTTGACACAAGTAGTCTTGTGTTATGCTCTTTAGTCTTGTAGTTATGACCAATATATTGAATTGCTCATGATGTCCCTCTATGATTGAAATATAAAGTCAGCAGGAACAATGCCTGCTACTCTGTTTGTTATGCCAGAAAGGCATATGTTGAATCCATTTAAAATCTGAATTACATAGTCTACATATGCATTTTAAAGGGGAGATTTGAGACAATCTTTAATGACATTAAGGATGATTAAGGTTGCTGAAAAAGTAATTGTGATTTCAGACCATGAATTTTAAATCATTAAAACTAGGCTCAAAAACCTCTTTATTAGTCAAAATAGGAACCACTACAATCAACATATTTCTGCCAACAAGAAATACGTTTGCTTATTCCTGTAGCATAAAAATCCTTGCTTTGGGATTCAACCAACTCTTAGAAAGCATTTGCTGCATCCTGCTGGTTATGGAAGCATTTTCCCTGCAAAAAGTTCTCAAGATGCTTGAAGAAGTGGTAGTCAGTTGGCAAGAGGTCAGGTGAATATGGTGGATGAGGCAAAACTTCAAAGCCCAATTCATTCAACTTTTGAAGCATTGGTTGTGTGACATGCGGTCGGGCATTGTTGTGGAGAAAAATCAGGCATTTTCTGTTGACCAATGCCAGCTGCAGGAGTTGCAGTTTTTGGTGCATCTCATTAATTTGCTGAGCATACTTCAAAGATGTAGTGGCTTCACCGAGATTCAGAAAGCTGTAGTGGATTGGACAGACAACAGACCACCAAACAATGATCATGACCTTTTTTGGGGGGGTGCAAGTTTGGCTTTGGGAAGTGCTTTAGAGATTCTTCTTGGTCCAATCACTGAACTGGTTATTGCCAGTTGTCATATAAAATCCACTTTTAGTGGCATGTCACAATCTGATCAAGAAACGGTTCATTGCTTTTGCATAGGATAAGAAAAGATGACACTTCAAGAGAACAAATTTTTTGATTTTCAGTCAGCAATGATTGAAGACAGGAGGAGAAGGGGATGACAGATAATGAGAGGGTTGGATGACTCTTTGGATATGAATGTGAACAAACTCTCTGGGAGGTGGTGAAGGACAGGGAAGCCTGGAGTGCTGCAGTCCATGGGACCACAAAAAATCAGACACAACTTAGTGACTGAGCAACAACACGAGGCCCCCACTTATTGAGATTTTTCACCTTTTCAATTTGCTTCAAATGCTGAATGACCATAGAACAGTCAACAGTGAGTTCTTCAGCAACTTCTTGTGGAGTTGTAAGAGGATCAGATTCAATGACCCTATTAGTTGGTTGCTGTCAGCTTCCGATGGCCAGCCAATGCACTCCTCATCTTCAAGGTGTTCATCTCTTTTGCAAAACTTCTTGAAGTACCACTGTACTATACTTTGATTAGCAGTTCCTAGGCCAAATGCGTTATGGATGTTGCAAGTTGGCTTTGCTGCTTTATGACCCATTTTGAATTCGAATAAGAAAGTCACTTGAATTTGCTTTTGGCCTAACATCATTCCCCTAGTTAAAAATAAATATAAAATAAACAGCAAGTAATAAATCATTAGCAAAAAACAAAAAACAAAACAAAGTGAAAAATGCACATTAAAATGATGTACAGCATAACATTTATTTAAGCATGTATCCAGTATCTAAGAGCAAAGTTCAACAATGTAAAAACAGAATTATTTTTGCATCAACCTAAATAGATTTTGTTCTCTCCTGAACATATTTTCCCCATTCAACTTCTTGAAGTGTTTCCACTTTAAGAGGAAGACTGCAGTATGGAATCTATATCACTTTTATGCTGGTCGGCCCAGAGACTCTTACTCTGTGGAGTCAATGGCTTGTTACAAATCAGTAATGCAGTAAAAACTCTTAAGACATAAATTTTGTTTAATCACTATTTTCACTTAAGTGAAAAACCATATAACAGTAATCAATAACAGGACAGGCATGGCTACTACCTGCCTGTTCTTTGTATATAAAGGAAGATAACTAATACTGCTTGAATACCTACTAAGTACCATGCTTATATTAGGACCAGATGCTGTGTAGAGTGTGTAATAAATCAGCACAGAACACACACAAAAGCCTTAAGTATTTTCATTTTGCACTTGAGAAATCCTAGATTGAGGACTTCAGCAAAGGGTAACAGTACAACTTTTATCTAAGAATCATTACCATGAGGCCTTGTAGTCCTTTTATATGGGATGCCAGCAACACATGCATATCTTGGAAATAGTGTGTTTCATTTCAGTTCACCATAATGAAAAAAAAAAAAAAGAGTCACATGGATCTTCTGGCTTCCCAGTGCATATAAAAGTATTTACACTATATTGTAGTCTCTTAAGTGTGCAATATATTATGTCTGAAACTAAATATCTCAATTGTAAAATATTTTAGTGCTAAAAAAATGCTAACTCCAATGAGTGTGAAGTGAATCATAGTCTTTTAGCTGGTGGAAGCTCTTGCCTTGACATTGATGACTGCTAACTGATCAGGGTGGTGGCTGCTGAAAATTAAGGGGCTGTGGAAATTTCTCAAAGTAAGACAACAATGAAGTTTGCCACATCAACTGACTTCCTTTCACAAATGATTTATGCATAGCATGCAAACCAGTTTCATAACATTTAACCCACAGTAAAACTTCTTTCAAAATTGGAGTCAGTCCTCTCAAACATTGCCGCTGCCTTATCAACTGTGTTTACAGTTCAGTTCAGTCGCTCAGTCGTGTCCGCTTCTTTGCGACCCCATGGACTGTAGCACATCAGGCTTCCTTGTCCATCACCAACTCACGAAGCTTGCTCAAACTCATGTCCATCAAGTCAGTGATGCCATCCAACCATCTCATCTTCTGTCATCCCCTTCTCGTTTTGCCTTCGATCTTTCCCAGTATTAGGGTTTTTTCCAAGGCGTGAGTTCTTCACATCAGATGGCCAAAGTATTGGATTTTAACCTTCAGCATCAGTCCTTCCAATGAATATTCAGGAATGATTTCCTTTTGGATTGACTGGTTGCGTCTCCTTGTAGTCCAAGGGACAACACCACAGTTCAAAAGCATCAATTCTTTGACACTCATCTTTCATCATAATCCAACTCTCACATCCATACATGACTACTCGAGAAACCATAGCTTTGACTAGACAAACCTTTGTCGGCAGTAATGTTTCCGCTATTTAATATGCTGTCTAGGTTGGTCATAGCTTTTCTTCCAAGGAGCAAGTGTCTTTTAATTTCATGGCCACAGTCACCATCTGCAGAGATTTGGAGCCCCAAAAAATAAAGTCTGCCACTGTTTCCATTGTTTCCCCATCTATTTGCCATGAAGTGATGGGACCAGAGGCCATGATCTTAGTTTTCTGAATGTTGAGTTTTAAGCCAACTTTTTCACCCTCCTCTTTCACTTTCATTAAGAGGCTCTTTAGTTCTCTGCTTTCTGCAATAAGGGTGGTATCATCTACATATCTGAGGTTATTGATATTTTTCCCAGCAATCTTGATTACAGCTTGTGCTTTGTCCAGCCTGTCATTTCACATGATATATTCTGCATATAATTTAAATAAGCAGAGTGACAATATACAACCTCGACATACTCCTTTTCCTATTTGGAACCAGTGTGCTGTTCCATGTCCAGTTCTAACTATTGCTTCCTGACCTGCATACAGGTTTCTCAGGAGGCAGGTCAGGTGGTCCAGTATTCCTATCACTCGAAGAATTTTCCACACAGTCAAATACTTTGGTATAGTCAATAAAGCAGAAGTAGATGTTTTTCTGAAACTCTCTTGCTTTATCTATGATCCAGCGGTGTTGGCAATTTGATCTCTGGTTCCTGTGCCTTTTGTAAATCCAGCTTGAACATCTGGAAGTTCACGGTTCACATACTATTGAAGTCTGACTTGGAGAATTTTGAGCATTACTTTGCTACCATGTGAGACGAATGCAATTGTGCGGTAGTTCGAGCATTCTTTGGCATTGCCTTTCTTTGGGATTGGAATGAAAACTGACCTTTTCCAGTCCTGTGGCCACTGCTGAGTTTTCCGCATTTGCTGGCATATTGAGTGCAGCACTTTCACAGCATCATCTTTTAGGATTTGAAATAGCTCAACTGGAATTCCATCACCTCCACTAGCTTTGTTTGTAGTGATGCTTCCTAAGGCCCACTTGACTTTGCATTCTAGGATGTCTGGCTCTAGGTGAGCGATCACACCATTGTGATTAACTGGGTCATGAAGACCTTTTTTGTATAGTTCTTCCGTGTATTCTTGCCACCTCTTCTTAATATATTCTGTTTCTGTTAGGTCCATACCATTTCTGTCCTTTATTGTGCCCATCTTTGCATGAAAGTGACTTCGTTGGTATCAGTGATTTTCTTTAAGAGATCTCTAGTCTTTCCCATTGTATTGTTTTCCTCTACTTCTTTCCTTTGGTCACTGAGGAAGGCTTTCTTATCTCTCCTTGCTATTCTTTGGAACTCTGCATTCAAATGGCTATATCTTTCCTTTTCTCCTTTGCCTTTCCCCTTTATTTTCTTTTATCTGCTATTTGTAAGGCCTCCTCAGACAACCATCTTTCCTTTTTGCATTTCTTTTTCTTGGGGATGGTCTTGATCCCTGCCTCCTGTACAATGTCACAAACTTCCACTCATAGTTCTTCAGGCATTCTGTCTATCAGATCTAATCTCTTGAATCTATTTGTCACTCTACTATATAATCATAAGGGACTTGATTTAGGTCATACCTGAATGGCCTAGTGGTTTTCACCACTTTCTTCAATTTAAGTCTGAATTTGACAATAAGGAGTTCATGATCTGAGCCACAGTCAGCTCCCAGTATTTTTCTTTGCTGACTATATAGAGCTTCTCCATCTTTGGATGCAAAGAATATAATCAATCTGATTTTGGTATTGACCATCTGGTGATGTCCATGTATAGTCTTCTCTTGCATTGTTGGAAGAGAGTGTTTGCTATGACCAGTGTGTTCTCTTGGCAAAACTCTATTAGCCTTTGTCCTGCTTCATTTTGTACTCCAAGGCCAAATTTTTCTGTTACTCCAGGTGTTTCTTGACTTCCCACCATTGCATTCCAGTCCCCTATAATGAAAAGGAAACCTTTTTTGGGTGTTAGTTCTAGAAGATCTTATAGGTCTTCATAGAACCATTCAATTTCAGCTTCTTCAGCATTACTGGTTGGGGCATAGACTTGGATTACTGTGATACTGAATGTAAACTATTTTTACATTATATTCTAAATCCTTTGTTGCCATTTCAACATTCTTCAAAGAAAATCACCAGGAATAGCTACCTTCTCAAGAAACTACTTTTTTGCTCATCCCTCAGAAGCAATTCCTCATCTGTTAAAGTTTTACCATGAGATGGTAGCAATTCAGTCACATCTTCAGGCTTCACTTCTAATTCTAGTTCTCCTGCTTTTCCACCACATCTGCAGTTCCTCCCTCCATTGAAGTCTCAAACCCTTCAAAGTTATCCAGAAGGGTTAAAATCAACTTCCTCTAAACTCCTGTTTAATTGATAGTCTGACCTTGTCCCAAGAATCACAAATATTCTTAATGACAACTAGAATAGTGAATCCTTTCCAGAAGGTTTTCAATCTACTTTTCCCAGATCCATCAGAAAAATCACTGTTTATGGCAGCTCTGTCATTTCAAAATGTCTTAAATAATAAGACTTGAAACTGGAAACCATTCCTTAGTCCATGACCTCCATAATGGATGCTGTGCTAGCCAGCATGAAAACAACATTAATCTCACTGTACATCTCCATCAGAGCTCTTAGGTGACCAGATGCATTGTCAATGAGCAGTAATATGTCAAAAGGAATCTTTTTTTGAGCAGTAGGTCTCAACAGTGGGCTTAAATTATTTAGTAAACCATATCATGAATAGATGTGCTGCCATCTAGGCTTTGTTTTTCCATTTACAGAGCACAAGCAGAATAGATTTAGCATCATTCTTAATGGCCCTTGGGGGCTTCCCTGGAAGCTCAGATGGTAAAGCGTCTTCCTACAATGCAAGAGACCTGGGTTTGATCACTGGGTCAGGAAGATCCCCTGGAGAAGGAAATGGCAACCCACTCCAGTATTCATGCCTGGAAAATCCCATGGACCGAGGAGCCTGGGGAGCTACAGTCCATGGGGTCACAAAGACTTAGACATGACTGAGTGACTGAACTGAGTTGACGGATTCTTTGGCAGTTTCCTAATTTGTCTCAGCCTTCGTAGAATTGAAGGAATTTAAGACCTTGCTCTGGATTAGGTTTTGGCTTCAGGGAATGGTGTGACCGGCTAAATCTTCCATCCAGACCAGTGAAACTTCTTCCATACCACAAATAAGGATGTTTCATTTTCTGATCATTCAAGAGTTCACTGGAGTAGTGATTTTAATTTCCTTCAAGAACTTTTCCTTTTCATTCACAACTTGACTAACTTTTTGGCAAAAGAGGCCTAAATTTTGGCTGATCTCAGCTTATAATGGGCTTCCCTCATAGCTCAGTTGGTAAAGAATCTGCCTGCAATGCAGAAGACCCTGGTTCGATTCCTGGGTCAGGAAGATCCCTGGAGAAGGGATAGGTTACCCACTCCAGTATTCTTGGTCTTCCCTTGTGGCTCAGCTGGTAAAGAATCTGCCTGCAACACAGGAGACCTGGGTTTGGTCCTTGGGTTGGAAGATCCCCTGGAGAAGAGAAAGGCTACCCACTCCAGTATTTTGACCTGGAGAATTCCATGGACTATATAGTCCATGGGGTCGCAAAGAGTTGGACATAACCGAGAGACTTCCACTTTCACTTTCAGCTTATAATGACTTCCTCACCAAGCTTAATCATTTCTAGCTTTTTTTTTTTTTTAATTTTTTTATTAGTTGGAGGCTAATTTCTTCACAACATTTCAGTGGGTTTTGTCATACATTGATATGAATCAGCCATAGATTTACACTTATTCCCCATCAATTAAAAAGTGTCTCAAGACACTGCTATAAAATCAGTGTAAATCAGCCAACAGGTGTCAGAATGGCCAGGTAATAACATATTTTTCTGTCATTTGTGGTGGAGACAGTTCAGTTCTCTGTGGATACTCGTGTGTTCCACTACATTTCCCAGCCTCCCTTGCAGGTCTGTTGGGGCATCTCTGGCCAAGGGATTACAGACAGAGGTGGCAGGTGCCACTAATGCATTTCGTAGGTATCTTGACCACTTTCAGAATGAGTTAGAGATGTATCGAGTATATAACTAGATAAATATTTACCTTTAGAGAAGATAAACAAAAGAAGAGTTGAATGACACATTCCTGATTAGTAGTGGTTTTAGAACTCAGAACGAAAGTGGACATTACTCTTCTTAACATACTGAAAAATTTCACCTTTGCTAAAATGTTAGCCTTCGAACTCCAACCTCAGAAAATGGCTTTGCAGAAGAACAAAATTATCACTTAATATATTTTTTAAATTCTTACACCAGAAGGGTAATGAAATTAAAAATGGATTTAAGGAATTGGGCTTCCCTGGTGGCTCAGATGGTAAAGAATCTACCTGCAATGCAAGAGCCCCAGGTTCAATCCCTGGGTTGGGAAGATCCCCTGGAGAAGGGAATAGTGAAGTGAAGTTGCTCAGTTGTGTCTGACTCTTTGCGACCCCATGGACTGTAGCCTACCAGGCTTCTCCGTCCATGGGATTTTCCAGGCAAGAAAACTGGAGTGGGTTACCATTTCCTTCTCCAGGAGATTTTCCCAACCCAGGGATTGAACCCAGGTCTCCCTCATTGTAGGCAGACGCTTTACCGTCTAAGCCACCAGGGAAGTCTCTGCCCACTAATTAGTAGATATCTTAGGAACACTTATATAGATTAAAGTGGAATTCACAAGTTGGTGCTTTTCTGACAGAGCATTATTAACTATACACTGAAAACCACAGATAATTCTGGGATCTTTTACAGCACAATTATTTTGACAGATATAAGCAATAACTTCATTTAATTTGATCACTACCTCAACCATAATTGCTCTCATAATATTGAGCTACATTTACATTCAGGTTAAGATCATTCAACAAGAAGTCATGCCTGAACTTTTACGTGCTTCAAGCAAACCAAACACTTACTCACATAAACCAATAGAAAAGTTTATCATTACAGAACCAAATCTTAGGTAGGATCTATACATTTTTGTTAGATAATATTTAGTAGCATAACTGAATCTACTTACTAACTGGAATAATTACTTAATAAATCTCTAGAAAAAGCCTGCCCAAGGTATAAGACATAAATGTAACACAAAGTCACTCTTTTGAAATCTGTTTAAAAGTTAAGTTTTCATTTATTTAGAACAGCCACCTGACATGATCCTCTATATAGAAAACCCTAAAGACTCTACCAGAAAATTACTAGAGCTAATCAACGAATATAGTAAAGTTGCAGGATATAAAATTAACACACAGAAATCCCTTGCATTCCTATATACTAACAATGAAAAAACAGAAAGAGAAATTAAGCAAACAATACCATTCACCATTGCAACAAAAAGAATAAAATACTTAGGAGTATATCTACCTAAAGAAACAAAGGACCTATACATAGAAAACTATAAAACACTGATGAAAGAAATCAAAGAGGACACAAACAGATGGAGAAACATACCGTGTTCATGGATTGGAAGAATCAATATTGTCAAAATGGCTATTCTACCCAAAGCAGTCTATAGATTCAATGCAATCCCTATCAAGCTACCAACGGTATTTTTCACAGAACTAGACCAAAGAATTTCACAATTTGTATGGAAATACAAAAAACCTCGAATAGCCAAAATAATCTTGAGAAAGAAGAATGGAACTGGAGGAATCAACCTGCCTGACTTCAGACTCTACTACAAAGCCACAGTCATCAAGACAGTATGGTACTGGCACAAAGACAGGAAAATATAGATCAATGGAACAGAATAGAAAGCCCAGAGATAAATCCACAAACCTATGGACACCTTATCTTCGACAAAGGAGGCAAGAATATACAATGGAAAAAAGACAACCTCTTTAACAAGTGGTGCTGGGATAACTGGTCAACCACTTGTAAAAGAATGAAACTAGAACACTTTCTAACACCATACACAAAAATAAACTCAAAATGGATTAAAGATCTAAATGTAAGACCAGAAACTATAAAACTCCTAGAGGAGAACATAGGCAAAACACTCTCCGACATGAATCACAGCAGGATCCTCTATGACCCACCTCCCAGAATATTGGAAATAAAAGCAAAAATAAACAAATGGGACCTAATGAAACTTAAAAGCTTTTGCACAACAAAGGAAACTATAAGCAAGGTGAAAAGACAGCCCTCAGATTGGGAGAAAATAATAGCAAATGAAGAAACAGACAAAGGATTAATCTCAAAAATATACAAGCAACTCCTGCAGCTCAATTCCAGAAAAATAAATGACCCAATCAAAAAATGGGCCAAAGAACTAAACAGACATTTCTCCAAAGAAGACATACAGATGGCTAACAAACACATGAAAAGATGCTCAACATCACTCATTATTAGAGAAATGCAAATCAAAACCACAATGAGGTACCATTACACGCCAGTCAGGATGGCTGCTATCCAAAAGTCTACAAGCAATAAATGCTGGAGAGGGTGTGGAGAAAAGGGAACCCTCTTACACTGTTGGTGGGAATGCAAACTAGTACAGCCGCTATGGAAGAACAGTGTGGAGATTTCTTAAAAAACTGGAAATAGAACTGCCATATGACCCAGCAATCCCACTTCTGGGCATACACACTGAGGAAACCAGATCTGAAAGAGACACGTGCACCCCAATGTTCATCGCAGCACTGTTTATAATAGCCAGGACATGGAAGCAACCTAGATGCCCATCAGCAGACGAATGGATAAGGAAGCTGTGGTACATATACACCATGGAATATTACTCAGCCATTAAAAGAATTCATTTGAACCAGTCCTAATGAGATGGATGAAGCTGGAGCCCATTATACAGAGTGAAGTAAGCCAGAAAGATAAAGAACATTACAGCATACTAACACATATATATGGAATTTAGAAAGGTGATAACGATAACCCTATATGCAAAACAGAAAAAGAGACACAGAAATACAGAACAGACTTTTGAACTTTGTGGGAGAATGTGGGTGGGATATTTCAAAAGAACAGCATGTATACTTCTATGGTGAAACAGATCACCAGCCCAGGTGGATGCATGAGACAAGTGCTTGGGCCTGGTGCACTGGGAAGACCCAGAGGAATCGGGTGGAGAGGGAGGTGGGAGGGGGGATCGGGATTGGGAATACATGTAAATCCATGGCTGATTCATATCAATGTATGACAAAACCCACTGGAAAAAAAAAAAAAATCTTACTTACCTGTTCAAAAAAAAAAATAAATAAAAAATAAAACTTGCTCTCATTAGGGTAAAAGTAAAAAAAAAAAAAAAAATAGAACAGCCACCATCTGTGGCTAGGAAAATTATTATTACTATATATACATACATAGTGCATTTGTTATCCAGACATTAGAGCAGCAAAATAAAATTTAGTTACCTAGTCATCTAGTAATATTTTATATCTATTAAGGAAAGCATTGCTTTAACTAGAAAATTCAGCATGCTCAGTCTTGGCCATTATATCTAACAAGGAGCTATACCAATAAAACACTAAATTCTGAAGACACTGAAGAACAATTTTGACATTAAGAACTCTACAGAAAGACTGCTATTTATGTCATTACCCAGTAATATTTTAGACCTTAAACATCACCACTGTCCTTTGGAATTTATATAAAAGTCTTTTTTTTTTTTTCCCTACTGGTGACCAATAGAATCTTAGGCTTCTTTGCATTTAATTATAGTATTTTGGTTCTGAGTCCTATTTAGTTGCTATTTAGTTCAGTTAAAATTCTGTATCACCAATAGAAGATGTTAAAATTCCATGATGAGACTGGATAAAGACATTCTAGTAAAATGGTTCAGGTTTCCAACCCCAGAATAAAACATAAATGAATTCTGTCTTGGTAGTTAATGGCATTGTAAAGATTAAATGAGATAAAGTCTTAATGAAGTCCTCACAGATAGTAAATACCTGTTAAGTATTGAGGTGTTTCCTTTTCTGACTTGTTATTGTTTAGCCCATGGTTATCACTGAGGTTTTTTTTTTTTTTTTTTTTTTTTTTTTTTTTTTTTTTTTTTTTTTTTTTTTTTTTTTTTTTTTTTTTTTTTTTTTTTTTTTAAGTATTGAGGTGTTTCCTTTTCTGACTTGTTATTGTTTAGCCCATGGTTATCACTGAGGTTTTAAATCAAAGTGAAAGAAGTTTTCTTTATGTTTTAAGCCAAGCGACTCTCTACTGTGCTTTAGACTAGATGGCGTGTTCTTTGAGGAGAGTAACCATACCCACTCTGTACCCCTAATTTCTACAAGTTACAGGCACATATTAGAGGTACTCAGTAAAGAAGTGTGTTAGCCGCTTAGTTGTGTTCGACCGTTTACAACCCCATGGACTGTAGCTCTCCAGGTTCCTCTGTCCACAGAATTCTCCAGGCAAGAAATACTGGAGTCGGTAGCTATTCCCTTCTCCAGAAGATCTTCCTGACCCAGTGATCAAACATGGGTCTCCTGCATTGCAGGCAGATTCTTTACCGTCTGAGCCACCAGGGAACCCCACTCAGTAAAGATGTGTTGAATAAATGAATGATGGAGCCAGTAATCAATAATCATTCGATGTGTATATGCCTCCACACAAAGAAGGCCCAAAGAGTTTCTGTGTCACAGCAAAAAAGCAGATCACTGAGCTCAGTCTCTTTATTTCTAGTGTTACATAAACCCATAATTGTTGACTCACTAACATGAACTTCCTGTCTTAAGGCTTTCTGAAAATCAAGAAATCATTTTAAATGATTTGTAACCAACTCGAGCATCAATAACAGGATAGGACAATAAGTTGATAAATTCTTAGATAAATGTTCAGTTAACACTTGTGATTAACAAATTCACCAAAATATAAATTAAATATATCCCAGTCCCATCACTTCATGGCAAATAGATGGGGAAACAGTGGAAACAGTGGCTGACTTTATTTTTCTGGGCTCCAATATCACTCCAGATGGTGACTGCAGCCATGAAATTAAAAGACACTTACTCCTTGGAAGGAAAGTTATGACCAACCTAGACAGCATGTTAAAAAGCAGAGACTTTAGTTTGTCAACAAAGGTCTGTCTAGTCAAGGCTATGGTTTTTCCAGTGGTCATGTATGGATGTCAGAGTTGGAATATAAAGAAAGCTGAGCACTGAAGAATTGATGCTTTTGCACTGTGGTGTTGGAGAAGACTCTTGAGAGTCCCTTGGACTGCAAGGAGATCCAACCAGTCCATCCTAAAGGAGATCAGTCCTGAGTGTTCATTGGAAGGACTGATGTTGAAGCTGAAAGCAATACTTTGGGCACCAGATGCGAAGAGCTGACTCATTTGAAAAGACCCTAATGCTGGGAAAGATTGAGGGCAGGAGGAGAAGGGGATGACAAAGGATGAGATGGTTGGATGGGATCACCGACTCAATGACATGGGTTTGGATGGACTCCGGGAGTTGGTGATGGACAGGGAGGCCTGGAGTGCTGCGGTTCATGGGGTTGCAGAGTCAGACATGACGGAGCAGCTGAACTGAACTGAACTGAATTGATACCCACTTATAAAGATGTTAAGATGTTGAGAAATTGACTTGATTTTCAAAGGTGAGCAAATTTCTACTAGTGCTTTTCTGAGTTTTTATTTACCCTCTTTTATTCAAAAAGCACTTATTGAGCATTTCCTGAATTAAGGTAGAATTCTGAGCTTGGAAGACAAGGATGAGGATGCCCTGGCCCTACCCCAGAGGCCATCACCATTGAGCTGGGAAAGCATAAACCTGTACAACCAATGGTAACACAAACTGGGATGTGGTAAATGCTGTAGACACCAGTGGGTGTACATGTGGTTTCCAACATACATTATCTCTCTGTGCATATATTTCTTGGTTAAAACCATGACTCATCTATTCAGTACAGCACAGTTCCAAAAACAGCAATTTTCACAGATTTTTTTCTGAATTCATAGAGTGAAATTTAACAGTTCTTCACTTTTCTATTCAATTGAGAAAAGAAGGCTAAGAAGGCTTACCTACATCTCTGGAGAATCAAGAGTTCTGGCACTTTCAATTCCCTGTTGGTCTATATTTTGTAAATGATTTATACAAGGGCAAACTTAAGATTGTTTTTTTTATCCTCTATGACAAATTTCTCCCCATAATAAGAGCAAAAAACCTCCTGCCTGCAAAAGCTGCTTGATGTTTTTAAAGAAAATTTAAAAAATGAAATGAATAGGAGTAGCTAAAAAATTCAATGAATCTAATGTTCTTCAAATAATTCAACAAAGAAATAAGGTTAATATTACTACAGTTAATTGACATATTTACTGTTGATAAGTAACTACCTGGGCAATTTTATTTTCTATATTTTCTGTGATTTCTTTCTTATAACAATGAAAAACCTGGAAATATGATATAACTTTTTAAAGCCAGAGATTAAGATTCAAGAGACCTGGATTCTGGATATTGTTGCTGTTTAGTCACTAAGCTGCATCTGACTTTTTGTGACCCCATGAGCTGTAGCCTGCCAGGCTCCTCTATCTATGAGATTTCCCAGGCAAGAATACTGGAGTGTGTTGTCATTTCCTTCTCCAGGGACTCTTCCCCACTTAGGGATGGAGTTCATGTCTCCTGCATTGGCAGGCAGATTCTTTTACCACTGAGCCACCAGGGAAGCCCTCCATTTTGGATATACTCAATCCCTAATTGTTGACAAGCTACTTAAAGGTCTTTGCATACCATCTGTGAGGCAAGAAGTTGGGAACAACCTAACCCTACTGCCGATGGTGTTAAATGCCGCTGCATACCAGGGATCCAAGAGATGTCTCATGAAATGAGAAGCTTCCAAAGCCCATAGTTTAAAAGAAAACTCAAGCAAATAAATAAATAAAACTCAAATAAATAAATTCTGTATTCATTTAGAGAAAATAAATACACCATTTTCTTTAAATTGCTAGAATAGTAAATGAGGCACAGAGCTACAAGAAAGAAAAATAAAAACATTATCATCAAATTAAAATTCTACATGGAAAGTAAATTAAGCCCTCTGAGTCACAACTAGAAATATCCTGCTTGCTATGATATTTTTAGGGTTTGTTTTAAGTTATAGAATATACATGTATATTTTCTAGGTATTAAAAGCTCATAGTAAGCAAAAAAATAAAAGTCAGAGCCATTAAGAAAGTTCACGCTTCATTTCTTCTCTTTATTCCTTTGCTTTAAACTCTTTAAGAACTCTTCCTAGAAAGAGACATTCTGAATCTGTACCAAAATTTGGGGAGATGATTTAAAAATAACTTCAACCTACACAGAAACTTTTTGGAGTAAAAATAACAGCTGAAGTTTTAAGATTTTTTTGGATAATTTCTTAAATTCAGACTAGTCTCAAAATATGTAAAAAGTAAACTTTTGTTTGTTTGCTTTTGGTTTGGTTCTTAAGGGCTAATGCCCATGGTAAATGACTAGGATCATGGACACTAAGGAAATGGCTTACAATCACAAAGCTTGCATATGGTCCAGATATTCTAACCAGAAATTCAGGCCTGCTCGTTTTCCACCAGGGCACTATCACAGCTGCAACTGACTGCATTAACCAAACATGTATATCATTCATTCATTCATTCATTATGCAAATATTTGGTGAGCGCCCACCCAATGCCAGATACTATTGTTAGTACTACAACACAGCTGTGTGCAGAAGAGACAAAATCCCAACAATGTGCTGCTAATAATTCAACAACTGGCTGGGGGTGGGGGAGGGAAGAGGACTTATCTGCACCAATTGTTTATTTACATAATGTACATATTCCTGTCATGACAGAGTTCAACCTACCAACCCAACATCACTGAACTTCAAGCGGGGAAGAGGTGTGCACACTCAACGCTTGTGAGCCTTGTCAGCCTGTGGGAGCTCACAGCACATCACTGAAAAACTTCCGTGCCCAAGTGAAAAATGTATTCCAGCAGAGAGAAACAACATGCTAGTCACATATATCAAAAGCTGTCATGGAGGGGACAAAAGAAAAAGACAAAGAAGTTGGGTAGGAGGTGTGAGATAGGCAGTGTGGAGTAGGAAGGGGCAAGTTTAGATAGATAAGCAGGAAAGACTCCTTTAAAAATGAACATTTGAGCCAAGTTCTGAAGGTAGTGAATGAGTGAGCCAAGTGGGTAATAAAGGAAGAGCATTTTAAGGAAGTGTGTCTAGGTGGCAATACCCAAGGCAAAGGCTTGGGTATTTATTTAAGAATTTTTACCATTAGTGAGGTGGGAAGACATCTCACTGACCAAATGGTTTTTCTGTTTTGTTTGTCTTGTTCCAAGCAGTGACGTGATCTCACTTATATTTTTAAAATATCTCTCTTGCCGATGTTTTGAGAGTAAACCCCTTGGGGGTGAACGAGGTGGAAGCTCCTGCAATAACCCAGGCTTGGATAAGAATCAGTTCAGTTTAGTTGAGTCGCTCAGTCATGTCCGACTTTTTGCGAACCCATGAACCCCAGCACGCCAGGCCTCCCTGTTCATCAACAACTCCTGGAGTTTACCCAAACTCATGTCCATTGAGTCGGTGATGCCACCCAACCATCTCATCCTCTGTTGTCCCCTTCTCTTCCTGCCTTCAATATTTCCCAGTATCTGGGTTTTTCAAATGAGTCAGTTCTCTGCATCAGGTGGCCAAAGCACTGGAGTTACAGCTTCAACATCGGTCCTTCCAGTGAACACCCAGGACTGATCTCCTTTAGGATGGACTGGTTGGATCTCCTTGTAGTCCAAGGGACTCTCAAGAGTCTTCTTCAACACCACAGTGCAAAAGCATCAATTCTTCGTCACTCAGATTTCTTTATAGTCCACTTTCACACCCATACCACACCATACTAGAAAAACCATAGTCTAGACTAGACGGACCTTTGTTGGCAAAGTAAGTCTCTGCTTTTTAATATGCTGTCTAGGTTGGTCATCACTTCCCTTCCAAGGACTAAGCGTCTTTTAATTTCATGGCCACAGTCACCATCTGCAGTGATTTTGGAGCCCCCCAAAATAAAGTCAGCCACTGTTTCTACTGTTTCCCCGTCTATTTGCCATGAAGTGATGGGACCAGATGCCATGATCTTAGTTTTGTGAATGTTGAGCTTTAAACCAACTTTTCCACTCTCCTCTTTCACTTTCATCAAGAGGCTCTTTAGTTCTTCACTTTCTGCCATAATGGTGGTGTCATCTGCATATCTGAGGTTATTGATATTTCTCCTGGCAATCTTGATTCCAGCTTGTGCTTCTTCCAGACCAGCGTTTCTCATGATGTACTCTGCATATAAGTTAAATAAGCAGGGTGACAGTATACAGCCTTGACGTACTCCTTTTCCTATTTGGAACCAGTGTGTTGTTCCATGTCCAGTTCTAACTGTTGCTTTCTGACCTGCATACAGGTTTCTCAAGAGGCAGGTCAGGGGGCCTGGTATTCCTATCACTTGAAGAATTTTCCACACAGTCAAATACTTTGGTATAGTCAATAAAGCAGAAGTAGATGTTTTTCTGAAACTCTCTTGCTTTATCTATGATCCAGCGGTGTTGGCAATTTGATCTCTGGTTCCTGTGCCTTTTGTAAATCCAGCTTGAACATCTGGAAGTTCACGGTTCACATACTATTGAAGCCTGGCTTGGAGAATTTTAAGCATTACTTTACTAGCGTGTGAGATGAGTGCAATTGTGCAGTAGTTTGAGCATTCTTTGGCATTGCCTTTCTTTGGGATTGGAATGAAAACTGACCTTTTCCAGTCCTGTGGCCACTGCTGAGTTTTCCGCATTTGCTGGCATATTGAGTGCAGCACTTTCACAGCATCATCTTTTAGGATTTGAAATAGCTCAACTGGAATTCCATCACCTCCACTAGCTTTGTTTGTAGTGATGCTTCCTAAGGCCCACTTGACTTTGCATTCTAGGATGTCTGGCTCTAGGTGAGCGATCACACCATTGTGATTAACTGGGTCATGAAGATCTTTTTTGTATAGGTCTTCTGTGTATTCTTGCCACCTCTTCTTAATATCTTCTATTTCTGTTAGGTCCATACCATTCCTGTCCTTTACTGAGTCTATCATTGCATGAAATGTATCTCTAATTTTCTTGAAGAGCTCTCCAGTCTTACCATCAGAATGGATCAGAATGGTAATGGAGAAATTGGTGAGATTCTAGATATACTTTTAAAGGGGCGCCAACAGAATCTGCTGACAGATTGTATGCAAAGTGTCGTCCAAAAGATGATTCTGAAGATTTTGTTCTAAGCAACTGGAAAGAGGGGTTTAGCATGTACTGAATTAGAGCAGAGCAATTTTGAAGGGAAGGTCAAGGATTTGGTTTGGTATATGTATCATTTGCTACACCTATTAGACATCTAAGCTGAGCTGTAGAACAAGCAATTGGGTATGTTAGCCAGGTTTCAGGGAAAGGTTTTGCTAGAGGTGTAATTGGGGAGTATTCACAGTATCGGTAACATTTAAAACACTAGGACTCAAATGAGAGTCCCACAAGAGAGAACATGAACTTAGTGATTTAGTTAGCTACTTAACAAAAACATATTCTCAGTGCTCTGCAAGTATCAACTCACTTGAGTCTCATAAACCTACTACCTTTTCCCTTTTTATTAATTAACCAAGGCACAGTAAGGTTAACTAACTTGCCCAAGCTCACAAGTAAATGGCTGAATCAGAATTTCTAACCCGGGCTGTTCAGATCCAGAGTTCTTTTTTTTTTTTTTAATTTTAATTAAAGGAGGATAATTACTTTACAATATTGTGGTGGTTTTTGCCATACATCGACATGAATCAGTCACGGGTACACATGTGTCCCGCCATCCTGAACCCCTCTCCCACCTCCCTCCAAACCCCATCCCCCTGGGTTGTCCTAGACCACCAGCTGAGTGCTCGGCTTCATGCATCAAACTTGCGCTGGTCATCTGTTTTACATACGGTAATATACATGTTTCAATGCTATTCTCTCAAATCATCCCACCCTCATCTTCTCCCACAGAGTCCAAAAGTCTGTTCTTTACATCTGTGTCTCTTTTGCTGCCTTGCATTTAGGATTGTCATTACTTTCTCTCTAAATTCCACATATATATATATATATATATATATATATATATATATATATATATATATATGTTGATACACTGTATTGGTTTTTCTCTTTCTGACCTACTTCACTCCAGATCCAGAGTTCTTATTAGAGAAATTATCTGAAAGCCTGGAAATTTTTGGCACCACAACAATTTAGAGGCCAGGGAAATAAAATAGATCAGAAAACCCTATTCATAGAACATGATACATTTTATTTTTCCATAGAAATTCTAACTACACTCAGTGTGAAGAGTAGATTTACCAATGTTTTGTTTCCTTTGCACTTGCCTATATCTTCTATAATAAGCATGTTACTTCTAGAATTAGAAAATATTGTATTAAAATAATATTATTTTGAGTTGTTTTTTAAACCTCATTTCAAGGGACATATGTCATTCTGTGTATACAACCCATCTCAATGAGAAAATACAGAAAAAAATCATTACAGAAAAAATGGAAGTGCTCTCTGCTTGGAGTATGATTAGAGCTACTATAAAATTTACCAGCCACATAACAATTCCTAGGGTAAAACCGAGCTCTATTAATGATACAAAGACCACAGACTTAAGTCAGAATGACCTAAACAGACTGGGTACCAGTGCCTCAGGTGGACTTTTTCTTAAGACTATCATTTGTATGAATACAAGAGTGCAGACCCTTCTATTGCCCATGTACACTACCTTCTCACTAGTAGGTTAGAGATACCTTTATTTGTCATTATTGCTGCTGGTCTTATTGTTTCCCAACTGCTGGCTAGAACAGGGCATTGAAAAACAAACGGAGGACTGTGTGTGTGCTCAGCTGTGTCTGACTCTTTGCGGCCTCATGGATTGTAGCCCACTGAGGCTTCTCTGTCCATGGAATTCTCCAGGCAAGAATACTGGAGAGGGTTGCCATTCCCTTCTTCAGGGGATCTTCCCAACTCAGGAACCAAAACCCTGTCTCTTGCGTCGTCTGCATTGGCATGTGGATTTTTTACCAGTAGCGCCACCTTGGAAGCCCAAGCCAAGCACTGCCTACATACTGTTATATTTGAGTACTGGAGAGACTCTACTTGGGGCTCATTAGTCCTTGGATGAAACATAGTATCATCTATTTCAGCTATTTTGATTATTTAAACTACATTTTAAGGATTTGAAAAAGACATATTAGTGATGTTAAATATAGTAAGAAATCACTTTCTACAGTGATTAAGTACAATATTTACAATCATTAAAAAGAATTATCTTAAAAAAAAAAAAGAATTATCTTCATTCCTATTCTAAGATAAATGAACTGGGGGGAAAAAATCTAGGCATCCAATTCTACTCCCTAGGCTACTTTTAATTCTACACTTTAGTGTGAAACGTGCAAGATGGAATGGCAAAATGGAAATACAAGGGAATATACTGTACCTTGTTTTACCTGTAAGGAACACACACCTGACAAAAGGCAATTTTCACATCCAAGGTTGGTTCACTGCAGTAGTACAATAAATGGAGGCTCATAAATACCTACAGAAAAAAAGGGGGCATGAATTGCTAACTCACCTAATCATTCATTATTTAATAGTTATAAACTTTAGTATAATTTGAATTATACACAAGGTGTCATGCACAACATATATTTGGCATAATCCTTTTCAGACCAGTGCTAGGTACTTTTCACAAATTTCAAATATTAAATAAAATAAGGTTAAAAAAAAAAGGTTTTATCAGCTATAATGATGGATGCCACCACAATCATAAAGACTAGATATAAGAAATTGAATATACCTAATATGTTAAAGTTAATTACATCCTATCACAGAGCACTTTCAGTTCTGGGCTTTGCTGGTGGCTCAGATGGTAAAGAATCTGCCTGCAATGCAGGAGACTCAGGTTAGATCCTTGGGTCAGGAAGATTCCCTTAGAGAAATGAATGGCTACCCGCTCCAGTAGTCTTGCCTGGAGAATCCCATGGAAAGAGGAGCCTGGCAGGCTATAGTTCATGGGGTCAAAGTTAAGTACATCTTATCACATAGCACTTTTCAATTCTAGGCATCTAATTCTTAAAAATATCAAATATATGCTCAAGAAGATACATATAAGAATATTTATTGTAGAATTAAGGGATATTAAATGAAATTTAGGGCTCTCCCGGGGTTCAGTGGTAGAGAATCTGCCTGCAATGCAGAAGAGGCAGGAGACTCTGGTTCAGTATCTGGGTCCAGAAGATCCCCTGGAGAAGGAAAAGACAACCCACTCCAGTTTTTTTACCTAGATAATCCCATGGACAGAAGAACCTGGTGGGCTATAGTCCATGCAGTCGCAAAGAGTCAGACAGGACTGAAGCAACTGAGTACACACTCAAATAAAATTTAATTTATAATAAAATTACAGACAGGACTTGGAGTAATTGAATCAGAGCTTAGCGTATCAGCATAGATAAATGATGCTGATGCTGAATGGGGAAAAAGTAGCTTTCAAAAAAGTATCAGTATCATTAGTAGAATAAAATTTTGAAGTATATAAAATAATATAAATTGCTTTGTTATCTAACTATACAACCAGAGAGTAAGGCAGATACTATATTAACACGTGTTTAATTATGGTGGTAAGAAAAGATTTCAAGTATATTATTTTTTGTATGTTGGAAATATTTTTAACTTTGTAAAGTTTCAAGGAGAGGATAATAACCTAATGGTGGAAATGCCAAATTAGGTACTAGGTTATTTGGAAATGATGAGGCAGCATCAGAAAAATCCAACTGAAATCTTATTCAGTTCAACTAAACACACTTTATTGAATATTTATTATGCAAAAGATACAATTCTGTGAGATTAAACAATTTTAAAACCATTATTGACAAAGACTTCTGTTTCAGGCAATATGAATGGCTAGATAGGCTGAAAACAGCTTTCAGTGCAAAATTGCTAAAAAGGTTAGATGAAAGAGACAAAATATCTTTTAAAATGCATAGCTGCGCTGCTCAAAAAAAATGGTAAGAAAAATTCTGAGAGACTGAAAACAAAGTGAAAGGATCCATGCAGAGAAGTAAATGAGCTGAACCTGTCACTTGTGCTCAGACCATCTGCTGATGTCTTAAGATCAAAACTTTAGCTTTTAAAGGGCAGCAGGCAAGAAGCCAAAGCTTGGAACTGATCTGTGATGGGTAGTCACACTGGAAACACCTGCATAACATTTACTACAAGAAGTTTCAAACAAAACTCTGGAACAAGCAAAATAATTCCAGAAGGTCAGAATTGCAAATATATATACACATATATATTTTTTACATTAGAATGTATGTAGATTTTTTAAATACAAAGAAGAATGGAAGGAGTAGAATATATAAGACATTTCTGAAGAACAAGGTGGATATTTTGGGGGGTGGGGAGAAAATTGCTCTACCAGACAATAAGATTTAATATAAAGCTGTAGTATGTAAAGCTACAAGGTATTGATGCTGAGATAGTTGCTCATTCATGTCTGACTCTTTGTGGCCCCATGAACTGTAGCCCACGAGGCTCTTCTGTCCGTGGAATTCTCCAGGCAATAATACAGGAGTGGTTAGCCATTCTCTTCTCTGGGGGATTTACCTGACCCAGAGATGGAACCAGGGCCTCCTGCATTATAGGCAGCTTCTTTACCATCTGAGCCACCAGGGAAAGAAAGTGAAAGTGGAAGTAAAAGTCTCAGTCTTGTCTGACTCTTTGCAACCCCATGGACTGACTATACAGTCCATGAAATTCTCCAGGCCAGATTACTGGAGTGGGTAGCTGTTCCCTTCTCCAGCGGATCTTCCCAACTCAGGAATGGAGCGGGGGTTGCCTGTATTGTGGGTGGATTCTTTGTTAGATGAGCCAACCAGGGAAGCCCAAAAATAATGGAGTGGGCAGCCTAACCCTTCTCCAGGGGATCTTCCCAACCCAGGAATCGAACCAGGGTCTCCTGCATTGCAGGTGGATTCTTTACCAGCTGAGCTATCAGGGAAGTCTGATTAATAGATCAGAGAGCCCAGAAACAGATGCTTACATTCAGGGAATCAAACAGATAATGTTATGTTAATGTAGACGTTTAAACCTGGTTATATTAAAGAAATCTGGAGAAAGATGAAACTGTGCATTAAACCATGCAGAGACAATTGGTCATGAATATTGGGGCAAGGGGAGAAAGGACGTACACCCTTTGCTAAGAGACAGTTGCTTCTCGTATTTGTGCAAGTCTTACAGGCAGAGGTGCTGGCTGTCTTTATTCCGGATTATGTTCTCAAGGATAGTTATAGAAAAAACAGCCTTGGAAGGGAAAGATGCCACTCTCTGGAGTATAAAGCAGGTTTTATTACTATTTATTATCCAATATAATATAGACAAGGTGCCCCTCTGGGTTAAAGGTCAAGCATGCTAACCTCCTACTACAAGAGATTTGGGTAACCCTCTTCTGTAACACAGCTCACTGTATGCGCGGTAGTCATCTGACCTTCCTCGAGTCACCCGGTGGGAACTGGGTTTGAGAAACTGGCATGAATTCCGACACTGTAGCTCCTGCTATTAATGTGAGTAGTAAAGAACTTCTCACCTGACTCGGGAATTGCCCGAGTCTTCTTCTGCCCCAGCATCTATAAAACTCTGGCAGGCTACCGTGTTAGCTTGCAGGTAGAGTAACATCTTAGACTGTTAAAAGTTCTTGACAATCTCTACCTCACATTGTATACAAAACACAATTCCAGATGGATAAAATTGTTGAAGAAAGTCCAAACTTTAAATAACATGGAAGGAAATGTAGTTGAATGTCTGAAAAATACATCATAAGTAATATGCAAGTTGCTGGTGGGAGTTGGGAGGGAGGTTCAAGAAGGAGGACATATATGTATACCTGCAGCTGATTCAGATTGATGTATGGCAGAAACCATCACACTACCGTAAAGTAATTATTCTCCAATTGAAATAAAATTTTAAAAAAATATTTAAGTTGCTAACTTATAACGGAAACTGTTGACAAAACTGACTACTTAAAATGAATTATGTATGTTTATGAAAAAATGTGACAGGGTAAAAAAGTAGGCCATAAATTCAGAAAAGATATTTGACAGACACATACCCAGAGGAAGATTTATCCAGAATCTATAAAGAGCTCCTAAAATATAAGAATAAAAAGGAAAAAAAAAAAAGAATAAAAAGGCAAAGAATCCACAAGAAGAATGGACAATAAAACATGGATTACATTTCATAGAAAAAGAAATGTAAAAGCTTTCATAAATATATATGTAATTTTAAGCCACATTGAGATATTATTTTATACCTATCAAATTGATAAAAACTGAAAAGTATGATAATGTTTAGTTTTTACAAAGCAGTTGCTCAGATGGGGATGTTTATACACTGCTGATAGTTATACACAACTGGCAGTTGGAATAACCAAATTTAGGGGCAAAATAGCACAATGAAATAAACTTCTGCATACCCTACCACCCAGCAATTCTATTTCTACACATATTTCCAGAGACACTCCTGTGTTTTGCTACCAGGATACATACAAAAGGCAGTTCATTAGAATACGTTTGTAATGGTAAAATAAATAATAAAAACTAATACTAGGAAAAAACAAATAATCATAGCAAGACCAATGAATAAACAAACTATGGTACATTCATTGAGTACAAAGCAATGAAATGGTTGTTCAAATAAACAAGCATCAAGGTAACACAATATCATAAACATGTTAAACATGAAAAGAAATCCTACAGTATGTAGTTTCTTTTTTCTTTGATTGGGCTTCTTTTGCTCAGCAAAATGCTTTTAAATGTATCCATGTTGGCATAAATATCAGTAATTGTTCTATTTGTTGCTGAGTAAAATGTATCAGTTCATTTATCTATTCTGTTTTTAGACATTAGAGGTGTTTCTATTTTTTGAATATCAACAATGTTGCATGAACATTTATGTACATGTATTTTTGCACAAATACGTTTTTATTTCTTTGGGGAAAATATCTAAAGAAGGAATTGTTGGGTCATTGGATAAGGATATATTTAACTTATTATAAACTGTTAGACATATTGTCTACCCAATGTAGCAATGCATAAAAATTCAGTTGCTTCACATCCTTGCCAATAATTGGTGTTATCAGTTTTCTAAATTTTAATCATTCTAGTAAGTGTTTAGTAATATTTCATTATAGTTCTGTTTTTTTACTTCCCTGATGACTAATAGTGTTAACAACTTTTTCATGTATGTATTGGCCATTTATTTATCTTATTTTGTGAAGCACCTTTTCAAGTACTTTGTCCATTTGGTGGGACTGTAGATAGGGGAAGGGAGTTGTCTTTTTATAGAAATTTTAGAAATTCTCTGTTTCAGATAAAAGTTTACTATTACTTACATGTATTATGAATATTTTCTTTCAGTCTGTAACTTACATATTTGGGTTATTAATGTTGTTTTTCAGTGAATAATAATTTTATGAAATTTACTTTACAATTTATTTTCCTTTAATTATTAGTGTTTTCTTGGTTTTGTCACGGATCTTTGCCCACCGCAAGTTCATTAGGATTTTCCTGCCCATTTTTTTCATGAAGCTTGACATTGTTTTTTATTTTTAGGTCTGTGATACCTCTCCAATAAATTTCAATTCATGCTATGATGTATATGTTGAGATTCACTTTTATTTCCTTAATGATACCCAGTGGCTCAAACATTCTTGGTGAAAAGACTTTTCTTTCCATATTGAGTTGTCTTACTGCCTTGGTTCAATTGACTGTACCAGCACAAGTCTATTTCAGCACTCCATTCTATTCCATTTATTGTTGTCTGTCTTTAACCCAACATTATCCTGTCTTGAAAACTGTAGACTTATTACTGTCTTAAAATTAGGTAAATACTTCAAATTTTTCTTTGTTTTTATTTGGGAGACTAGTCAAGGTCTCTGCATTTCCACATTAATTTTAAAATCAGCCTAGTGTTTCAAAATATTAATAAATTAAAAAAGAAAAACTTCCAAAATTTTGTTTGGGATTGCATTAGAACTATAGACTACATTGGGAAGAACAGATATCTTAATGTTGAGTGTTCTATCCACCACAATCATAGTATATTTGTCCATTTACTTGAGTACTCTCTAATTTATCTTGGTAATATTTTGTAGTTTACAGTATATAAATATACCTTATATGTTTTTTAAGTTTACTGTTAAATATTTAAATTTTTGATGCAATTATAAATGACATTTTCATTTTCATTTCCTAAACACTCATTTCTAAAAATAAAGTCAATTTTTGTAAGCGGCCTTACATTTAGAAGCTTGCTAAATTCACTTATTATGTGTGTGTTAGTCACTCGGTCATGTCTGACTCTTTGGTACCCCACAGACTGTAGCCCACCAGGCTCTTCAGTCCATGGAATTCTCCAGGCAAGAATACTGGAGTGGGTTGCCATTCCCTTCTCCAGGGGATTTTCTTGATCCAGGGATTGAACTCAGGTCTCCTACATTGCAGGTGAATTCTTTCCTGGCTGAGTCACCTAAATCTAGTAAATATTTTGCTGATAGTTTAGGAGTTGCTTTATGCACAAAAAAGTCTTCAGTGAAGACAGTTTTTGCTTTTTCCTTTCCAGTACGCCTTTTTTTTTCCCACCTAATCATCCTGCCTCTGAAACAGCATTGAATAGAAGTGATGACTTGCTGATAATCTCTGCCTTTTAACAGATCCACGTATCCATTTTCATTTAAAGTAATTATGAATGTTAAGTCCATCATCATACAATTAGTTTTGAATGTGTGTACTAAGTTGTTTCAGTCCAGTTCAGCTCTGAGACTCTATGGACTGTAGCCTGTCAGTCTCCTCTGTCCATGAAGTTCTCCAGGCAAGGATACTGGACTGGGTAATAATGCCTTCCTCCAAGTGAATTTTCCCAGGGATCAAAACCACATCTCTTAGGTCTCCCACATTGGCAGGTGGGTTCTTTACCACTAGCGCCACCTGGGAAGCCATTAGTTTTGTCTTTATTCTTTTACCCCAATTTTCTGGAAGATCCTTTCTGTAAGAATTGAGTATTGTTTTGTTTCCTGTTTTATTTTACATAATAAGTTATCAGTTATACTTCTTTTTCTTTTTTTATCAGTGTTGTTCTAGAGTTTGCAATCTTCATTTTTAATTTTTAGTAAATTAGATTCAAATACTATTATTCTACTCCACACGTGTAGTTTTAAAAACTTACAATAGTATGCTTCAATTTTCACCTCTAGTCCTTTAAGGTATTGTTATCGTATATTTTATTTATACATATTTTATAAACCCTACAGCACACTGCTATTATTTTTCCTTTGCTTAAGTCATTCTATTTTAAAGAAATTAAGAATTTACAAAGAAAAGTATTTTATATTTAATTATGTATTCTATGTGTGTGTGTAGTCATTTCATATCTCTAAGTTTATTCTTAAGCACTTATATTCTTATATTTTCATGTTATTATAAATGGCATTTTTATTTCACTCCCATTTTCCAAATGCTCATTTTTAGCATTTAAAATATGATTTTCCAAGACTTTCCTGGTGGTCCAGTGGTTAAGACGTCACTTTCCAATGCAGGGGGTGTGGGTTCGATCTTTGGTCAGGGAGATAAGATCCCACATGTCTTGGGGCCAAAAACCCAAAACATAAAACAGAAGTAATATTGTAGCAAATTCAATAAAGACTTTCTACATCCAAAAAAAAAAAAAAGGTTGTTCCATCGCCGTTTCACTACCTCATGCGTGCGTGCATGTTCAGTCACTCGGTCATGTCCAACTCTTTGTGACCTTATGGACTGTAGCCTGACAGGCTCCTCTGTCCATGGGATTTTCCAGACACGAATACTGGAGCGAGCTGCCATTTCCTCCTCCAGGGGATCTTCCCGTAGAGTGCATTAAATGGGAAAATGTTCTCCCAGCCACTCTTAGTCTTTTCCTTCTTCTCACAGCACTTTGTTCATACTTTTATGATGAGTATCTTATAATACTGTAACTGTTCATATGTTTGCTCCATACTACATACATTATGACCTTCGGGGAAAATGATTATGTTTTATTCATGCTCACAACACCAGGACAGAGCACTGCTTTCAGTGTATAGTTAGTGTCAAGTAAATGTTTATTGAATAAAAAAAGAATCAAAGGAAAAAAGCTTCTTTCCTTCTCTACCATAAATCTAAGTATTTTCACTATCTTCTCATATTGAGACCTGTGAATTTTCAGTAAATTTGATGCAAAACAGATTAGTAATGAGGAGTCTGCAGGAGTGAAAGTATGAAAGAGGTAACTCAGAAATGTTACCAAGCAGGAATGTTTTGTTCTGTTCTGCTGAACTGGACATGTGGGAAATAATAACATCCAGCCCACCCACCTGAAATGAACAATGTATTTTAAATTTTAATGAATGAATAATCTTTCTATGAAAAGCAAGCATCTTGACCTTTCCTGGTTTCCATTACAAAGATTCCAAATGTATTAATAGCACCTATGACCAAGGCTACATCAAGGCAGAAGCTTCTTGTTCTACAAAGGGACATTAAAGGAAAAAGGACACTCAGTATGATAATTCTAGTGAATTACAGAAAGCTAGTCTGGTAATTATATTTCCTGATAGCATGGTAGAGAACATCTGGCACCATTACATAGAAACAGCATAAATGGCCAGGGCATTATCCTGACATTAGTCTGCAGTGGAATTAGTGAGAGCATCTTGGTATCTATGAATAGCTTGAAAAGGGAGGGAATGATGACTGGGGTAGTTTAGTGCTTTCAATTACTGGTTGTTCTTTTGGGAAAACCCCCATATGTTCATTTCTTGCCATGTACTCTACTGAGCTCCTCCTCATTACATGCCTATAGGAGTTAATGGCTACTCTGAGCAGAACAGTAGGCCAAATTGTATGAATGAGATACACTTGAGAATTCATTAGGCTAAACTGGTGCACAGCAGTTGCTATAAAAGAATGTAACTATGATGTGTTTTAATAGCTTAGATCAATACTTAAATTCTTTTGTGTGTGAGATGTGCCAGCTAAACCACAGGAAGCTCGAGAATCTTCATAGATGAAAAAATCAAATTGTTCTGGGCAGCTCCAGGCCCCCATGGTTTGTCACTGAAATGCAATATACACAGGGGAAAACCAAATGAACTACGGATTCCAAAAATAGCCTAAGGTCCAGCAGTTGCCAAGTTGAGTTGGTACACAACAAACTCATTGTCTGTAAATAATTTTTATATTTCATACATCTCACATTTATTATAAATGACCAACAGCCTGCAAGCATATATACAATATTAAAATACAAAGTCACAGTTAATTACACAAAACACTCCCTCTTCTATGCCCAAAACAATTCTTCCAACTATGTGCAGAAAAAAAGTAATTATATTTTGAAACTAGTAATTATCTTTCCAAGTGCTGATATAGAAAATGAAATTTAATTTTCTATTAACAACTGTTTATATGTTCACTTTAAAATATTATTAAGTCTTTACATCCATGGACTATCATTTAGGGCAGGGCTTAGCAAGCTGTAGTCCATGGACCAAATTCAACTCACGACCTGCTTGTAAATAAAGTTTTATTGGAACACAGCCCATTGATTTATTTACATATATCGAAGGCTGCTTTCACACTACAGTGGCAGAGTTGAGTAATTGGGGGAGGTAATATATGGCCTGCAAAGTCTAAAATATTTACCATCTCACCATCTAGCACTCTTCCCACAAACATCTAGGAGAACATAATTAGCTTCAGAAAATACGCTATCTCCTTTCAAGGAATCAGTGCTTGTCTACCTCTAAAAGCTACATATCTCTTAAGATACTATTTATACAACAAGATGATTCCTTCCACAGAAGTCCTCTGATAAGCTTACTTAGCGGAAATAAAGCAATAGAGACCGAAATGTAAGAGATGGGTTGTTGTATTTTGTTGTTGTTTAGTCACTAAGTTGTGCCTGACTATTTTGCAACCAGAGATGGGGAAAGAGGCAAATGAGGAAGAAAGGGAGTGGACTGTTAAGAGATAGAACATATCAAATAAAAGATGAAGACATGGTGAAATTCACCAACTCAAGAATTATAACACGTACAAACATTTTTAAGCTTTCTGAATTTTGGACATAGAGCATTGCTTCCAGTCCTTGAAACCTGGTAAAGTTAGCTAACTGAAACTCTTATATCATAAAACTCTACATGTGCTGGGTAAAATATAACAAAAAATTAACAGACAGCTGAATTTATAGTAAAAAAGGAAACCTGCCAGTGATATTGAAGTTAATAAGCTTACAATATCTGAGTGTGCACATTTCTTGCCACCTCCATGCTCAATGACACTACTTCAGTTGTTTAAAACTGGCTATGCTTGGGATATGCTACAAACCCGAGCACTTTTTCTCAGAGAGCTTATAATTAAACATTTACTAACATACCACTGGAAATTACCAGGTACCAAAAATGATAGGAAAAAAAACACTAAAAGATGAATCATCTATTTTCTATAAATATCATGAGAAAGCAAACATGACAAGTGAGAATCGTTAGATACTATGAAAGAAATATCACCACCACAAGAATTTCAGACATGACAGAAAAAACAGAAAGACCATATGAAGGAATGAGCAAAATAATTAGAGTCAAAATAAATGTCATAAGAAATAAGAGATAAAAGGAAAAATGGATTTATTTGAAAATGAACTAAATAGAAATTGTGAAAAACATAGCTTTTAAATTAAAAGCCTAATAGGTTAAACAGGTTAAATTGAAACAGTTGAGCTAATGAACTGGTAGGACACTCACAGGAATTTGTGACAGAATAATAAAGAGTTGAAAAATATGAAAGATTGAGAGACATATGCGATACAAGGTCAAAAATAAATAAAATGGGAGTTCCAGAAAGAACAAAGCAAATAAATAGAAAATGCAAAGGGGCAATATCTGAAGTAATAAAATGAAGTAATAATCTGAATTTAATTCTTAAAAGCTGAAAAACATAATGAAGTGCTTAGCAGCATAGCAGTGATAGTAGATAGTGAAGTTGCTCAGTCGTGTTGCTCTTTGCGACCTTGTGGACTGTAGCCCACCAAGCTCCTCCGTCCATGGGATTCTCCAGCTAAGAGTACTGGAGTGGGTTGCCATTTCCTTCTCCAGGGGATCTTCCCGACCCAAGGATCAAACCCAGGTCTCCCGCATTGCAGGCAGACACTTTAACCTCTGAGCCACCAGGGAAGCCTGGCAGGATAGATAAAAATAGCTTAGCTTAGCAGGATATACAAGAATAAATCCATGCCTAGAAATATCATGACCAACTGTAGAACAGCCAACACAGTGATAAAATCTTAAAAACAACTAGAGAAAGGAGTCAGAATCCCCAGAAAATAATGATTGGACTGAAATAAATAAAATAAAATAAAGTGGGCATAAAATAAAGTGGGTAGGAAAAATTATGTTTTAGAAATAAACCAATTAAAACACACTATAGAACTAACAAAATGAGAACAATAAAAAGTACAAACAAGAAAGATCAGTTTATCACCAACATATAATAGAAAGAAAAGTGTTCTAATGTTGATAAGAAAAATTCTAATTTTGATGACAAGACATAGTATGATTAGCAACCAGTTGAAAGAAAACTAATTAACATTGGAGATCACTTTCCTCCTTCACCAAAGAGAGATACAGACAGTAAGCAAGGTAGTCAATACAACAAAAAATCCCAATACAAAAATGGCTACCAAAGTAATTTTTTAAGGGTTTTGATCTTCATAGCAAAGAAACAAAAAATAAGATAGCATTTTATTCACCAGGGGCTTCCCTGGTGGCTCAGACCACAAAGAATCTGCCTGCAAAGCAGGAGTCCTAGGTTCAATCTCTAGGTTGGGAATATCCCCTAGAAAAAGCAATGTCTACCCACTCCAGTATTCTTGCCTGGAGAATCCCATGGATAGAGGAGCCTGGCAGGCTGCAGTCTGTGGGGTCTCAAAGAGTCAGACACAACTGAGTGACTAACACTTTCACTTTTCACTTTTTACTCACCAAATTGAGGACTTTTTTTGATGAAACAACATTCAATGCAGAGAAACAGACCTATCCTGCTCTCCTCCTCCCAAACATTCATTTTTCTCAATACTTCACTCATGTTTACCCAATATAAAATAAGCACTAAATAAATATTTGTTGAGTGAATCAATAGGTGTTGCAAATAAATATCCATTCACTATGGGGGTGCTTGACAACAAGGTATTCAATTGCTTAAAAATGCATTTAAGACAAGCAATTCCATACCTAAGAATTTGTGCTAGAGATATAATCAAATACCTTAAAAATATTAATCTCTAAGAATGTTCACCACAGCATTATATATAGTAAAATAATTGCAAAATAAAGTGTTCAGTAAAATGGATTAATAAAATAATTATTGTAAAAGCATATATCATAATTCCATTTAAGCATTTATAAATTATAAGACGGATAAATGTTCACAATATATTATAAAGTGGAAAAACATTACAGAAATATATTACAATATGTCCTCAGTCTTTTGGGCATCCCTGATGGCCCAGTGGTAAATAATGCGCCTGACAATGCTGGAGACACAGGTTCGATCCTTAGGTCGGGAAGGTCCCCAGTAGGAGGAAAAGGCAACCCACTCCAGTATTCCTGCCTCAGAAATCCCATGAACAGAGGAGCCTGGTGGGCTACAGTCAGTGGGGTCGCAAAAAGTCAGACACTATTTGGTGACTAAACAGCAACAACTTCAATCTTTTAAAAACTAAATGGATATGGATAGATATGAATATAATTTTACAGAGGTAGAAATGTGCTTTGTGCTTTTATGTATTTTCCAGTTTTTACAATGAAGACTCTTTTTAATAAGGAAAAATATTATTACAGGATATGGTAAAATAACAGATGCAAAGCTTTTTGAAGTGAAATAAAACATAGCAAGCATCTAAGCAACTTCTTTTCACAGATGAGAAACTTGATGCCTAATGGTAAACAGGAAATCTTCCAAATTCATATACCTCATCAGTGAGGAAATAAGGACTCTAATTCAAATGTCCCAAATACTATGCAGTAAACACAGGTTAAGATTCCTCAAGATGTTGGCTAGCAAACATTTTAAATATACCAGCAATGGCCTCTGAGGCTTCCGAGAAGGCTCAATGGTAAAGAACACATCTGCCAATGCAGGAGATGTGAGTTTGATCCCTGGGTCAGGAAGATCCCCTGGAGAAGGAAATGGCAACCCACTCCAGTATTCTTGTCTGGAGAATTCCATGGATGGAGGAGCCTGGCGGGCAAAAGTCCATAGGGTTGCAAAAGAGTTGGACATGGCTAAACAACAACAAAAATAACCTCTGAGCAACTGATTTTTTTTTCTCTTCTAAATGCTCCTAAAATTCATGTTTATGGGGCTCGCACCCAGACACAAGTGTTTTACTTATTTTTCTAGAATATCCTGTATATAATTACATTAACATAGAGAAACAGGATTTTTCATCATTTTATAATTTATAAATCTAATAAAATATTTCTTGAATTGGTTCTAGTGGGTTTAACAGATACCTCCATTTCAGATCACATTATCACAAAAATTATTTTGTCTAGGTGTGAGATCTAAACTACTATTTTTTTGGCCTGGTTATATCTTTTTTGTCATGACATTTTACCATCTAAATATCAAGAAGTATAAAGCTTTCCTCAGTTACTGCAGGAAATCCTATGTACCTCCCACCACCACAGCCATCATCATATTCACAGAAAACTCAGCATATGACATCTGCATGCTCCATTCACCCACAGTCATTTGTAGGTTTGTGTGTGTGTACACGTGTGAATTACATGTGTTTTTTTTTTTTCTAAATAGTTACCTGAGGTAAAGGGAAAAGAAAGTTGTGTCTGACTGAAATTCCATGGACTGCGGCCTGCCAGGCTCCTCTGTCCATGGAATCCTCCAGGCAAGAATACTGGAGTGGGTAGCCATTCCCTTCTCCAAGGCATCTTCCCGACCAAGGGATTGAATCCTGCATTGCAGGCAGATTCCTTACCTTCTGAGCCACCAGGGAAGCCCCAGGTAAGGGAAAAGATGATTTGTTTTTCCTTAGTGATTCCACATTAACAATATTTGTAAAGCATGGAGCAGAATGTTTTTTATCTAGTAAGAGTTAACTGTATCTTTATATATACATTTGATTAGATAAGTAAACAACATTTCACATCACAGAGGATAAATACATACAGACTACAAGTCCCAAAGAGTAAAATTAAAAACAATGTCTGTAGTTTTATTTTAATTTTTAATCAGAATTACTTATGATATATAAAACCATTTTTATACTAACTTCACCTTAAAAGGAAAATTTGAATTCTTAGCACATGAAGTCAATGAACAATATATGTATATATCCCATATCCACTCTGTCACGTGCTACAGAGGGGACTCCAAGTATGAAAGTGAATAATTCAAAGATAAAAGGTAAAAATTATTGCCTTTAATGGAAACAATGTCAGACTTCATTTTTTTGGGCTCCAAAATCACTGCAGATGGTGACTGCAGCCATGAAATTAAAAGACGCTTACTCCTTGGAAGGAAAGTTATGACCAATCTAGATAGCATATTAAAAAGCAGAGACATTACTTTGCCAACAAAAGTCCATCTGGTCAAGGCTATGGTTTTTCCAGTGGTCATGTATGGATGTGAGAGTTGGACTGTGAAGAAAGCTGAGCGCCAAAAAATTGATGCTTTTGAACCGTGGTGTTGGAGAAGACTCTTGAGAGTCCCTTCGACTGCAAGGAGATTCAACCAGTCCATCCTAAAGGAGATCAGTCCTGGGTGTTCATTGGAAGCACTGATGCTGAAGCTGAAACTCCAGTACTTTGGCCACCTGATGCAAAGAGTTGGTTCATTGGAAAAGACCCTGATGCTGGGAGGGATTGAGGGCAGGAGGAGAAGAGGACGACAAAGGATGAGATGGCTGGATGGCATCATTGACTCGATGGGCATGAGTTTGAGTAAATTCCGGGTGTTTGTGATGGACAGGGAGGCCTGGCATGCTGCAATTCATGGGGTCGCAAAGAGTCGGACACGACTGAGCAACTGAACTGAACTGAACTGAACTGAATGAGTTCCCATTAAATGAAAATACTGTACATATATATGGTTTTTTTTTTTTTAATCCTCAGAGTTCAAATTTTTCTATTAGAGTAATTTTTTAAACTTTTCCTGAGGATGGAATTTTCTAAGGATGTTTATTTTAACACAGATGGGCATAATAATATGCGTTAAGCCAGAAAAAGCAATAAACCTTTGGGCAATCCATTTAAAAGGCAAAATAAAATCCAATTCCACTGAACAAGTAGCATTATTGCCTTAATTATGCATCCCCAGAATAACTAGGCCAACAGGGGCTATTAATTAGGTGAAATGTCAACTTGAATCTTTGAGAGGTGTTGAACTTACAACGAACAAATCCATCCCTTAAGTGATGTGGGAAAAAATCTAACAATGTAATGAGAAGAATAAATTCAGAGGTCACTTTATCTTCCAGTCACTTAGCAACTGAATTGGAGTGAAGAGGGCAAGAGGGAAATGATTTGTAAAAATAATTAACCATAAACTCTAAAGCAGAGATTACTACAGAGGAAGCAGTTTTTTCCCAGGGCTTCAAGCCAACTCTCCTAGTAGGAACATATTTATGTATCGTCACACAAAGCCCCAGACACAAGGCTTACCACCCTTTCTTTTAAGCCATACAGCCCTCAATCCCTGTCAACTTTCTCTTTCTACTGCTCTACTTCACACACACACACACACACACACACACACACACACACACACGTGCACGCAAAACTAAAGCCATGTTCTTTGTCTTCTTCATGCCCTCATTCCAGTTCGGGTTTGCAGAACAGATTCCTCTGACTAGCCTCTTGCTGCAGCCATAATTAGCACACATCCTATCTTGCACAGCCAAATCTTTTTAAATTCTAAAGTAAAGCACAGTGCAGATGGACTTAGCATCAAACAGAGTAAAGTCAGAAAGAGAAAAATAAATATCATATATTAAGTTGCTCCAGGAGTGTCCAACTCTTTGAGACCCTATGGACCTTAGCCCACTAGGCTCTTAGCTAGGGCCTATGGACTTTAGCCCTTTGTCCATGGGATTTCCTAAGCAAAAATACTGGGGTGGGTTGCCATTTCCTTCTCCAGGGGGTCTTCTCAACCCAGAGATCAAACCCACATCTCTTATGTCTCCTGCATTGGCCTCCTAGGAAGCACATACATGGAATCAAGAAAAATGATGCAGACACAGACGTAGAGAACAAATATATGGATACCAAGGTGGTGAGAGAAATTGGGAGATTCGGATTGACAGATATACACTTTTGATACTATGCACAAAATAAATAACTAATGAGAAGCACTTTGTAGCACAGGGAACTCTACTTAATGCACTGTGGTGACCTAAATGTGAAGGAAATCCAAAAAAAAAAAATGGAATGCATATATACCTATAGCTGATTTACTTTGCAGTACTGTAAAAACACAACATTTTATTTTATTTTATTTTATTTTTTATTATTATTATTATTTTTTATTAGTTGGAGGCTAATTACTTCACAACATTTCAGTGGGTTTTGTCATACATTGATATGAATCAGCCATAGATTTACACGTATTCCCCATCCCGATTCCCCCTCCCACCTCCCTCTCCACCCGATTCCTCTGGGTCTTCCCAGTGCACCAGGCCCGAGCACTTGTCTCATGCATCCCACCTGGGCTGGTGATCTGTTTCACCATAGATAATATACATGCTGTTCTTTTGAAACATCCCGCCCTCACCTTCTCCCACAGAGTTCAAAAGTCTGTTCTGTACTTCTGTGTCTCTTTTTCTGTTTTGTATATAGGGTTATCATTACCATCTTTCTAAATTCCATATATATGTGTTAGTATGCTGTAATGTTCTTTATCTTTCTGGCTTACTTCACTCTGTATAAGGGGCTCCAGTTTCATCCATCTCATTAGGACTGATTCAAATGAATTCTTTTTAATGGCTGAGTAATATTCCATGGTGTATATGTACCACAGCTTCCTTATCCACTCATCTGCTGATGGGCATCTAGGTTGCTTCCATGTCCTGGCTATTATAAACAGTGCTGCGATGAACATTGGGGTGCACGTGTCTCTTTCAGATCTGGTTTCCTCAGTGTGTATGCCCAGAAGTGGGATTGCTGGGTCATATGGCAAAAAACACAACATTTTAAAGCAACTATACTGCAGCTATACTTTGGCCACCTGATGCAAAGAACTGACTCATTGGAAAAGACCCTGATGCCGGGCAAGATTGAAGGCAGGAGGAGAAGGGGACAAAAGAGGATGAGATGGTTAGATGGCATCACCAACTCGATGGACATGAGTTTGAGCAAGCTTCGGGAGTTGGGGATGGACAGGGAAGCCTGGTATGCTGCAGTCCATGGGATCGCAAAGAGTCGGACATGACTGAGTGACTGAACTGACTGATAGTCCAATGAAAATTAATTTAAAATATAAAGCACAAATTTAAGAAATCAAAAATGTAAACAGCTATTCATTTCATTTAGTAACAGATTTCTTTATATTAAAGAAAGAAAAGGAGGATACTTGGAATATGACCAACACAAACTCATATCACAACCCAAAGCTTCCAACAGAATAAATCATAAATTCACATGAGATCAAATGTTCCCTCAATTTATTCTTTTAAATTAATTTTTTAAAGTGGATATTTTAAAAGTATGTTTCTTATAAGAATAATGTGTGTGCTTAGTCATTCAGTTGTGCCTAACTCTTGCAACCCCATGACTGTAGCCCGTCAGGCTCCTCGGTCCATGGGATTTTTCAGGCAAGAATGCTGGAGTGGATTGCTATTTCCTCCTCCAGGTATAAGAATAATATGTCTGTTATTTTAGGAAACGTAGTAATATACAGTAATATTGTCTTATGGTTATTACAGAGATTGTAACAGGTTTAACCAAGTAATCCTTAACCTTTTAGGAAAAAGTACTTTCTTTAATAATAATTAAATTAGGAGACAATTTGAAGATTGTTTTCTTTAGATAATTATTTCATAGAAAAATATTTTATATTCTTTAAGCAGAATATTTATTTTCTTGCATTCAAACTGTTTTATTTACCTGCTAGGGTAACCCATAGATTATGAAATGAAGTTAGGAGAAGGCAAAAAACATCTACTGAAAATCGTCTACAGACAGAGTTCTCTGCTAAATGCTTTTTACAATAATTAATTGTTTAATATTTTTTCAGAAATATATATATATATATGAACAACAGCATATCACCTAATCCTACAGCATAAACCTGCATGTACTTCTGCAAAGCTTATGTTTAGAAATCTTATCTCTATCCAACCTAAATAAAGTGTAATATACTAAGTTGCACAGAAAAAACTATTTTAAAATGTACACTACATAAATGCCAACAAACTACTTGTTTTAAAAATGTGCAATCAAACAAAAAGTTACTTTAGTATGACTCATGACAAAATAAAATGTTATGCCATATACATTTAGTTTGCCTTAATTTCATCTATGATATTTCATGATTAGTTGAAATGTCACAACAACAAAAAATAAAGTTCAAAAAACACCATTAGAAAGCTGACCTGTATTTAGCCATCACTTGCAAGAGCTGTGTGTGTGCTTAGTCGTGTCCAACTGTCTGCGGCCCCATGGACAGGGGCAATAGCTGGCCAGGCTCCTCTGTCCATGGAATTTTCCAGACAAGAAAACTTGAGTGGGTTGCCATTTCCTACTGTAGGGGATCTTCCAGACCCTGGGATAGAATCTGCGTCTTGAGTCTCCTGTATTGGCAGGCAGATTCCTTACCACTAGCACCACCTGGGAAGCCCCACTTATAAGAGCTCCTCAAGTCAAATGTTTCATCCACAGTTAAATAAAAAGAACAAAAACAAAAATTCAAGTTTCACAAGATACTAACATTCTGAACCTATATGTTTTTTAATTGAACAATGGGTAATGGTGAAAAATATAAGATCATTATAGGAGTAATATGATTTCAAAAGAAGATATGAATCATGAATTATATCCACTCTCTTTCTGAAAATAATAACATTTTGATGAGTGGATGGGTGGAATCAGGAAAGAAAAGGCAGTGGTGGCCATGAATCCTCCTTATGTTCTGTTTAGTCTTAACATAAAAGTGACAACTGTCAAAAGTGACAGAGGAATATTTTATTTCCTTCTTTTATATACATTGATCATATAATTAACTGGTTAGTATTTAGAAGCAAATGTATGTATACATATTAAACTCCATTTGTGTTTAAAGTTAGAAAAGCAAGTTCAAAATTTTACAATTAGTTCTGAATAAAAAACAGTAATTAATGTTTCTTCTAGTGACATTTTCAGCCTAGAATATTGTATTTGTTATGGCATTTCTATATAGGATTCTAATGTTTGGATCAAGGCAAATATCTCTCTGTTTATTTTTCCTAATTTATTTCTGTCTTAATCTCCAGGCTCTCTATAACCTTTGAATATGTTCATAGATCCAGTTGTATCTTAATTATCTGACAACATAAGGTACTTTTGAAGGAACAATTTGATATGCCTAAGGATTAGCATTTTGTACCACTTTCCTCTCGATTGAACATTTTTAAGAAAGTTCTCCCTTTCCTTGACTTAAAAGCAGACTTTGGCTAGCTCTGCAGAGATAGAGACCACTGAGGAAGAGAGGACAGGGAGATGCCAACTGCCTGCAAGAGTCAAGGTTCACACTCCAAGGAAAAGTCTAGAACATTCTTGATAATTTATTGCTATACGGATAATGAGATACTATTATTGCACAAAGAATTTGCATTTATTTCAGATAAATTTAAAGACTTTGTAGACAGTCATTTTATCTAAACTATCTCATAAATCAAAGTTGAAAAGACAGGGTAAAAAAAAAACTTGGTAGAGAAATTTAGCCAAAATGACTTATCAAGTTTCTTACTGCATAATATAGCACTCCAAAGTCAACTGCGTGAGCCTGTCCTTGTAAGTAACTCAATGGGAGACACTTCAAAGCTTGCCTTAATCATGCCCATTCAAAAAAACTGGGTATTATGTGTAAAAATACACATGCATGTTGTTCTGTTCACTTATGCATATCTACTGGGTTGGCCAAAAAGTTTTTCGATGTTACAGAAAAACCCAATGGAATTTCTTGGCCAATCCAATATAAACTTTGGGGTTTCCCTAGTGGTTCAGTGGGAAAGAATCTGCCTACAATGTAGGAGATATAGGTCTGGGTCTGGAAGATCCTTGGAGTAGAAAATGGGTCCAACTTTTCCTACTAATGTGGAAAAAGGAAAAATATTTATTTTGCCTACCTCCTGTAAGATGGAATGTGGTCAGTGACTTAAGCACAGTCATCTTAAGGAAGTAATTCAGAGCTGTACATCAGATGGAGATTATTGCTGAGCAGTATTGGAAACGAGAGAGGGCAGTGGTAGCAAGTGTTCAGAAGCACCAGAGTCTAGAAACATCCCTTTCTTTGGGTTTTTGCCTCTGATCATCACCCTTGGTTCTTGACCGGTCCTCCAGTCATCCAGAAGATTTATAAATCACCTTATGCCCTTTTACCAAATTCTTCTGCTTAACCTAGCAAGAGCAAAAAAGATATCTTTGCAGGGTAGAAACTACAGGAAAAAAAAAAAACCTACATGGTACCCAGGAAAGTTACAATTAAGTCCAATACAAGGACTTTCTCAGTCAATGGTTAAAGATTATCACCAGCTCCTTAATGGGAAGGAAGTGGAGATTACTGCCGGAACCTATTTACTTCTTTATATTCAATTATATGTTAATCTCATTAGGAAAATTGGTTTGACATTCTCAACAAATTTTATCATCGTTCTCATAACATTCTGAGTTGAAGACTTCTGGTTTTGTTTTTTTTTCACATATCAATATCTGGACTGGATGATTAAATCCAATAATATGTTATCCAGATGAATAGAACTAGAAAAGTACAAGAGAAGATATTCTTTACTTATCTTGAGAAAATTTTAATTCAAATTAAAGTAGATAGTGCTGGTACTAAGAACTATTACACTAAGCTACAAATACATGGAAATATTCAGCTGCAAAGTACAAACAGAATAAAATTGCCATAAAAATGTATTTTATCAAAGACACAACAGTTAAAGACAGCAACATTAGCCTGAATTGGCAAAACAAATCGAAGATATTCACACCCCCTTTATCTTAAGCCACATTTAATCTCTTTTCAATTTTGCTTTTTATTTGTTAAAATCTGTATGTCAATGAATTAGTTACATAAATAAATATAAAAATATTCCCAAATAAGTCTCAACCTCTATTAACATAAATATTATTTCAATTTTGAAATACTTTAAAAATAAAATGGATTAAGTAGTCCCAAATGTGGCAAAAAAACACAATTTTTTTATATAAACCAATTGTAGAAATATATTTTACATCATTAACTAATCATAATTTCCATTAATAAAATGGTTTAATTGATATTATATATTTTATCCAGGCAATTATTTAAAAACAAGCAGCACATATACATGAGTATTTGTAGATGTGTATAATGGTAATGGCACCCCACTCCAGTACTCTTGCCTGGAAAATCCCATGGACGGAGGGGCCTGGTAGGCTGCAGCCCATGGGGTCGCAAAGAGTCGGACCTGACTGAGCGACTTCACTTTCACTTTTCACTTTTATGCATTGGAGAAGGAAACGGCAACCCACTCCAGTGTTCTTGCCTGGAGAATCCCAGGAATGGGGTCGCACAGAGTCGGACACAACTGAAGTGACTTAGCAGTAGCAATAATGGCATATGTGTTACTAAACTACCTGTGTTGGTCCTTAGGTCCACAGCTCCTGTCTAAGCAGCCATATTTTGCATCTTTTTGGGCCAACCCTGCTATCACAGCTGACTGGACTGGGCTGACCTAGGATAGAAAGCTACATCAAACCTCTTGTGTTCTGGCTTAAAATTGTGATTTGGGTCAACTATATTTTTCCTTGAAATTTGGAACTGGAAAACTAAGAGACTGTATAAATTAAATGCAAGAATAAGTTGTGCTTTAAAATGAGGCTATTGAAGTGTAAGGAGAAAGCACATGCTACTGTAACAATACCCGTCAGTTATCATTAACATGTAGTAGGAGGTAGGACAAAATATAGAAGACAAAAAGAGACACAAAAAGTTAGGGATGGAGACCTGTCCTGAGGAGGGAGTTGTGAAGGAGAAGTTTCCACACAGTAGGAAACCCTCTCACAGGCAGGCATGTGGGGAGTTTCTGAATCTCAGAAGACAACATGAAACAAAAAAACAAACAAGAAAAAACACCCACAGAATACACCCTAACTGTGGAAAGAGAACTTTCCCTCTATAGGCTCTAACCCACTGACAGAACAAAGGATTGAGCAAATACCAAAGGAGAGCTGCATACCGGCCCCTCCCTGCCTGGAGGCAGAGAGGCAGGCTTCCTACAGCCAGAGCCAGAAAGCAAGAGGCTGCTGCCATCTCAGCCACAGAGATGGCGCCTTCCACCAAACTGTGAGCAGGCTCCCAGCGGCTAACCAAGACTTCCTGAGACCCTGGATGGTTGACATCCGCCAGGAGGGTCACAGTCTGAGATCAACTCTCCAGAAGAGACATACAGTGTACCTGAGATGGTGCTCTCATGACGCACCCAGGAAACTGCGCAGCCTGGACCAGGGAGGTGATTAAGACACACGGTCCACCTGGGACAGTGTGCTCGCCAAGCACCTGGTCAACTCAGCTGCTCAGACCTGGGCAGGGCACAGAACGCACACCCAACCCACAGAGACTGAGCCAAGACTGTGTCTGAGTGACTCTTGTGAAGACAAGGGTCAGCAGTGACCTGCCACAGGGGCAGGGGCTCTGGGAGCAGCAGACCTGAGTATGGCATAAGCCTTCTTGGAGGAGGTCGCCATTAACCCTACCATAGAACCACCAGAACTTACACAGGACTGGGGAAACAGACTCTTGGAGGGCACAAACAAAACCTTGTGTGCACCAGGACCCAGGAGAAAGGAGCAGTGAACCCACAAGAAACTGACCTAGACATGACCATGAGTGTCCAGGAGTCTCCAGCAGAGACATGGGTTGGCAGTGGCCTGCTTCAGTATCAGTCACTGAGTGCAGTAATGTGTGCATGGGACCTTTTGAAGAAGGTCACCATTACCTCCATCAGTTTGGCCTCAGGTCAAGCTACAGAGAAGGAACACAGGCCTGCCCATCAACAGAAAATTGGATTAAAGATTTACTGAACATGGCCCCGCCCACCAGAATAAGACCCAGTTTCCCACTAAATCAGTCTCTCCCATCAGGAAGCTTCCATAAACCTCTTATCCTTATCCATCAGAGGGCAGACAGACTGAAAACCACAATCACAGTAAACTAACCAAACTGATCACAAGGACCACAGCCGTGTCTAGCTCAATGAAACTATTAGCCATGCCGCATAGGGCCACTCAAGACAGACAGGTCATGGCAGAGAGTTCTGACAAAACGTGGTCCACTGGAGAAGGGAATGGATGCCACTTCAGAATTCTTGCCTTGGAAACCCCATGAACAGTATGAAAAGGCAAAAAGATACGACACTGAAAGATGAACTCCCCATGTCAGTAGGTGCCCAATATGCTACTGGAGATCAGTAGAAAAATAACTCCAGAAAGAATGAAGAGATGGAGCCATAGCAAAAACAGCACCCAGTTGTGGATGTGACTGGTGATAGAAGCAAAGTCTGATGTTGTAAAAAGCAATATTGCATAGGAACCTGGAATGCTGGGTCCATGAATCAAGGCAAATTGAAAGTGGTCAAACAGGAGATGGCAGGAGTGAACATCGACATTTCAGGAATCAGTGAACTGAAATGGACTGGAATGGGTGAATTTAATTCAGATGACCATTATATCTACTACTGTGGGCAAGAGTCCCTTAGAAGAAATGGAATAGCCAACATAGTCAATAAAAGAGTCTGAAATGCAGTACTTGGATGCAGTCTCAAAAATGACAGAATGATCTCTGCTCATTTCCAAGAAAACCATTCAGTATCACAGTAATCCAAATCTATGCCATGACCAGTAATGCTGAAGAAGCTGAAATTGAATGGTTCTATGAAGACTTACAGACCTTCTAGAACTAACACCCAAAAAAGATGTCCTTTTCACTATAGGAGACTGGAATGGAAAAGTGGGACGTCAAGAAATACCTGGAATAACAGGCAAATTTGGCCTTGGAGTACAGAATAAAGCAGGGCAAAGGCTAATAGAGTTTTGCCAAGAGAACACACTGGTCATAGCAAACACCCTCTTCCAACAACACAAGAGAAGACTTGTAGAGACACATGGACATCACCAGATGGCCAACACTGAAATCAGATTGATTACATTCTTTGCAACCAAAGATGGAGAAGCTCTATACAGTCAGCAAAAACAAGACCGGGAGCCGACTGTGACTCAGATCATGAACTCCTTACTGCCAAATTCACACTTACATTGAAGAAAGTAGGGAAAACCACTAGACCATTGGGGGTATGACCTATATCAAATCCCTTACAATTATATAGTGGAAGTGACAAATAGATTCAAGGGATTAGATCTGATAGACAGAGTGCCTGAAGAACTATGGACAGAGGTTCATGACATTGTGCAGGAGGCAGGGATAAAGACCATCCCCAAGAAAAAGAAATGCAAGCTCACAAAATGGTTGTCTGAGGAGGCCTTACAAACAAGTGAAAGGCAAGGGAGAAAAGAAAAGATATTCCCATTTGAATGCAGAGTTCCAAAGAATAGCAAGGAGAGATAAGAAAGTCTTCCTCAGTGCTCAAAGCAAAGAAGTAGAGGAAAACAATAAAATGGGAAAGACTAGCAATCTCTTCAAGAAAATTAGAGATACCAAGGTAATATTTCATGCAAAGATAGGCACAATAAAGGACACAAATGGTATGGACCTAACAGAAGCAGAAGATATTAAGAAGAGGTAGCAAGAACACACATAAGAACTATACAAAATGATCTTCATGACCCAGATAACCACAATGGTGTGGTCACTTACCTAGAGCCAGATATCCTGGAATGCAAAGTCAAGTGGACTTTAGGAAGCATCACTACAAACAAAGCTAGTGGAGGTGATGGAATTCCAGTTGAGCTATTTCAAATCCTAAAGGATGCAGTTAAAGTGCTGCACTCATATGCCAGCAAATATGGAAAACTCAGCAGTGGCCACAGGACTGGAAAAGGTCAGTTTTCATTCCAATCCCAAAGAAAGGCAATGCCAAAGAAAGTTCAAACTACTGCACAATTGCACTCATCTCACATGCTAGTAAAGTAATGCTCAAAATTCTCCAAGCCAGGCTTCAACAGTACAACATTATTTGAACTGTGAACTTCCAGATGTTCAAGCTGGATTTACCAAAGGCAGAGGAACCAGAGATCAAATTGCCAACATCCGTTGGATCATGGTAAAAGCAAGAGTTACAGAATAACATCTACTTTTGGTTTATTGACTACACCAAAGCCTTTGACTGTGTGGATCACAACAAACCGTGAAAATTCTTCAAGAGATGGGAATACCAGACCACCTGACCTGCCTCTTGAGAAGCCTGTATGCAGGTCAGGAAGCAACAGTTAGAACTGGACATGGAACAACAGACTGGTTCCAAATAGGAAAAGGAGTACGTCAAGGCTGTATACTGTCACCCTGCTTATTTAACTTCTATGCAGAGTCCATCATGAGAAACGCTGGGCTGGATGAAGCACAAGCTGGAATCAAGATTGTCAGGAGAAATTCCAATAATCTCAGAAACACAGATGACATCACCCTTACGACAGAAAGTGAAGAAGAACTAAAGAGCCTCTTGATGAAGTGAAAGAGGAGAGTGAAAAAGTTGGTTTAAAGCTCAACATTCAGAAAACTAAGATCATGGCATCTGGTCCCATCACTACGTGGCAAATAGATGGGAAAACAGTGGAAACAGTAGCAGACTTTATCTGGGGGGGGGGGGGGGTGTTCAAAAATCAGCAGATGGTGACTGCAGCCATGAAATTAAAAAACTCTTGCTCCTTGGAAGAAAAGCTATGACCAACCTAGACAGCATATTAAAAAGCAGCTACTGCTGCTGCTGCTAAGTCGCTTCAGTTATGTCCGACTCTGTGCAGTCCCATAGACGGCAGCCCACCAGGCTCCCCCATCCCTGGGATTCTCCAGGCAAGAATACTGGAGTGGGTTGCCATTTCCTTCTCTAATGCATGAAAGTGAAAAGTGAAAGTGAAGTCGCTCAGTCGTGTCTGATTCCTAGCAACCCCATGGACTGCAGCCTACCAGGCTCCTCTGTCCATGGGATTTTCCAGGCAAAAGTACTGGAGTGGGTTGCCGTTGCCTTCTCCGATTAAAAAGCAGAGACATTACTCTACCAACAAAGGTTTGTCTAGTCAAAGCTATGGTTTTTCCAGTAGTCATGTATGGATGTGAGAGTTGGACTATAAAGAAAGCGCAGTGCTGAAGAATTGATGCTCTAGAACTGTGGTGTTAGAGAAGACTCTTGAGAGTCCCTTGGACTGCAAGGAGGTCCAACCAGTCCATCCTAAAGGAAATCAGTCCTGAATAATCATTGGAAGGACGGATGCTGAAGCTGAAAATCCAATACCTTGGCCTCCTGATGCAAAGAACCAACTCATTAGAAAAGACTCTGATGTTGTGAAAGATTGAAGGCGGGAGGAGAAGGGGACAACAGAAGATGAGATGTTTGAATGGCATCACTGACTCAATGGACATGAGTTTGAGTAGGCTTCGGGAGCTGGTGATCGACAGGGAAGCCTGGTGTGCTACAGTCCGTGTGATTGCAAAGAGTCGGACACGACTGAGTGACTGAACTGAACTGAACTGAGTACTTATCCTATGTGCCCAAAACTATGTTAAATATGTTACATGCATGATTTCATTTAATCTTAATAATAACCCTATGAAATAGATACTCTTTTTAGTCACAATTTACAGATTAGGAAACCGAGTCACAGAGAGGGTAAGTAATTTGCCCAAAGTCAAATATTTGTGTAAAGCCAGAATTTGTATAGAATGTATCTGAATCCATATTTCTTATACTTTTCACTGTACAATCCTGCCAGTTATATGAGAAAATGGCAGCTAAAAAACCGTAAGAAAAGATCATGTCCTTTCCTGAAAAGAAAGACAATCTAAAGAATCTTATATATCTAGTTCCCCAAAAGATTGACTACAATATACATCCTATCCTTGGGCTCATATAAGATTTCTATATCCTCAAAGTCAAATGTGCCAAGTAAACATAATTGATACACACACTTCTATATGCTCAATAAATTGTTCTACCGATGATTCCTTCTACCCTATCTTAATATATATAAATTTAAACAATCACCAAAAAAATTACTTTGCATTTTTTAAAAATTATCATTGTACTCTTGGTTTGAGGAACACCATGATGTTGAACTTGAAATTGAGTTTGTAATTTACCAAAATCACAATTAAGCATTTTTAATTATCAAAGAGGGACAGAGTGCTTATCAAGGAACTCAATTATAAATATTCATTCAGTAGCTATTATTGCACTGTTATAGGCACTGAGGATGTAACAATGAACCAATCAAACAATAAAAGAATTCCTGCCTTCATTGAATTTGCATTCTATTTGTACAAGACAATTGAAAAAAATAAATGTGGTATAGTACAAGATCCATACCAATAGACAGCTTCTAGAAGAATGATGCCAAACCACAACTTCAAATTGCATGGCCAGAGCTGACCAAGTTCATCCACATAATTGAAAAAGAGAACACTTATCTTGAGAACTCTCCCTAAACGTGCCCACTGTTGGAGTTCTACGTTTGACCTTTTTAAGAACTATTTACATAGTGTGGGCATAGATAAGTCTTAAATTATAATGACTCTCCAAAATGAGAAACTTATTTGCACATGCCCATTCTGGTTGGCTGACTTCCCAGATGAATTCTGTATGAGAATATAATAAAATTCAGATGGAATTCATGATTTTGAACTGGACTTACAGAATAGTAATTAAAGTCTGCAGTGCTAATAACAGACTTAGCAGATCACTATTATTAAATTTCTATATCAGATAATATAAAATTTGAGGGTTAAAAAAGAGCAAGAAAGGTTATCTCAGCATGGTTTTGAACAAAAGTAAAAGTAGCATTTACATAAAAATGAGACATCCAACATTTCCTTATAAAGATACATACTTCTAATACCAAAACAGGCCACTCAGAAATATATATGCAGCTCTTTCCCATGCATGTAACAGAGTCTGATTCCATCTTTGATGCTTGATTGCTGACACTTATCCAGTTTTACCCTTTCCCCTCCCCTCCTGCCCCACATGTAGGAAAATGGAGAAGAATGCTCAGATGCCCCCTCTCTTGATGATGTCAGGAAGTTCAAAATGCTCAAGTCCTGGTCTATAGGGTTACAAAGAGCTGGTCACAACTGAATCAACTTAGTACGCACAGTAAACTTTACATAGCTTTTTGAAGCAAGTATGGTATCATCAGTCTTAACATCCGAAGCAAATATCAGGTGGGAGATCCACCTCTCCTCTTCAGGGTGACCAGAACAACTGACCCAGCAGGCATGTCCAAATGATAATCAACCAGCGCTGGTTGGGTCAGGAAGGGTGGGGGAGGTCTTTCTCCTCTTGCTTAGGCTTGCTAACTAGCTCTGCTGCCTGTGGACTAGCTGTGCCTCTCTGTGCTGCATTTGCTGCGTCCCTGCTCAAGCTTCTGTTACGGATTCCACTGACTTGCACCAGAAGTTTCCCTCTTTGGCATTTAGGACAGGAGTATGGAATTGGGGCCCACCTTAAAATGGCCGTGGATCACGCATCTCGACTTGGACCTATCTGTGAGTCACGTGTCTTGATTCCAGCACACACTGCCACTGATGCTGACTCAGAGTAGGTGTTTCACTGAGGAATTGGCCCTTTCTGTAGAGCAGCGGTCCTCAGTCTTTTTGGCACCAGAGGCCAGTATCATGGAAGACAATTTTTTGTTTTTAACAAACGGGACAAGGGGTATGGTTTGGGAAGGATTCAAGCACATTTACGGTTCATGCTCTTGTGATAATCTAACGTTGATGCTCATTGGAAAGAAGGTGGATTTCAGGTGGTCAAGCGAGTGAAGAGGAGCAGCGGTCAGTACAGATGAAGCTTCACTCACTCACCCGCCATTCACCCACTGTGGTGCAACCCAGTTCCTAACAAGTACATGTGGTACTGACCTGGTGTTTGGGGACCCCTGCTGTAGAGTGCTCAGGAGAAAGACCAATATCCTGTCCAATGGGTGGGTCCACTGGTTGATTTCTTGTGTGGAGGAAAAGCAGTTACTATGTGGCATGCTAAGGTCCCACTCTAAGAATAGATGGCTGATACTAGGACACTATCAACTGCCTTTGCTAATGCTGCTGCGTATACCTCTATCAACAATAAAGGTCTTTACCTTAGGATTACCAAGAAAAACAGCCACACACCCCCTCCTCCACCCCATGACACAGCCAAGGGTTAAGCCAAACACAACATCAACCTGGATTTCTTAAATTCTACAAGGTAACCATTGATGTAGAGGAGAACCCTAATCTTTCAGATACTGATTTGAGGCTTCTGAAAGAAGAAACAGAAATATGAACAGTATAGCGAGGACCACCTTTTCATTGAGGTGTACTGAACAAAAACAACCATAAACAGAAATCTAATACAGGAGATGGAAACAAAATAAATGAAACAGAGGTCCACACCTTGACTAACTGGAAAACCAAATTTTACTAAAAAAAATACTTATACAACAAAAAGACTCAGTTCAGTTCAGTTTAGTCACTCAGTTGTGTAAAACTCTTCGCAATGGCATGGACTCAGCACACCAGGCCTCCCTGTCCATCACCAGCTCCCGGAGTTTACTCAAACTCATCTCCATTGAGTCAATGATGCCATCCAACCATCTCATCCTCTGTCATCTCCTTCTCCTCCTGCCCTCAATCTTTCCCAGCATCAGGGTCTTTTCAAATGAGTCAGCTCTTCACATCAGGTGGTCAAAGTATTGGAGTTTCAGCTTCAGCATCAATCCTTCCAATGAACACTAAGGACTGATCTCCTCTAGGATGGACTGGTTGGAGCTCCCTGCAGTCCAAGGGACTTTCAAGAGTCTTCTCCAACACCACAGGGAATTAATTGGTTTTCATGCCTTTACAATGTTGGTTCTGAATCAATTTTAACACATATTGAAATGCACCAACTGCCAAACTCTTATGCTATTCAATCACTAAGTTGTATATGACTCTTAACAACCTCATGGACTGCAACATGCCTGGATCCTCTGTCCTTCACTATCTCCAAAAGTTTGCTCAATCTCATGTTCATTGAGTTGGTGATACCACCTCAACCATCTCATCCTCTATCACCCCTTCTCCACCTGACCTCAATCTTTCCCAGCATCAGGGTCTTTTTCAATGAGTCAGCTCTTTGCACAGGTGGCCAAAGTATTGGAGTTTCAGTTTCAGCATCAGTCCTTGCAATGAATACTCAGGGTTGATTTTCTTTAGGATGGACTGGTTTGATATCCTTGCTGTCCAAAGATTCTTATGCCCTCCATCAATTTGGGGACTTAAGTTAAACTAGGGCATCCTACTAAACTTATACAAAGTGTTTTTTATACCCACAGGAAAGTTACAAGATATAAAATAGAGATAAAATCCATGCTCTTCTTAACCACCAGAACTATTCTTTCCCTAAATTTCACACAGCCATGAAGATCTCATGGAGGAATGCATGGCAACTCACTCTAGTATTCTTGCCGGGAGAACCCCACGGACAGAGGAGCCTGGTGGGCTACAGTCCGTAGGGTCACAAAGAATCGGACATGACTGAAGCAACTTAGCACAAATGCACACATGATTCCATTGCTCTAAAATATCTTCCAGTGGTCATGGATACTCTGACCCAAAGAGTAATCAATTAAAATTAAATTAAGTCTTTGGTACTCACAACTGGCTTGTTAAAAAGGAACTCCATGGACCTTCCCCTTCAAGGACTATTACAACACCTATTTAGGAAAAGGGTGATAATAACCACTATTCCTTCATCTACAGCCAAATTTGGGTTTTTCTTAAATCTGAATGAATAAATGGCCCCTCAGGGTGTATTACTAATATTCACTATTACTATTACCTAATACCATGGTCTCACCCATTTAAGATCTTCCCTCCCAATACTATTAAAATTGTTGTTTGGATGGATCCAATCAGCCTCTGGTGTGTGTTTTGGTGTTACAGATTTGGTTAATATGCTCTCTTCAGGGCCTCTATTTCAACAGCCTCTCAGTCACAGTTAACAGCTTGCCTTCACCTTTGAAGGGACAGAACATACAACCTGGCTACCCATGGATGAATACTTCAACTGCCCTGCCATGACACACAGTGTTTGTGGCAAAGTCTAAACTTCATCCAGCTTTCTCCAGGGGCAAGTATTATATCACACTGATGACATCTTGCTCCAAAGAGATTCAGTTGAAACACTTAGTAAAGACACACAAACATTCACAAACAATCTCACAGAAAAATGGTATAGGCATCGCCCCACACCAAGTAGAAGTTCCCACCATCTCAGTTAAATTCCTGAAAATTGTTTGGTAAGCCACATGTCACTATATCTCTATCAAGAAATAGTTGTTAACCCTCAGCACTCAGTGTTAAAAGAGCCCAGCATCTTTTATGCCTTTCTGGGTTCAGGACACACCATATGCCTCACTTACAAATTTTACTTAAGCCCATTTAGGGACTCTCCTAAAGGATCCGCCTGCAATGCAGGAGTCCTGGGTTCAATTCCTGGGTTGGGAAGATCCCCTGCAGAAGGGAATGGCAACCCACTCCAGTATTCTTGCCTGGAGAATTCCATGGACAGAGGAGCCTGGCAGCCACAGGGCTGCAAAGAGTCAGACATGACTGAGCAACTAACACTTTCACTTTCAAACCCATTTATGCTATTGTTTACAAATAAGCCCATCTACAACGGGACCTCCCAACAAAAGGCTCCAAAATCTGTCCAAATTGCAATACAGAAGGTCCTCCCACTAGTGCCCCCTGCTTTCTTGAGATATCTTCAGTGCAAAGACTTTAGTAATTTTTTCTCTCATTTCCTGGAATCTCTGGACCTCCTGCGATGGACAGAAATTGCCCATGGACTGTGACAGAAGACACTGCCCTCCTCAGTTACATTCCATCAGAATGGCATTTGCTGCATGCATTCAGTACTCTTCTGAAAAGAGAAGCTCTCACAGGGCCTGAGTCCAAGATCCTCCACACTCAGCTGCCTTGAGTCATGGAAGAGCAACCTGCAAGAATTGCACCACCACTGAGGTCTCCTTGCTACAGAATTACATCAAACCTGGGCACCTTATCAAACCTTACCTGCAGGAGGAAGCGGCCCACCCTATTCCACCCTCACCCCTCATCCCCTTTCCACTTCTGGGCAAGCTGATAGGAAAGCACCAGATACTCCCTGATTTGGCACCAGCAGGACATTTGGATCACACAGTCTCTGTACCATGAATAAAGAAACTCTCACCCCCAACCATAAAGAAACTCCAATCCAGTCTCTTTCCCTTGCTTTCTCATGCCAGTTTTGGACCTGCTTAGGAACATACCCTGCGGTCCCCCAACAGTTCCATTATATGAGCAATAAGCCTTTTGTACCCTCTCAGTATATGTGTAGCATCATTACTCAACATAAGAACCAAATTTGGGGTGGGTGTCCAGCCTCCCTCTGCAGGCTGAGCACAACACCCCTCTACATTAATGGGTTAAACATGCCACAGTTTTTATTTTAAAACTTTTTTGAACTATGGCTTACTTAACATTTTGTAGTACCCAAAATTCCATTTGTAAGAGTTCGATCTCTACCTCAATTCTGATGGGCTTCCCTGCTGGCTCAGATGGTAAAGTATCTGCCTACAATGCAGGAAACCTGGGTTTGATCCCTGGGTTGGGAAGATCCCCTGAAGAAGGGAATGGCAACCCATTCCACCATCCTTGCCTGGAAAATCCCATGGACGGAGGAGCCTGGTGGGCTATAGTCCATGGGATCACAAAGAGTCAACACAAATGAGAGACAAACACTTCCACTTTTCATTTTTCAATTCTGATGATCTGAGTACATACAGAAATAAAGATTTCCCTGAGCTTTCATGTAACAAACATTTATGGGACTTCCCTGGTGGTCCAGTGGTTAAGAATCCACCTTGAGATGCAGGGAATGCTAGTTCAGTCCCTGTTCAGGGTACCTAGGGATCCCACGTCAGTGGGGCAACTAAGCCCATGCACCTTTGTGCTGCAAAGGAAGATCCCACACAAGAAATGAAGACCCCATGTGCCACAACTAAGATCTGAGGTAGCCAAATAAACAAATATTAAAAAGAACACACACATTTATTGAGTACGTACTACAAAACATTTATTGAATATATACTACATAGACAGATCAAAACCATTTCAGGAAATGCCAATTTTCAATTGTGACAAGTTCCAGGGAAGAAAAGTCTGTGATACTGTGTGGACCTATCTGTTATAATGGGATCAGTCCTAGACAGGAAGTTTAAGGAACTGATATCTGTGCTGAAAGCTGAGGAATGAGGAGAAGTGAACTAGTAGATAGTGATGATGAGAATTCCAGGCAGGACTAACACAGGACAGGGAGAGCTTAGGGAAATCTGAGGGACCAAAACTCAGAGCAATCAAAGCCATCAGATGGGTTCAGGGAAAGCAAAGCATGAGCAGACTTGGGTTTTTTAATGATCACTCTGAGTCAGTATGATGAATGAATTGAAGAAGGTTGAGTAGTTGAAGATGAAGTGTCAATAACCGAATATCAGGATTGTTGACTGAAATTAGGAACCTAAGTGTTTTTTTCCCTTTCTTTACCCCTCACCTTTAGGAGGACAGTCACTGCAGAGGATTGTATATACCTCAATTTGTGTTTTCTTCTAAGTTTAGGATAAGTTCAGAGAACTTTATCTTCTGAAATGGACATTTAAAGAAAAATTATTCACAGTTAATGCCATCACCATTTATAGAAGTAATATCTTAAATATGACTCTCTATAGCAATGAAAATTAAGCCTCATTTATTTTGCAGTAATCTAAAACTTATAGACAGCAGATGTTTAGTTGGCCTAAAGAAACCTTGAAGCTGACTGTTCCCAATTAGTGTGGAAATTCAACTGCTAAAGTATATTAATACCCTAGAAGGAAAAACAGTTTCAATACCCATGCCAGAATCAAGATAGTTTAATATATTTGGTTTCTGTGCAGAAAACAGTCAATAGCAGGCCATATGTGCATACTAAGTCACTTCGGTCATGTCTGACTCTTTGTGATCCTATGAACCAAAGCCTGCCCAGCTCCTCTGTCCATGGGATTCTCCAGGCAAGAATACTGGAGTGGGTTGCCATGCCATCTTCCAAGGGATCTTCCTGACCCAGGGATCAAACCCATGTCTTTTATGTCTCCTGCATTGGCAGGTGGGTTCTTTACCACTAGTGCCAATCGGGAATCCAATAGCAGGCCCGAGACTGCTAATTCTAAAAAGGCTTGCTTGAAAGTTGGGCCATTGGCTGAAGTATGGGAACTTGTATTTGCAGCACATTTCCATCATTACTAGAACTGACCATGCCAAAATCGTGTGCACACACTGTGGTTTTTGCCAAACATGTGCTTTCCTTCTGAGACTCTCAATATTGGTACATACCAGGCAAACAGGACAATGTGGCTAGACTCCTCGGGCAGTGAGTCTCCAGTGAGCTTCCCCAGTAGCCATGTTGAGTTTTTTGCTGGAGGGATTAGGTAGGTCCTCTGAAACTCTGCTGGGAGAAGCAAGACTCTAGGAAGCTGGAATGTGATTCCCCTCAGACTCCAGCCCACCTGTCTGTTTCTTTTGCTGACTGTGCCTTGCATCCTTTCACTGTAATAAATCTTGGCTGTGAGTATGGCTATACTCAGTCCTGTGAGTCCCCGAATCCATCTCCAAACCTGGCAATGGTCTTGGTGACCCTGACACAGTTTCCATATTTTATCAGTAAAATAATAGGAATGAGCAGATACATCATTTATTCCTATTTTAGAATTCTTATACTTAATAATTATTAATAAAATATTAACATATTATTTGCCTAGTCATATTTAAAAGTAATAGGCATTTCAAAAGATACTGTATTCCTGGTGCCCACTGATCTAAGCATCATAGTTAAGTTTCTCTCCTATATATCCTCTACAAGTTTTTCCATGGATATATACTCTGTTGGTCTTCCCAGGTGACTCATTGGGTAAAGAATCTGCCTGCAATGCAGGAGACATGAGTTCAATTCCTAGATCTAGAAGCTTCCCTGGAGGAAGGCATGACAACCCACTCCACTGTTCTTGTCTGGAGAATCCCATGGACCGAGGAGCCTGGCAGGCTACAGTCCATAGGCGGCAAAGAGTCAGACAGGGCTGAAGCAGCTGAGCACACATATACAGTCTGTTAGATATATATACACATAGGGGTTTCCCTGGCGGCTCAGCAGTAAAAAATTGCCTGCAATGCAGAAGACACAGTTGTAGGTTCAATTCCTGGATCAGGAAGATTCCCTGGAATATGAAATGGCAATCCACTCCAGTATTATTGCTTGGAAAACTCCACAGACAGAGGAACCTGTCCATGGGATCCAGGACAGGCTACAGTCCATGGGATCACAAAAGGTCAGCCACTATTGAGCAACTGAGCATCCGAACACAGATATATGTGGATACAAATATAGATCTAGATAAGACAGATGTACATATATATATGTATGTATGTATGTATATTTCAAAAAAGAAAGAAGAAAGACTTCTAACAACAGATTTCTCTGAGAGTAGATCAAGAAAAACCTTTTGATTATGACAGTGTAATGCAAGTGGTCCTTATACCACACTAAATAAACATGGAATTTCATATTTTTAAGGTTAAAAATATTTTTCACTACCTGGGGCTTTCTGGCTTTCAGCTTGTCTCACACATTTGCTTCTAACTGAGGTGAGCTTGGCAAACAGGCATGGTTTTATGAAAAAAGAATCTAAGTTTGTAGGGGTCCACATGATAATTAACAGGCAAGTTTCTATCCCTTGGGTGTCTAAATATCCAAGGCTTACTCCCCATGTAAAGCCAGACTTTACCAGACTTTCAGAGAGCAGTTTTAAGATCATAGTACATTTTAGAGTCCTTAGATGCTGTCAGATACAATGGGGAGAAATGTAATTACATTTTTAAAATTAATTTTTTATTGAGCTATAGTTGATTTACAATGTGGTGTTCATTTCAGGTATAATTAAATCTTAAAATAGAAGAAAAACAGCATATTATTAGTGACAGGTTAAAAGATTATTGTTTTAGCACCCATCATTATATTAATAGTACATTATGCCAGAATTTAAAGATATTTTGACACTTCTTTATTGGACACACAGGTTAGTACAGAGCATGAAAACTTATATTTTTATTTTAAGATTTTAATTCAGTCCTGTAATTGAATATTATTTCAGTCAGTTTAAAAATGAGTGATCCTTGATGGAAGAATCCAGGAGGAAGCCATCACTTTGATTTCTCCTCAAGACTTTCAAAAATAGTTCCAGAAAACAAGAAATGACAGATGTGCCAGGTGTTTAATTTTCTATTTCATGTTAGGACAATATATTTGAGAATTCTGTGTTTTATATTACAAGTATAACTGAAGACCATTTCCATAGTGAGAAGTAATTCCTTAAGAGTCTGATATGGCTGTCCTTTAACTTTTACCAATATCGTGTCAAATGAGCATAAGTCCTACATGTGAGAAATGTACACTCACAAGGCTTTGTAAATTCAATTTATCTGGCTAAACTTGGTAGCACGTTTTCAATGTATTTGATGCATTATTTTACCTGATTTTTGAAAAAAAAATTTTATGTCCAACAATAGCACATTGTGAATGTCACAATTTATCTCATCAGTCATGATAATATAAAACCCACAATGAACCAAAATTGAGAAAGGGCCTTTCTCACACTGTTTCTCCCATATTTGTTCTGGTGGTAGCAAAATGTAAATATCTTCTTTGCAGAACACCAAAAACTATTTGAAAAAAGACATGTAGATGGTATTATTCTCAGGTTTTTACGATTATTTTCCCATCTGTCAGAAAAATTGATTGTAAAATAGGGGTTGTCCTAAAAGACACTTAGACCAGCCTTGGAGATTATGTATGGCCAAACCAAAAATCATCAAAGACTCTCAAAAACTGTTATTCTTACATGAATAGGGAGAAAAGAAACAAAAAGTAATATTGATATGGATCTTCCCACCTTCCCTTCTCTGATCCTCTGACTGGACACCATCCACCTCTGTAGACATACTTCCTTCTCATCCTCACCTCACATTTTGCTTTAACAGCCTTAAACTGCTTATGATTTCACATCACACCAAGTTCTGTCTCCCTTCTCCTTTCCTCATGCAATTTCTTCTGCCTGAAATCCTTCTCTCACACACTTCTGTTTTATTTTTATACTTTGTTTCACTGAAGATATAAATTCATCTTAGAAGCCTCATCAGACCACTCCTACCAGATCTAGACTAGGAAAACTGTGCTCCCAAGGTACCTGGAAAATCCCATGGACAGAGGAGGAGCCTGGCAGGCTACACTCCATGGGACTACAAAAGAATTAGACACAAGTTAGTGACTAAACCACAGCAACAAGATACCACAGGTATATTTCTACCACTCTCCTTACCTTGGAATTACAATGTCTGCGATGTGGAAAAAGAGGATATCTGTAATTCATGTTTGTATACCTAGCACCTTACACAGTACCAGACATGATGGTAGACATACAATACATATTTGCTGAATAAATGAACACCAACTCCCAGTAAGCTATGGTTTCAGTCAACCTATCTTTATGTCTTAATTTGAGTCCTTTATGAATAACAATGACCACAAATTACAGCTTGAGTCCATGCTTCAGTGATACTCATTTTATTAAGAAACAAGACTATGCATGGTTCTAAATATGTAGCAATTAAAATTCTACAGCACCTCTAAAATTACTTTCTGAGAGAAAGCAAAAATCAAGAATTTAAATAAATTCTCCATATATTGAAATTTTCAACTTCCCTTATGAGTTTGCAAGGCAGCTAAAGATTGCCCACCAACACCCCATTGAACTTCTGTTAAGTTTAAACATAAAAGTCCCAATTAAATCCTAATGGGAAGAACAAAGGACCCATTCACATTCCAGGAGTCATGTAAAGTCTAATTTGTTCATATCTACTGCCTATACTCCCAGATATATTAATTATGGATCATTAAAATATCTTCAATGAGCTAAAATTTGGTTATGATAAAATAATAAACTAGTCACTGTGAAAAGACCATGTGGCAGCAATATGCATGCAGAGCCATCAAGATTAATCTACCTAATACCCACACCTAAAAGGGAAAGCCCTAGCATATTAGTCAATGTTTATCAAGGACTAATCATATAGAAATGACTTATAAAACTCTTTTCTCCAGCACTTGTCTTTGTAGGTAAACACTATCCAACACTATCCATCAGGAGAAACTGATATATTGTTGTGAAGGAAATTATTCATATTTTGATATTCATAAAAAATTCAGTGACTTCAGCCATGAAATTAAAAGACGCTTGCTCCTTGATAGAAAAGCTATGACAAACCCAGACAGCATATTAAAAAACAGAGACATCACTTTGCCGACAAAGGCCCATCTAGTCAAAGCTATGGTTTTTCCTATAGTCATGTAGGGACATGAGAGTTGGACCATAAAGAAGGCCAAGCGCTGAAGAATTGATGCTTTCGAACTATGGTACTGGAGAAGACTCTTGAGAGACCAGTCAATCCTAAAGGAAACTAACCCTGAATGTTTATTGGAAGGATTGATGCTGAAGTGGAAGCTCCAAGACTTTGGCCACCTGATGCGAAGAGCTGACACACTGGAAAGGACCATGATGCTGGGAAAGACTGAGGGCAAGAGGAGAAGAGGGCGACAGAAGATGAGGTGGTTGGATGGCATCATCAGCGCAACGGACATGAGTTTGAGCAAACTCTGGAAGACAGTGAAGGACAAGGAAGCCCGTTTGTTGCAATCCATGAGGTCACAAAGAGTCGGACACGACTGAGCAACTGAACAACAAAAATACAGGGACGGGACTTCCCTGGTGGTCCAGTGATTAAGACTTCGCCTTCCAATGCAGGGGGTGCAGGTTTGATCCCTGGTCAGGAATCTAAGATCCCACAAGACTTAGGGCCAAAAAAACCCCATAAAACACAAATAATATTGCAACAAATTCAATAAAGGCTTTTAAAATGGTCCACACCAAAAAATATTAATTTTTAAAAATGCAGAGAAACAACTGGCTTTTCATTGCAGACCAGATCAAAAACATGAAATATATAGGAACTTCATTACTTTGTAAGATGATAAATGCAACTTTTGGGGGTTTTATTTTATGAAAAACCACATGCATAATATAATTTTTTGGCAAAAATTAAAATGACATGTTCAGAGAATAATTCTGAATTGTCAGAACTGAAAATAATCAATCACAGTTTGGGCAAAGGTATTTCTCAGTTTTTATATCTAAGTGATTATTAAAAAAACTAAAATAGTACAGTTTGGTTGATTCCAAAATATATTTCCCATTGAGGACTGTATTTCTATTTGAAGGTTATTAATTTCTTTCTTAAATGCGAGATTAAGCATGTGAAATGTCACTGCATGAATTACCATGTGATTTTAAATTTTACCACTTAAAGAAAGTAACATGTAACATATAAAGAGAGCTTCCCTTACTCATTTCTAAGAAAATATTCAAAAAAACTATGAAGTATCTTTGCCTATTATGATAGCCTACTGTTTGCTGCTAATTTTTAAAATAAACTATCTCTACTAATTTTATCTCAGGATTATTTTTGTGAATATTCTACTTTCTATGCAAGTGAGGAATCAAGAGGATTATTGAAATTATTGATTCATATCACTTATCAGCCTAATATTTAAATATATCAAAGTTAATACATTACCTCTGTACTAAGGAAATTGTACTCATACAAGATCACCTTACTAACTCCCTACTATAGAACTAATTTATAAATTATTTCTTTAAAACCACCCTTGATTTATTCACCTTTATTTTTGTATAATTTGAATTTCAGCAAAATGTTACCACCACAATGATTTTAATCCTAAAATACTGCATAACATCCAGTCAACATTTTTATCATCTCTAATTTTATTGGAAATTATAAAGTCTTGGCACTTTTAAATACTTGTTCAGGCTACTTTTTGTTTTATTAATGACCTTTTTTATCTGCTCAGATACAAAAGGCAATTTAACAGTCCTGGAAAAAGTGGTCACTGAAGCATGTATATTACCATATATAAAATAGATGACCAGTGCAAGTTTGATGCATGAAGCAGAACACTCAAAGCTGGTGCTCTGGGACAACCCAGGGGGATGGGGTGGGGAGGGAGGTGGGAGGGGGGTTCAGGATGGGGGGGACACATGTACACTCAGGACTGATTCATGTCGATATATGGCAAAAACCACCACGATACTGTAAAGTAATTAGCCTCCAATTAAAATAAATTAATTTAAAAAATCTAAAGCTGAGATAACTAGAAAAGACGCATTGAAGGAATATTACAATTTTAGTTCCAGCTGAATATTTTGTCAGAAAAGATGAATTGATAAGCACTAGAATCTTCAACCAAGACTAATGATGACAAGAAAGTCAAAATGCAAGGAGGAGACTTTTAATAGCCTAATGTATTACCCTGGTTATTAAAATGATTTCTGTAGTATATCCTGTAATTGCACTGCAGATATTTGAGATACATATTTATTATCATCCCTAGAGAGCTTTTACCAGTTGTGTAGAAGTTGAAGGTCCAAATAAAATACCTGCAATATTTGAGACACACTTATACTAAATAGCTTATTTATTGGTCGTTATTTTAAATTCTAACTTAATTGGGCATTTGTATTTTTATTAGCTAAATCTTGCAACTTCTGTAGAAGTAATTAGAGGGCTGTGCTCAGTCACTCAGTCATGTCCGACTCTTTGCAATCCCATGGACTGTAGCCTGCCAGGCTCTTCTGCCCATGGGATTTTTTAGGCAAGAATACTGGAATGTTGCCATTCCCTCCTGCAGGGAATCTTCCCAATTCAGGGATCAAACCAGCGTCTCCTGTGTGTCCTGCATTGGCAGGTGGATTCTTTACCCCAGAGCCACCTGGAACCCCAAGTAGAGAGATACTAATCATTTCCTCTCACATTTCAACTGAAGAAACTTTTGACTCTAAACGTTATAAAAATACATGTTCTTAGACAGGACTAGCTACATGAGGTGTGGGGCTCCCTTCAAAATGCAAACACAGGCCTCCTTTCAACAGTTATTATTTCAAGATGGCAGCAATAGAGTCTTAAGCCAAGTATCCACGAAGCCAGTCCCATTCTTAGAAGTTTAGCATCCCCAACATTAGGTTACATCTGAATCAACTACTCTTACATTACAGAGAAACAAATGGGGACATTTTTAACTGGAACTGGTCTACACCTACACCAGGGGTCACTAAACTTCATCTATAAAGGGTCGCAAAGTATTAATAAATATTTTAGGCTTTTAGGCCGGGCAGTTTTTGTCACAACTATTAACTCTGCTGTACGTAAATAGAAGTGCATAGGCTGTGTTCCAATAAAGCTTTTTTTTTAAACAAAGGAGCTGTGGACCAAATCGACACATGGTCTATTGTTTGTTGACCCCTAGACTATACTACAAACATGAGCAAAATTATCAGTTAGATCTGTTCACAGTCTACACTAATATAACCCCTAAGGTAGACATTTGGATTATACTCATTTAATTTCCACAAGACATTAAAACAATTTTGCAAAAATAGATAACAGAGTTTATTAAGTATGTATCTTCACACTGAATGCAACCATGTAATTTACTCAAACCACTGCCTCAGTCTTCTAGATACTCTAAAAATGTGTACCAGGGAATGCATAATGAGAAATGTAATAAACGGTCCTTTTATCTCCCTCTCCTATTTATTTACTTTCATATGCCTTTTTATTGGTTAAAAAAAAAAAGTCAAAGGAAAAAACATGAAGAAAGGCATAGACAAGTGACTCTCTTGGTCTGTCTTTCTGGAGTGGTGGCTACATGACAGGCCACACAGGGCTGAAAACTGTTCATGTCCACGAGCCTCCAAGACCTTCTTGGGGTTCCAAGAGTTTTCTTTTCACATAATGCAAGCCCCTTAATAGTAAATAGGCGAAAGAGTTATGATTCCCATTTTGAAGCTAAGGAAACTAAGACCCAGAGAGATTAAATATCTTCTGAGAATCTTGTCAGAAATAGAAAGGTCAGGCTTATATTACAATCTTCTGAGCTCTTGGTACCACAGAAAGTGCAGAAAGAAGTCACGACCCTTGTTTTTGAGCAGCCAGTAGTCAAATATAAACAAAGAACCAAGCACAAAGACCCAAGGAACAAAACCATACATTCAACTAATTTGGGGTAAATCAGAAATACATATATTATAATACAGAATCTAAGTACTCAGTGAAGTCAGAATAACTGATGGTTATATAAGGCCTAGTTATAGGAATAATTGGAAGTTCAAGCTACCCACCCCAGTATTCTTGGGCTTCCCTTGTGGCTCAGCTGGTAAAGAATCTGCCTGCAATGCAGGAGACCTGGCTTTGATCCCTGGGTTTGGAAGATACCCTGGAGAAGGGAAAGGCTACCCACACCAGTATTCTGGCCTGGAAAATTCCATGGACTCTATAGACTGTGGGGTTGCAGAGTCAGACACGACTGAACGCCTTTCACTTTCATTCTTCACTTTCATAGTATGGGGAAGAACTAGTTTAAAAACATTCTAGGGAAAAATAAATTTTCTGAGTGACTGCCACAAAGATTTGGCTGAATAGGTATGTCTCAGCTATTTTGCTTCTTCCAGACATGAATCTCCCTCCCCAAAGAGCATCCTTTGAAAGTAGACACATCAGTGACAAGCAAGTGCTTGGCAGTCTTTAGAATCATATTATATACAATCTTTGAAATTCTCCTTTCACTCAACATTATACTCCCCAAATTCATCCATGCTGGTGCATGCCACTCAATGCATCATTTTTACTATTGTAAGAGATTTCATTGAGTAAATAAACCACAGTTTATCCTTCTACTATTAATGGGAATAAAAGAGCATGATGTTATTCAATGCTCAATTTCTTCTAACTAACATTTTGGTGGTGGGTTTTCAAGCTTATCCTTACCCCCTGAGTCTGAAAAAAAAGTGGAAAGGTACCACCTTGTACAGCAGGCTGGAAAGAACTATTTCCCACCCATTTGGTTTAGCACCTTTCTACCCTAAGCAACTTCTAGAGCAACAACAGATTTTTCTGACCATTTCACTTTGATCAGGTTTTCTTAAGCTACCCACCTTTGTGGCAGTCATTGCAAGAACCAAAAAGAAATGCTCAGAACCCCAGGATATGGTATTGTGTTTGCCAAGGTGTGTGCTTTTCAAGATATGCATTCCAGGTGACACTGATTTTAGATCAAAGAAGGGAAAAAAAGATAATATGCCAGGGCTTTCCCTTTAAAACCAAGAATAATATGTAAAACGACTGTCCTCTCAATCGTAATACGTATCAGAGTGAAGCTGCCTGGCATGAAGAAAAAAAAAAAGAAACTATAGAGTCAGTGTATCTGCACTAAAATGCAGGGCTCACAGTGAACTAACTATGCGACCTTGAATTTGATCTTTCAGTACTTCCATTAACTTATACATAAAATGGGAAAAATAGTATCTCTGTTTCAGGGTTGACATATGGAGTCATAAAAATAAGAAATTAATGTAAAAATTCTGATATATATTATTTGTTCAATAAGTAGTTTTTTCCTATCATCCTTTGAGTAATAGACAATAATATTCTTTCAAAAACATATTCTAAAATTCAGGATAGGTTATATTCAAAATTCTGAATTGAATTTGATGTATATTAAAATGCTACTTACAAAATAAGAACCATTTCTTTTTTATGTCTTTATTAGATATTTGGCTTTCACTTTCATTCTCTTTAAAATAATATCTTCAATACTTTCATTTAAACCATGAATACCTAGCCCAAAACTTCAACACAAAACACTTTATTAAAATAAATGAGTGAGCCTCTGACAACTGTATTAACAAGTAAAGAGAATTTGTTTTCTTTTCTAAACAATTGAACAGATCAACTTTTCTGTTTAAAATCATCATTGTTGGTTTCTTTATTAATATGGATTTTTACTCACTGACCCCAGAGTTAATCCTCTAGCTCTCAACGTTTATAATACTCTAGAAACACTGTCTTGTAAATTAAGGGTGGAGTTATAATATTAGACTGAAATCAACAATCTCTAAGACCTTTTCAGGAAGTCCATCTCTTTGTAAGAAAACTTTCAGCCATCTTATTTGCTTAAAGAAAGTAGGCAGATACCTTCACGCATTTACTGATAGCATGCAACAGCAGATTAGGAGGAAAGAAAGGAATCAAGAAAAATAAAAATCATAACCAGTCACTGCTTCTCTACTCTAGGGCTACATTCGTTTTCCAGGTAAAGAATCTGGATTATATCATATTACTCCTATAATTTAAATTAATAATGTACAAGCTTTAATTATAAAATCCAATTTTCCTGCATTATCAAATTCAACCAGACATCACAGAAACCAATTCTTAGACTCACACACGGAAATGAACTGAGATTACTGGGCACCTCCTCGCTTTCTAGATGAAGAAATTGAGGCCTAAGAAGGAAAGATTTTTATCTGCATCTCAAACATTTCTGTTGATCACCCTTACCTGATCAAAAGGGAAATTCATTTTGAAATTCAATATTCCTAATTCCTATCAAAAATATGTTTTGTTTGCACAGACTCCCTGGTGTTAGAGGTCAGGACAAGAGTGAGACGCAAGGAGGGATCCTGGGTGCCCACGATGTTTCATTTCTTGATCTGGCTAATGATGTGAATATGTTCACCTCATGAAAATCCATCATACTGCACACTTAGGCTCTGTATACTTCTCAGTATACTTGTTATATTTCATTAAAATGTAGTAAGACGTGTTTCTACTCTCTGTGGTAACTGACATAGATCACATAGTAGTGAAAAGTCACTCATCTTTTATTGAATATCCACTGTTTGCCAAGTCCAGTGATTTGTACTGAAAATATAAAGATAAATGAGGTTAAAAAAACAAAAACAAAAAAATGCTGCCCTCAAGCATCTCACAGTCTAGATAAAGACAGACAAGTAACAGTTGCGATGCTGTGAGCAAAGTGCTGACAGCTGAGTCGACAAGGAGCTGCGGGCTCCAGCACCTGAGTCAGCAGGGGTGGAGGTGAGCAGTGTGCTCTGGACAAGTTTCAGAAAGAGAAGGTGCCCCTCCCACCCCAGGTGAGCAGTGGAGCTCATTCTCTGCAGACAGAAACTTCAAAGTGTCAATAGGAGGACAACTGAGAGAGGAGGCTGGGCCCTGTCCAGCAAAGAGACCATATATTTCTCATTCTCAAAGTCAGGGAGACCTTCCTGACTTGAAAGCTCCTTGGAGGTCAAAAGGGTATGCCAAAGCTACCCATAGGCCTCTTTGCTGGAATCCATCTTGGCTGAGCAGTGCATGTCTGCACATGGGAGGATCCTGAGATAAGCCCAATGCAGACTCAGAAGCAGCCAAATCAACATGACTGGCCAAAGGAATCCCAGAAGAAATGCCCCACATAGGTGATTCAAACAGCCATGAGGATGCAACTCTCTCTCTGATAGCATCGGCGTGTCTAGTCACATGTAGACTACTCTTTTCCCTCCTAATAAACACTTTATTTCACTACAAAAAAAGAGAGAGAGAGAGAGAAGATTTGTGTCCCCTATTAATTTCTCACCGCTGCTGCAACAAATTATTACAAGCATAATACCTTAAAGACTGCCAGCAGAAATATCAATATCCTCCGATATGCAGATGACACTACCCTAATGGCAGAAAGCAAAGAGGATCTAAACAGCCTCTTGATGAAGGTGAAAGAGGAGAGTGAAAAATCTGGCTTAAAACCCAACATTCAAAAAACAAAGACCATGGTATCTAGTCCCATCATGTCATGGCAAATAAATGAGGGGAAAAAATGTAAACAGTGACAGATTTTATTTTCTTGTGCTCCAAAATCACTGTGGGCAGTGACTGCAGCCATGAAATTAAAAGATGCTTGCTCCTTGGAAGAAAAGCTATGACCAACCTAGACAGCATATTAAAAAGCAGAGACATTACTTTGCCAACAAAGGTCTTTATGGTCAAAGCTATGGTTTTTCCAGTAGTCATGTATGGATGTGAAAGTTGGACCACAAAGAAGGCTGAGTGTTGAAGAATTGATGCTTTCGCATTGTGGTGCTATAGAAGACTCTTGAGAGTCCCTTGGACAGCAAGGAGATCACACCAGTCAATCCTAAAGGAAATCAACCCTGAGTATTTGCTGGAAGGACTGATGTTAAAGCTCCAATACTTTGGCCACCTGATGCGAAGAGTTGACTCATTTGAAAAGACCCTGATGCTGGGAAAGATTAGGAGCAGGACGAGAAGGGGACAACAGAGGATGAGATGGTTGGATGGCATCATCAACTCAATGGACAAGAGTTTGAACAAACTCTGGGAGACAGTGAAAGACAGAGAAGGCTGGCATGCTGCCGTCCACAGGGTTGAAAAAAGTCAAACACGACTGAGCTACTGAACAACAGTTCCTGGAGGTCAAGTCCACAGTCAGTCCCCCCAGGCTAAAGTCAAGGTTGGCTGGGATGGCTCCTCTTGGAGGCTCTGAGGGAGCATCAGCTGCCTTGACCAGCTTCTAGGGCCTCCTACCCTCCTTGGATCATGACCACCTTCCTGCATCTTCAAAGTCAATAGCAATGTAGGATCTTCAAAGCTCTCTCCTTCTGACCTCTGCTTCAGTTACCAAATCTCTTTCTCCTGACTCTGATCCTCCTCCCCAATTCATAGCAACTCTTGTGGTTACACTCAGTCCACATGAGTAATACAGGGTAACAGCCTCAAGGCAAGATTCTTAATTCAATCACACCTGCAAAGTGTTTTACCATGTAAGGTATCATACTCATGGGTTCTGGGAATTTGGATGTAGATTTCTGGAGTGGGGGGACATTATTCAGTCTACCACATGTCCTGAAGGATGAGTAGATGTGAGCCAATTGGAAAAGAGAGAAAAGAATATGCCTGGAAAGGGGAGTCAGATTTTGAGTCCTTTGATAAGGCCAGATAGAAACGTAGGTCAGATTATAATGTGACTGATACTGCCAAGGTCAGTCAGTTCAGTTCAGTTGCTCAGTCGTGTCCAATTCTTTACAAACCCAAGAATCGCAGCACACCAGGCCTCCCTGTCCATCACCAACTCCCAGAGTTTACTCAAACTCATGTCCATTGAGTCAGTGATGTCATCCAACCATCTCATCCTCTGTCATCCCCTTCTCCTCCTGCCCTCAATCTTTCCCAGCATCAGGGTCTTTTCCAATGAGTCAGTTCTTCACATCAGGTGGCCAAAGTATTGGGAGTTTCAGCTTCAGCATCAGTCCTTCCAATGAATATTCAGGACTGATTTCCTTTAGGATGGACTGGTTGGATCTCCTTGCAGTCCAAGGGACTCTCAAGAGTCTTCTCCAACACTGCAGTTCAAAAGCATCAATTCTTCAGTGCTCAGCTTTCTTTATAGTCCAACTCTTACATCCATACATGACTACTGGAAAAACCATAGCTTTGACCAGATGGACCTTTGCTGGAAAAGTAATGTCTCTGCTTTTTAATATGCTTTCTAGGTTGGTCATAACTTTTCTTCCAAGGAGCAAACATCTTTTAATTTCATGGCTGCAGTCACCATCTGCAGTGATTTTGGAGCCCCCAAAAATAGTCTGTCACTGTTTCCACTGTTTCCCCATTGATTTGCCATGAAGTGATGGAACCAGATGCCATGACCTTAGTCTTCTTAATGTTGAGTTTTAAGCCAACTTTTTCACTCTCCTCTTTCACTTTCAACAAGAGGCTCTTTAGATCTTCTTCCCTTTCTGCCATAAGGGTCTTACCCTTCTCCATCAGAGGCCAGACAGACTGAAAACCACAATCACAGTAAACTAACCAATCTGATCACATGGACCACAGCCTTGTCTAACTCAATGAAACTATGAGCCATGCCATGTAGGGCCACCCAAGACGGACAGGTCATGGTGGAGAGTTCTGACAAAATGTGGTCCACTGGAGAAGGGAATAGCAAACCACTTCAGTATTCTTGCCTTGAGAACCCCACAAACAGTATGAAAAGACAAAAAGATAGGACACTGAAAGATGAACTCCCCGGGTCAGTAGGTGCCCAGTATGCTACTGGAGATCAGTGGAGAGATAACTCCAGAAGGAATGAAGAGATGGTGCTAAAGCAAAAACAACACCCAGTTGTGTATGTGACTGGTGATGGTAGTAAAGTCCAATGCAGTAAAGAGCAATATTGCATAGGAACCTGGAATGTTAGGTCCATGAATTTAGGCAAAATGGAAGTGGTCAAATAGGAGATGGCAAGAGAAAACAACATTTTATGAATCAGTGAACTAAAATGGACTAGAATGGGTGAATTTAACTCAGATGACCGTTATATCTACTACTGTGGGCAAGAATCCCTTAGAAGAAATGAAGTAGCCATCATAGTCAACTGCCAAGGTAGAAAGTTCATATCACAAAATGAAACATAGAAGAATTTCAAGCAGAAGAGTGATGTGATCTGATATGTATTTTTTAAACATTTTAACAGCTCTGCATAACCTCAGGCTTCCCAGGTGGCTCAGTGGTAAAGAATCTGCCTACCAATACAGGAGACACATGTTTGATCCCTGGGTTAGGAAGATCCCCTGGGGGACAGCATGGCAACCCACTGCAGTATTCTTGCCTGGAGAATCCATGGACAGAGAAGCCTGGACGACAAAGAGTTGGACATGACTGAAGCAACTCAGCATACACATTTGGTCTATTCAATATAGTCACCAGAGAAACCATGGTCTCTTCCCTGGTCAAAACCCCAAATGATTCCAAATGCAAATCCTCTCAACAGTCTATCAGGGTAGACAATCTGGCACCCTCAGTGTCTCTAAGTGTGTTCTCTGCTCTTCCTTACCTCACCTGTTCCACTCCGGACGCTCATGGTAGCTCCCCAGGTACCTTAGGCACACTCCCACCTCAGGACCTTTGCACACATTCTTTGCTCCACTTGAAACTCTCTTCTTCCAGATACTCATGTATCTCCTGCCTTGGGCTGCTTCCAGTCTGGTTCAAACATCACATTCCCACTGACATCTTCCCTGATCACCTAGTTAATGAAGTGATTACCCTGCCAACCCCAGTACTCTGAATCCCTGTTTCTTTCTTTGGGCTCAGTCCATGGCACTGTTCTTTGTAAACTGACAATTTATTTCTTTGCTTGTTTACTGTCTGTCCTCCCCTGTAAGCCTAACCTCCTCCTGAACCCACTAGATGTAGTAAGTTTCACAGCGGCAGTGTGACTTTCGATTCACTGCTATACGTGGAACATGACCTAACACGTAGTAGCAACTCAATAAATATTTGTTTCCTGATTAATGCTGGAGTGCAAGGAAGAAGACCAGATGGAAGCAATTATTTAAGAGTCACATAAGTGGGGACTTCCCTGGTGGTCTAGTGGTTAAGTATCCACTTTCCAATGCAGAGGATGTAGGTTCGATGCCTGGTCAGGGAACTAATATCCACGTGCCATGCCGTGCGACATCTAAGCCCATACTCTGCAACTACTGAGCCAGCTCACCCCAACAAAAGATCCCATGTGACACAACTAAGACCCAACACAGCCAAATAAATATATATATTTTGTAAAGTCACATAAAGTAGAGACTGATACTAGCACATCCACAGTGCTACACAGATACACACGAATTTTCCAGGTGTTTTTTTTTTATAATTCTTAGGTTACAACTAAAGAAGCATAAAACTTAGGGGAGAAAATCTGTATGAAAAAGAAAAGTATTACATACTTTTTTAAAACAGAAAAAAATGCCAACTATTTTGTGCATCTTAATAATCTGTGACACTACAACACAGCCACATAGAATCAATTTTAATGAAGGACAACATGAAATCGGAGAAGACACTGCAAGAAGGGTTATGCAAAAGGTAAAGTTTCTTATATTTGAGATATCTGCAATTTCCAAAATGATTTTAAATACATTATTAAGCATTATTAATGCTTACTGGATGTTATGCTTCTCTTTTAATTATGCATCAAACAAAAGGTCATTTCTGGTGGCTGCTCAATTCACAGTAGTCTTTAATAACATCTTTCAGCATTAATAAGTGAAGTGCCAGCTTAGAAGCAACTCTAATAAACACAGTGTCCTGTAAGAATTGTAACGTGGCTTATGACACTTCCTGCGAACATCCGGGAGGGACTATCAGGTACCATACGGAGTACACATGTGCGTTTTGTGGTTCCCAGAAGACATGTTGGAGAGGCAATAAAATGTCAGCAACCAGTTTAAAAGGTAACTTTCAGAGGGATAATCAAAGGGCTGAGCTTAAGTGTCCCTAGCTTTTCTATTTTGAATGGCATCATGTGGTCTCTTTGAGCCTAAGAAATTTTCTTGTAAACTTAACGCTAAAATTTGGGAAACTCTAGAAGACTCCCTAATCCTTGAACACTGACACAATCTTTTTCACCAGAATATTTTCCAATATCTAATATTTAGGAATTTTACCCAATATGTATCTTAGATGTACATTTTTCCTCTTTATAAACACTAATAAAGCTCTCTCCCGGAAATCTACTTGACATTCTAAGTCATTGTGCATGCATGCTAAGTCACTTCAGTTGTGTCTGACTCTTTGCGACCCTATGGACTATAGCTTGCCAAACTCCTCTGCCCATAGGATTCTCCAGGCACAGTATACTGGAGTAGGTTGCCATGCCCTCCTCCAGGGGATCCTCCTGACCCAGGGATCAAATTATGTCTCCTGCATTGGCAGCAGGGTTCTTTACCACTAGCGCCACCTAGAAAGCCGTTCTAAATCATCACATATTCTAAAATCTCAAGCTAGTATTTACAACCAATTTCCTGAAAAATACGACAAATAAATCATATCCAATTGCTCGCATAACCTATCTCTTTCAATCCTGTGTGTATGACATGATACTAATGGTGAGAGCTCTTTAATGTTTTTATTTATTTATTGGCTGCATCGGGTCTTAGCTGAAGCACGTGGAACCCTTGTCGCGTCATTTGGGATCTTTTGTCGCAGCACAAGGACTCTAGTTGTAGTGTGTAGGTTCAGTAGTTGGGGTTCACAAGCTTAATTGCTCTGTGACTTGTGGGATCTTTGTTGCCTGACCCGGGGTTGAATTTGAGTCCCCTGCATTGCAAGATGGATTCTTAACCACTAGACCACCAGGAAAGTCCCTGTAAGAGTTCTTTATACATCGTATATTCGAGTTGCTTTGAAGACACTGATTTTCTCAGTATAACTGTGTCCATGGCTCTAAACTACAAATTACAGAACACACACCGGCACAACAGCTAACTTGATTGAAGGACCATATCTCTAGGTTTAATTACTTAGAAATCTGGGTCTAACACTCAAGAGGAATGTTTTATGGACCAGTGAAATAATATGTGAGTGAAACCTAAAGCTTTTGATCAGTCAGGCCACAAAACTGTGCAATCTTGGGCAAGTTCACTTGATTCATTGTGGTTCATTCACTTAATTCATTTTATTTGCAGAATGAAAGGGTAAAGTAGATGATGTTTAAGGATATGATTAAGCCCTAAGAATACAATCATCTAAATTATTCTAGGTATTTTGTCTATAGTTGGTTTATATGGCCACAAGATTGGCAGAACGTACACTCAGACTAAACAAGCACATATTCTTTCTTACTTTTCAGACATGTTAATAGACAGACAGGCAAATACTTTTTCCCATGTGATTATCCTTCTGTTTAAATTTGAAACTCATCATTACATAGTAATAAACACTTAAAAATAAATGGGCTAATCCTAAAGTCGAGTTGTTAAGGAAAACAAAAACTTATGTAATGACCACTGTTGCTTGCCTACATAGAATCTATTCATTGCTTTTACCTTTTTAATATAACACCAATTTTGGTTAAATAATCAAAAAGTGAGAGCTAACACTTCAATAGTGCCTTCTCTGTTTCTTAATAATTTACATCTAATAACACACTAAACCTCACAGTAACTTAATGAAGTAAGTACTGTTATCACTCCTACTAAAAATGAAGAATCTGAGTTAGAGTTAGCTTGTGCTAATTCACAGAGCAGGTAAACAGAGGAGGTGGAAATCTGAAAGCAGGCAGTGGGGCTGTCTGTGCTCTTAACCTTCACACCTTCCCATGCTCAGCCTGCTTGGCTGGGGGAAGTTAATTTCCTACAATTTCCAGAGTCTCCTGACTAGTAAGCCAATCACAGTCATTCCAACTATCTTGCATACATACAAGTCACTTCAGTTGTGCCCAACTCTTTGCAACCCCATGGACTGTAGCCCAACAGGCTCCTCTGTCCAAGGGACTTTCCAGGCAAGGATACTGGAGTGGGTTGCCATCACCTCCTCCAGGGGCTCTTCCTGACCCACGGATGGAACCTGTGTCAATTACGTCTCCTGCACTGGCAGGTGGGTTCTTTACCACTAGTGCCACCTGGGTTCGTTAAATGACTTTCCTTGTCAATCATAATAGTCAGGGCCAATGCACAACTTAAGTGGAACTTAAGGACTTCCCTGGTGGCTCAGATGGTAAAGTGTCTGCCTGCAATGCAGGAGACCTGGGTTCAAACCCTGAGTTGGGAAGATCCCCTGGAGAAGGAAATGGCAACCCACTCCAGTATTCTTGCCTGGAAAATCCCATGGACAGAGGAGCCTGGTAGGCTGCAGTCCACGGGGTCACAAAGAGTCAGACATGACTGAGTGACTTCACTTTCTTTCACTTTAAGTGGAACCAATCAGCCTAAAGGGAGGAATATTTGCTCTGTGGTAAGAAGGGAGGTCTACTCCAGAAAAGGATGCACATTACTGCCCACGCTGCTGGCAGCCACCTGCCAATCATGAAGGAAGCCAGTGTGAGGTCAAAGCCCAGAGGAAGGAAGAGGGAGGAGCCAAAAGAAGCCTGAAGTCATGAAGCTGGAGTCCTGATTTCACTCCACTCTGAACCTGCTCTGCCTCGGTACTTTCTTTTGTTTGGACAACAAGTTCCCTTATTGTCTGAGCCAACTTGAATCAAGATGTCTCTTTCTTACACCTGAAGGTATCTGATAAATATTGGCATGATTAAGTACCTTATACACAAATTCTAGAGGCTTCTTTGATGGCTCAGCAGATAAAGAATCTGCCTGCAGTGCAGAAGACACAGGGTTTCGATCCCTGAGTCGGTGAAGATCCCCTGGAGGAGGAAATGGCAATCCATTCCAGTATTCTTACCTGAGAGATCCCATGGACAGAGGAGCTTGGTTGGCTACAGTCCACGGGGTCGCAAAGAGTCAGACACAACTGAGTGACTAAGTATGCACGCACACAAGTTCTAAATTGCTAAAAATCATTGTTTAATCTGAACTGAGTTTTCCCCCCACCCCGATCCTAAGACCTGTGGTAATACAACATTCATGTTACCGCCCCTGAACTTACTGCTGAGTCATTCCCTTTCTAGGACACTAGTCAACTTGACAAAGATTTATTGCGCACTTACTCTGTCTCAGGCATTGTGAGGTCCTGGTTTAGGGAGATAAATGAGTCACAGCTCCTACCCTCACAGAATTAATGTCTAGGAAGGGAGAAAGACATATAAATCAACAAATTACCATAATATACGATGGTGTTAGAATATATAAGCTCTGCTTGTGTGCACATGTTGTGCAGGTGCTCTGAGAGCATACAGAATAGAAACTAAGATGTTTTGAAGTCTTTACGAATGTCTTGTAGAAGACTTAACATTTTATCCTTGACTAGGAGTTTTACAGCAGAGAAAAGGACTTCTAGGCAGTGGGAAGCACCTGATCAGAAGCATATAACTACAGAAGTGCTGAGAAGGTTTGAGAATGGCAGAAAGTTCCAAGTGAGGCTGTGCTTCAAAAAAGTAAGAAAAGGGACAAGTTCTAGGGCTCCAGGCCTGGCTTAGTCTCAAAAGTCTTTCTGGTTTTTTGTTCTCATAGTTTAGCTTTCCACTTTCCTTCACCTCAGCCACATTATCCCCAGTTGAATCAAAAGAGCCAAACAAAGGGTCAAGCTCCAATACTTTGGCCACCTGATGTGAAGAGCTGACTCATTGGAAAAGACCCAAATGCTGAGAAAGATTGAGGGCAGGAACAGAATTGGGAGACAGAGGATGAGGTGTTTGGATGGCATCATTGACTCAATGGACATGAGTTTGAGCAATGTCCGGGAAATACTGAAGGACAGGGAAGGCTGGCATGCTGCAGTCCATGGGGTCGCAAATAGTCATACATGACCAAGTGACTGAACAACAAAAAAGTCAAACCTGTAATGTTCTTTATCTTTCTGGCTTACTTCACTCTGTATAAGGGGCTCCAGTTTCATCCATCTCATTAGGACTGGTTCAAATGAATTCTTTTTGACGGCTGAGTAATATTCCATGGTGTATATGTACCACAGCTTCCTTATCCATTACAGCATACTAACACATATATATGGAATTTAGAAAGATGGTAACGATAACTCTATATGCAAAACAGAAAAAGAGACACAGAAATACAGAACAGACTTTTGAACTCTGTGGGAGAAGGTGAGGGTGGGATGTTTCAAAAGAACAGCATGTATACTATCTATGGTGAAACAGATCACCAGCCCAGGTGGGATGCATGAGACAAGTGCTCGGGCCTGGTACACTGGGAAGACCCAGAGGAATCGGGTGGAGAGGGAGGTGGGAGGGGGGATCGGGATGGGGAATAAGTGTAAATCTATGGCTGATTCATATCAATGTATGACAAAACCCACTGAAACGTTGTGAAGTAATTAGCCTCCAACTAATAAAAAAATTAAAAAAAAAAAAAAGTCAAACCTGTGTTTCTCTGGCTTTGCTAGTTCTCCACCAAGACCAGAGGCAAAAAGCTCAAGAGATGTATTTAATTACCAGTAGAGCATTTGTCAGACCCTAATAGTGATTTGTAAAACTCTGGTATTACTTTCTTGACAATCATAATTTGTTAGTGCTTCATGTTGCTTTATTAATTTTCCTAAACTTTTCTTCCACAAATAGTTTTAATGTATTCTTGGAAATTTTCTGGCTATTTCAATTACAATGTTAATTTGCACACTTCTTCCTGCAAAGCTGACTCACAACCTTAACTTAGATACAAACTGTATTCTAAATGAGTCAAGAGAATCAAACAAGAGAAATCAATAAAGTTTCTTTTAATCTCAACTGGTCACTTAGCATATAAATATGATATTTTTACTGGGCACCTAATAAATGCATGATAAGCACTGCAGATTTTTATTCAAATGTAGCTTTAGAATTAAGTCCACAGGAAATGGTTAAATAATAAAATCTCAAGTGCCTGTAGCCAGAAAATATTCTTGATGGTACCACAGAGGAAATTTCATGGAGTGCATGACCCCACCAAGCAACTCTTCTTTCCTACCTAGGTTGAGAATGTGGACCCAGGATCTCCATCCAGTGTAATTTGGAGTCAACTGGGAAGATTCACTCTCACAGTGAGATGCAACAGTGAAGCAGACTAGTGACCTCCCCCCTGACCCCGCCACGAGCAGCAATGACATTATTTTTAGACGAAAGAGCAGCTGAATTGTCAATCTTATTAAATATTTCAAAGAACAAATCATAAATTTTAGTATCACAGTGGTGAAGAGACAGAAATGCTGTCAATAAAGATTCTTTTGGAAATCTAAATTTTGAATTAATTCTGAAAGACTTAGAATGCTCTGAAATTGTTTTAAAAAGTAGAATTTAGCACAGGCAATTATGACACTAATTTGAGTCAGCAAACAAAAAATAACAAAAGAGAAGAAATCTGACTGGGTCCAAGAAAACTCTCTTCGCCATTTCAACCTCCAGCTTCTTATCATATCCCTAGTGAGGATAAACTGATAGCTAAAACCATAACTTTGTTATATTTATACATTTTATATATATGTGTGTGTGTATATATATATATGTATGTATGTATGTATATGTATACATACACCGTATGCTTTCAGGTACATATAATGAAACAGTGGCTTAAATTAAATAGAAATTTATTTTTGTCACTTAAAAAGCCATCTGGAGGTAGGTGGTTGCTGGCATGGATCTAGAAGCTCAGTTATGTAACACCCTTTCTTCTGTGATTCCCCTGTGCTGGGTGGAATGGAACCATCCCAACATGGTTGCTGTAACTCTAGGCTCATCCTCGTTAGCTGCTAAAACAAGTAGTGGAGGACCAGACTCACCAAGTCAGTCCCTGTTAACTTAGAAAGTGACATTTTCTGAGACACAGTCTCAGCAGACTTCCACTTTGGCAGACTATGTCCCAGGGGTGGCCCCTTTCAGCAAGAGGTGGGAGAGATAATTTCTTAGAAACCTTTTCCAGCCTCTATAGTGAAAGATGAAAGCAAGAGAGAAGAAGGATTGGAAAGGCCTGCAGGTCAATCTGAACCAGGTCAGCCTGCAAATGCAGGAACTCATTGATCAGTGTGGTGGGATACAGTTTTTTGGCCATATTGTGGGTTCGACCAATGCCAACAAATCGCTGGCACTGAATTCCACATTAAGGAGTCTTTTCAAATATTTTTAAGAGAGATTTCTTGACCAAGTGGGCACCCTAATAACAACTTCAGCCAAGAGGTTTATACCTGAGGGAATAATCTGGGAAAACGTCATGATTATACAATGAAGCCTTAACAAACTCACTCCTGACTGTATAGCCTACACATCATTGAACCCTAATGGGAATGTTAAATAAGGATATTAAGTGAATACTAAAAAAAGCTTCACATCTAAAACGGAAGAAATCACATGAAGTGAGGTCGGAACACATACACAAAAGTAGGGCAGCTAAAAATAGTATCTTTGACTATTTCTTATCGTTTGTCTTTATCCAAAAGCAGAAAGATTGGCTAACTGACCTTCTAAGGTCTTTCCATAGTAAACTGTGGGCTTCCTCCATGGGTCAGCAAGTAAAGAACCTGCCTGCCATGCAGGAGCCACAGGAGACTTGGGTTCAGTCCTTGGTTCGGGAAGATCCCCTGGAGGAGGAAATAGCAACACACTCCAGTATTCTTGCCTGGAGAATCCCATGGACAGAAGAGCCTGGTGGGTTAAAGTCCATGGAGTCGCAAAGAGTCAGACATGACTGAGCACACAGAAGCATGTAGTAAACTATCCAGCTACACTCACAGGAATGATGATCTTTACAAACTTTCTGCAAGGAATTTGCCAAACCCATGGAGCTGTGGTCACTAGTTAAATATATTTGTTTGTCTATCCTACAGAGTTTTGAAGTAAACATTTCTGTCCAATAATCACAGAGGCTTCCCTGGTGACTCAGACAGTAAAGAATCTGCCTGTAATTCAGGAGACCAGGGTTCAACCCCTACATCAGGAAGATCCCCTGGAGAAGGGAATAGCAACCCACTCCAGTATGCTTGCCTGGAAAACCCCAAGGACAGAGGAGCCTGGAGGGCTACAGTCCATGGGGTCACACAGAGTTGGACATGACTGAAGGACTGTACTCACTCACTCAATCACAGAGGCAAGCGACTGATTTCCTAGCAATCCTTGTACTGTACTTGTGGTCATCTTAAGTACGCGCATCAGAGGTTTTTAAAAGATCTCAGACAGATGAGCTCTATTCTATGTTCTATTTTAAACAACGTTAGCAGAAGGAGATTATACAGTCTCAAGATAAGTGTATCATAAAAATAGCTGTTATTCCTGGTGAACCATGTTTCTGCTGTTAAAGCTGACTGAAATCCTAGAGACTTTCAGGGTGAAAAAAAAATTAGAACGAGGCAATATTTACCCAATTTTGAAGTAAAGAATCAAGTTTATTTCTTAAATTTTAATTAAATTAAGTCTAAATTTTATAGATGAGTCATTTGACATCCCTTGTCTTTAAATTTCCTTATTATGGAATAGAGAAAGTAGCAAAGAAAGAATAGATAGTCAATTACACAATTTCTGGAATTGCAGTCACTGCTGTAAACAACTCATGGACAAGTTTCCTGGGGCCTTAACGATGTACTAGTGTCCAGGAAACATGTTTTCAAAGAGCCAAGCTGATTAATTTCACCAGTGGTCATGAGCCACAACACAGCCAGGGGACATGACAGATTGACTGTTGAAGGAAACTATTATTTTTCCTCTGTGACCAATGCTGTAACTGTTGAAATCATAGCTGGGAAGAAGTAAGCTCAATCATGCAGTTAAAGTGTTGTTTTCAACCAACTGGCCAATAATTTTCTCACTGAAATAAAACTTCCGAGAGCAACCCTTAGAAGTGAAGGAGTTACCCATCACAACAAATAATTGCTCCCACATTCAAAGTCTAAAAAGGATTCTGGTTCTTCAAATCACTGAGCAAAGACAGCAATCTACAATTCTCAATGTTAAGTAAACATCATTTTTAAAAAACTTTACAATAAACATAAAATTAAAAAAATAAAATATTTTCCCCAAAGTAACATAGTGCTTAAGATAATGCTTATTTTTCAAAAGAAGATAAACTAACATACAAACGCAGCTCCTCTGCAAGGACGAAATATATGAGTGATATCACCGAGTCGACCAATCTGCTTAATTAATATGATTAATATGTTAATCAGAGTAATGTATTTTTGAAATCCTATTTTCTGAAGATAAACAATGATAAAGAGACTCTCATTACAGGGAAAAAAGAAAAATGACTAAGATGGAAGGCTGAGTAGGATGGAGGATGGAAGTGGGTGAGGAGATAGGAAATAGAAAAGGTGTTCTGGTTTGGCTTCACCTGGGACTATCAGTACTTTCCAGGTTAAAAAATTAGAAAAATTAGTGCACCTGGTTTTTTAAAGTATAATTGTTCAAAATGCATTTCTTGATGTCAGTGAATGAAGAACATGAACGGAATTTGATGTCGAGGTTCTCAGTCTATAACATGTCTCACTCTTCCTGACTTCTTCCTCAATGCATGTAACATTTTTAGTTTTAGTCTGTATGTACTTTAGTTTTTATTTGAGTATGATTGCTTTAGAATGTTGTGTTGGTTTCTGCCGTACAACAACTTGAATCAGCCATATGTATACATACATCCCTCCCACGTGAGCCTCCCTCCCAATTCCCCCATCCCACCCCTCGAGGTCATCACAGGGCAGCAAGCTGAGCCCCCTATGCTATGCAGCAGCTCCCCACGAGCTATCTAAGTTATACATGGCAGTGTGCATATGTCAATACTACTCTCAACTCGTCCTGCCCTCTTCTTCCCCCACTGTGTCCATATGTCCGTTCTCCACCTCTATTCCTGCCCTGCATAATAGGTTCATCTAGATAGGATGCTGCGGCAGAGGGAGATAGTCTCAAGTGGAAGAACTCCCTTCCTTTCTCAATGCAAAAATGCTGCCCTGATAAGACATTTTCCACTGCATCTGCTCTTATATGCAGCAGGCAAAGGACTTTGGAGACCTGCGTTTAGATCTAATTAAAACTACAATCTGGTCTTGAATGATGGCTTTTACATCTGAATACTGAAATATTTTAGAAATCACGATTCTCTCTGCTTTTTTTGATTGTAAAATTTGAGAGAAGTTGATCCAAACTGAATTTTCTTTTTCTGGGAGAAGCGATGGGGGGGTTGTGGCCCGACAGGCTCCTCTGTCCATGGGATTCTCCAGGCAAGAATACTGGAGTGGGTTGCCATGCCCTCTTCCAGGGGATCTTCCTGACCCAGGGATCAAACCCATGTCTTTTCTGTCTCCTGCATTGGCAAGTGGGTTCTTTACCACTAGCACCACCTGGGAACCCCAGCATATACTTAACACGTGATCTACACCGGGCTTCCCTGGTAGCTCAGCTGGTAAAGAATTCACCTGCAATGCAGGTGACCCCAGTTCGATTCCCGGGTCAGGAAGATATGCTGGAGAAGGGATAGGCTACCCAGTCCAGTATTCTTGGGCTTCCCTGGTAAAGAATCCGCCTGCCATGTGCAAGACCTGGGTTTGATCCCTGGGTTGGGAAGATCCCCTAGAGAAGGGAAAGGCTACACACTCCAGTACTCTGGCCTGGAGAATTCCATACACTGAATAGCCCGTGGAGTCGCAAAGAATCTGACACAACTGAGTGACTTTTACAATATATAATCACTCAATAGAAAATTTGCCAGAAGATACAAAGAAAGAGAATGGAGAAGACAAGTGGAAAGAAGGGAGGCCAGGTATCAGGTAAGTATAGCTGAGTTACACATTTATAGCTAGTGGACAAAAGTTTCTGCATCTGGGGACCTCATGTACAGCAAGCACATAAGAGCCAAGAAACTGTCCCCATTCTTTCTCACAAATAATTCTTACTGTGCTTTATTTAACATTATCAATGGCTTTCATCTCTACTATCAACCAATGTCCCTACATAGAGACAGACTGATCTGGTACCTTCAAAAAGCCATGACTGTGTCCACAGCTTGCACATCCTCTCCAGAGGAGAGTGGAAATACACTTTTAAGTAAAATCTGCCTATTTATTTTAAATGCCAATAGTCAGAAACTTAGGGAGTTAGTTACAATGAGGAAATTATAGTTGTAAAACCATGTTATAAAACTTTCCACTCCTGTTTTCAAATTGGCCAAAATTACATTATGTTTCTGTTTTGCTTATTCTGAGAACTGAATATTTCCATAAAATTAGATAATTTTCCTTTTTTGACTTTCATAGGAACAGGATATATATTGCAAAATGAACAAATATTTCAATTTATTTAATAAGTACCTATATTTCTTCTCAGCAAATAACCACATTCTTTAAAATATATATCATTGGATATCTGAAGCTTTATGTACTATATTCTACTGATAATAGTTGCACTAGGTCTTTATAAAAGGTAACTGGCCATGCTCTATATTACTCTGCCTTTATTGTGAATATCATGTCTCACAGTACTATTTTAAAGAATTACAGAAAAGATAGGATGCAAGCATGAATATATTCTCAACTATACATGACTAATAAATTGGTATTTTTATTAACCCTAATAATAATTTATTTTCTTATGATTTTATCTCACCCAAAAAGGAAGAAGCAAAGCCCAGCTAATTAATGGATCATTTTAGGTTGGTTTGGATGATGATCAATTGAGGCTTAATTTGCTGTTAAAAAGGACAGATACTGAATCTACATATCATACCCACTGAGAGTGAATTTCCCAGGCAGTCTTTCTGAGTCCCACAGAATGTCTTAAATCTCATTAACTCATCCTGCAGGGCTCATGTGATCCAGATATCACCTCCCTCTTTTTCACTGATTGCAATTTTCCACTGAGTCAGCAATAACTTCATACGGGTTCACAGACTCCCTCTTAACCCCTTCAATTGTGCTGGGTGAATTCGATCCTCACACTACTAACCATCCAATAGTCTTACCTCCCAGTTCTTTGTCCTTCTCGGTTCCATTTACTACCCACCTCCACTTTGCTTTAGGCATATTCATCTGAAGCATTTATATCAGTCAAAACTGCCCCATTTTCCGATGTCAAATGCACTGAACCACATCCTCTCATATCTCCAGTTCCTTCACACCACTCCATCTTTTCTGCCCTTTAATCTCTCAAATTGGTCCTAATTCATCAGTCTACTCCTATTTATTTTCTCTTCTCTCTGAGTAACCTAAGCATCATTTTAAATTCAATCTCACCAAACCCCTTAACTCCCATTCTCTCAATCAATTCATCACACGTACCAAGCAAAACCTCAAGCCTGGATCAATTTGGCTGTCTATTTATTCCTCCTCTATGCCTAGACTGATAAGGCGTACTACAGAAAAGACAGAATGCACAATCAGGGAGATGAATGGTATGAAAAATTCATGGATGTCAGCTTCCACTGTACCCTCAAAACTGTTCTGCAGTCCTTGTCATCGTATTCTTTGTCCCACAGTCACTGTGTGAAATCATCCCACACTTCTACCCCACTTTATCAATTTTAACAAACAGCATCGATTCCCTGCTTCACAGAAAAAACTAAAGTCATCATTTGCCTCCCCTCAACACTAAATTATTTATAAGCAACTCAATATTTCCTTGGGGTTGCAGAGTTGGACACAACTTAGTGATTGAACAACATTTCCTTATTCATTTTTGTCCCAGCAGAAGAGATCTTTCTCCATGTATTGGGTGGGAAATGTGTTGGTTTGGGGTTTTCCATACCATCTTACAGAGGATGAGATGATTGGATGGCATTACTGACTCAATGGACATGAGTTCGAGCAAACCCCAGGACATGGGAAAGGACAGAGAAGCCTGGCGTGCTATGGTTCATGGGGTCACAAAGAATTGGACACGACTTAGCGACCAAATAATAACATAGTATCTTATAGAAAAACTCAAACAAACGTTTTGGCCAACCCATTAGAGTCCACTGTCTTTCCCTCATTTCCTATATCCTTAGATATCTCTTCCTATAAATTCACATCATCTTGCCCAACTGGATTTTTAATCTCTTCAATGCTGGTTTCACCCTCTTTGTCTATAATTATGTTCAAATCTTTCCTCTAATAACACAACAAGATTTTTCTTAAACAAAATGTTTACTAACCTGCTTGTCTGAATACCACATTGTTTTTCCTTTTCCCTTCGTAATTATACCACTAGAAAGAGAGGATCACGTGCTTTCCTTCTTCACCTTACATTTATTCTACCAAGGTGATCTACCTTCTACCTTCTCCCCATGCTTCCACACTTTCTTTTGTCCAAGTAACACTGACTCCAAAAATCAAATGGAAACTTTAAAGCTACTATCTTACTTAACCTTCTGAAACATATGGACTACTGTATCCTTTTTGAAATTACATCTCTCTCCCTTAACTTCCTTCAAGTCTTTACTCAGATGCCACTGTCTTGTCTACCTACCTAGGTTACCTGATTTTAAAATGCAACACTGACCCCTGCACTCTCTGTCCCCCTTACATTTTGCTTTATTATGTTTTATTGCATTTTCACCTTTCAACAAAATATAGAATTTATTCATTTATTGTATTTTTGTCTATCTCTCCCTAGCAACAAAGAAGTTTATCTGCTGTGTTCCCTGATTTATCTCAACATCTCACACAAAGTAATAGCTCAAAAAACATTTGTCAAAAGAATGGGTCTCTTGCTTTCCAGGACAAAAGTCTCTCTCAGTTTTTCTCATGAATTTTGGATTTGTCTTTCTCTGTCTCCTTTGCAATCTCCTCTATACACTCTTTAACTTTTAGTCTTCCCTCCATAGGCCCTTTTTTTATATTCCCCTGAGAGATCTCAGCCACTATTAGGATTTGAGCTACTTCCTTTATGTTAGAGATGAAATACCTATATTTCGAGTCCAAATCTCTCTCCTGAATTCAGACCCATGTATCTCACTTCTTCCTACACATCTACACTTAAAGTTCCCACAGGGAACTCAAACTCAACATGTCCAAACTCCAACCTACTACAACCCTTCACTAGCTATGTATTTACATATCTTCTGTAAAGTATCATTTCTAACTTAAGTACAATATTTTACCTAAAATCTCATGGTGAAGGTGAATGATACTGTGGATGTGAAATTGAACCTATGTTTTATTTAACCCGGAGGCGCTCAAACCACATCTAGAGATTTAGAATTCTAATTGTATGAAAGGGAAATATTTATGGGTAGATCAAGGAAATCTTTGGTCTCAACCCTCAGTGATATTTTATCTATAATTCTGATAATCAGGGAAGTAATGACTTAGTATACTGAATTTTCTGTTATAAGTATATATAGAGAAAAACAATTTTTTAATTTTCCCTGCAAGCCATTTGCATCTACAAATGAAAGCCATAAACTAGCAACCATTATCTAATAAATTTAACCAAGATGATCGCACTTCAGAAGCAAAACATATAATTAAAACTATGTAGCATGATCTCCAAACACCAGAAAAGTGTGACATGGGCAAAGCATACCCTCTTCTAAATAAATTTTAAATAAATAACATACATACAATGAGGACTGGGGGAAAGAATACTAAAGTTAAAAACTAATGACTTGGGTTCAAATTTTACTTCTACTTAATTGTTTGGCTTCAAGCAAGTTAGTAATAGTCAATACATACTGAGTACTTACTACCTGCTGTTTACTTTTCTAATAGTTTTGCATTTTTCAATTTTCATGCCACCCCTACACAACAGGCACCATCACGCTTCTCTTTCCAGATGCAGAAACCGAGGAATGGAGAAGTAATTTATTCAAGATCAGAGTTTGTAGCTGGCATTCGTGTTTCAAATCCAGGTTGTTTAGTTCCCGGGCCCAAATTATGTTTTGAGGGCTTGCCATTTATAAAATTGAGGTTTCATATCAAAAATCAAGGTTTATTTAAGATAGTATGTAGAAATGTCTTTTTTGCATATTTTAAAATACTATCAAATGTAAGATAAAAAATTACTAGTCTATAGAGACACAGATGTAGAGAACAAGTGTACAGATTCCAAGGGGAAAGGGGGGTGTGGGATGAATTAGAAGAGTGAGATCGATACATATACACTATTGATACTACGTATAAAATAGATAACTATTGCGAACCTACTGTATAGCACAGGGAGCTCTACTCAATGCTCTGCAGTGACCTAAAAAGGAAGGAAATCTAAAAAAGAGGGGATATATGTAAACATAAAGCTTATAAAGCTAGACAGCATATTAAAAAGCAGAGACATCACTTTGCCAACAAAGGTCTGTATGGTCAAAGCTATGGTTTTTCCAGTAGTTATGTACAGGTGTGAGAGTTGGACCATAAAGCAGGATGAGAGCCAAAGAATGATGCTTTTGAATTGTGGTGCTGGAGAAGACTCTTGAGAGTCCTTGGGTCGCAAAGAGATAAAATCAGTCAGTTCTAAAGAAAATCAACCCTGAATATTCATTGGAAGGACTGTTGCTGAAGCTCCAATACTTTGGTCACATCATGCAAAGACTGGACTCATTGGAAAAGACCCTGATGCTGGGAAAGACTGAAGACAGGAAGAGAAGGAAGCAACAGAGGATGAGATGGTTGGATGGCATCACCAACTCAATGGACATGAGTTTGAGCAAACTCCAGGAGATGGTTAAGAACAGGGAAGCCTGGCGTGCTGCAGTCCATGGGGTCACAAAGAGTCAGACATGACTTAGCAACTGAACAACAACAGATAGATGATTCACTTTGCTGTACGGCATGAATTAACATTGCAAAGCAACTAGACTCCAATAAAAATTAGCAAAAATAAACAAAAATAAAATAAAATTATTAGTCTAGTAAATAATAAACTCCAAGAAGTGGTTTCTTTCTTTAGTTAGGATTTGTACTGCATCACTGCCTAAATGGATTTGAGAAGCTATTTCCTTCACGTAGTGGATCCTCTGATTTGAATTACATTGTTGAGTCTTAAGAGTTACTCTGCAGGGACCTTAAAGATAACATTAAAAGTCTACTAAAATTCAGAGGAGAGCTCTCAGGCATCCTGAAAAATATTCTTACAGTAGTTCACTAAAGAAAAACACACAGCTCAAAACTTATTTGCATTCTTCACCAACGTAATGGATAAATTTTCATCTGTCATCCTTAAAAGGAAATAGATATGACTGCCTCTCTGTAAAAAAATACAAATCTACGAAAATCAAGTTTTAATGCCATTTAACAAAGGCACTTGCCCATAAGAAAAATTTGGTCCAAAGTTTGAATCCACTATAGCATGCATTGTAGTTATGTTCTTTCATTTATTCACTCATCCATTGAACAAACTTTACTGAGTATTTACCATGCAGGCCACTGCATTAGATGTTACAGATGCAATGATAAGACGGATAAGACTATTGTCCTCACAGAGGAGCCTGCTGAGCTACAATCCATGGGGTCACAAAGAGTCGGACACAACTAAGCAACTAACATACACAGTTTGCAAACTAAGCATTACAATATCAACTAATTCAAGGGGCTGCCTGAATACAGAACTAGCTCTCACTCAATGCTCTTCATATAATAATAGTCAAAACAACAATTCATCATGTTCCATCATGAACCATCTCCTTGGAAGATCCTGTTGGCTCACTGGCTATTTAAAATCATCTGCTGGTACAAAATGGAATGTGGGCTTTCTTTTTTGTAACAGGAGCTGAACTGGTCTTCTGATGTCTGAAACCTTAGCCCATTTAAGAACCTTGTCTCCTGCCCTTTTTCATGTTTTCTCTGTTTCTATACAGGAAATCCAGCAAATACTAATTAGAATCCTAATAGTGGGGGCAAAGGGTTAAGAAAATCTTTTTTCCTTTCTCTCTTAGAATTTGACATTCAATTCACTTTTTAGATCTGTTACCTTGGCAACCTGATAGAGGAGATATATCAACTAAGTTACCAGGTAGCATTGCTTATGGTAAAAATCATCAATGCTTGGTCAGTTGCATCTGGATTGGGAAAAACTATGAATGATAAATACCTGACAGTTTTAGACTCTTGTAACTGGGCATGTCTTTTGCAAAGGCTATAGGAGCCCTGCCCAAGGAGCTGTTACTAGAGATATTGGCCCCTGTGGAACAGGGGGCTTTAAAGCCAAGGGAACTTTTACACCTGCTCCATCTGAGAGTCATTCTTTCAAACATGAGCTGTCACCTGGGAAACCAAATGGTACAGCTCAAACTGCTGTACAGACTTCAGGAATTTCTGCAAGGGCTGGTCTCACAGAAGAGCAATATCTGATGTTGCCCTGCTGCCCAGCTGGGGTTCCTGTCCCATGTCCTTCTAAGTGAATTTGATTCCATGGATGACTTATGGTCATCTTGTGAATCTGATTCTTTAGTGGAACTTAAAAGAAAAAGCCCTGACCTTGTGTTCAGAACTTAGAGGAGAGTAATGGCGCATAACAGTACAACACATAAATAATGAATAAACACACCAGGAAGATGCTTCTGATTGCCCTTTTTAACACACTTCATTAACTGGACTCATACTGTGTACTCTACCTAACACAATAACCAGATGCCTGGCATCTAATAGAAACTGAAGATTGTTGAGTAAGTGAATAAATAAATAAATAAATGAGTGAATGAATTAATGATTCTCACCAACGCAATGACTGAAAGAAATTAGAGCCTCAGCTCTCAAGCCCCATTTGATCCTAACTCAGTTTTCCTAACTGAGGAAACTAACTGAGTGATCCTAACTCAGTTGTCATAGCTCAACTCCCTCCTTGATTTTCAATCCACTTATTGATCCTCTGCCTGACCTCCTGCGCTGGGGAACTTCTACCTGCATTTCTGTAGCTCCTCTCCAGTTTTCTCCATCTGCCCTGTGTCCAGGAGGATGGCCAGCAAGCACTTCATTCACTGCCTTGCCCAGTTGCTTCCTGTTGAACCACTAAGGAGCCCCATGGAGAAGAGAGGGAGGGTAAAGCTGGCTTCTATGGTGGCTCTGTGCAGGTTCAATTTGATGCAGGTTCGATTCCTGGGTTGAGAAGATCCCCTGGAGAAGGAAATGGCAACCCGCTCCAGAAGTCTTGCCTGGGAAATCCCATGAACAGAGGAGCCTGGTGGGCTACAATCCATGGGGTCGCAAAAGAGTTAGACATGACTTATTGACTGAGCACATTCGCAAAACAAGAGGTTAGGATATTTGTTTCACCAACTCCTTCCTTGTGGAGCACATCATAAGGAGGCCATCATCACAGTCATCATCGGGTGGCTATAAAAGTCACAGCTACTATGAAGCTACTACTGTAAAGATCACATCTCCAGGTTTCAGGAACCACCAACCCCTAACCCCTTTAGTAGAGAGTGAGAGTTGGACTATAAAGAAAGCTGAGCACCAAAGAATTGATGCTTTTGAACTGTGGTGTTGGAGAAGACTCTTGAGAGTCCCTTGGACTGCAAGGAAATCCAACCAGTCCATCTTAAAGGAAATCAGTCCTGAATATTCATCTGAAGGACTGATGCTGAAGCTGAAATTCCAATACTTTGGCCACCTGATGCGAAGAGCTGACTTTTTAGCAAAGCCCCTGATGTTGGGAAAGACTGAAGGCAGGAGGAGAAGGGGACAACAGAGGATGAGATGGTTGTATGGCATCACCAACTCAGTGGACATGAGTTTGAGTAGGATCCAGGAGTTGGTGATGGATAAGGAAGACTGGCATGCTACAGTCCATGGGGTCACAAAGAGTTGGACACAACTGAGTGACTGAACTGAACTGAACCCCTTTAGGCTTAGGCATGGTCATAGCTTTCTGTTTAGTTTCCTCAGGAGATCATACCATCTCATTATTTTTCTACACCATGTCCATAGGTTTAAATTAGTCCCTGCATTAAATATCCACAAAACACCAAATGTGAGTACACTGTCTTGCAGGACTCTGACTGAATCACCATTGCTTCTGCTATTTTTCAGATTTCTTATTTCTATTTTTATTTCTTATAATAACTTTCCTGTTCCTAATATATCCACCTGCTTCAGCCACCAGTCATGACCTACCTTAAGTGCTCCCATATTTCCAAACTTGGTCTAATCTATCTGCAATCTAATGATCTGCAATCACTGCTAACACTTGATGTTTACTTATCCAACCCCTCAAGACCTCGCTGTATTTTTCTTTGAACAAACTAACTGCCCAGGCCCTTATAGCCACTCCCCCTTATATATTGTTATGACAAGTAGTCAGGGATTAATTTTTGCTTTGGAGACACAGCTAGATATAGTTGAAAGAGCAAAGGATTTAGGTCCAGATAGACGAAGGTTTGAATATTAATTGTGGCACTTCACTGGTGCCTGAGCAAGTCAAGAGAACTATCTGAGCTCCCATTTCTTCTGGAAGTCAGAGAGAATGTGACCTATTCTGCAAGATTTGAATAAACACTGAAGATGACGTACATTGATATTAGAAGGTAACGTGCACCGAAAAAATGGGGTAGATTATGTTATTACTGCAACATATTTAAAACCCAAGACCTATTATAAAGCTCATTCCAACAAAGGGGTCATTTTCAAAGGTCCATTCAGCTATATTTGTTGTTGTTCCATTGTTGAGTCTTGTCTGACTCTGCAACTCCATGGACTACTGCACCTCATGTTCCTGTCCTCCACTCTCTCTTGAGTTTGCTCAAATTCATGTCCATTGAGTCAGTGATGCTATCTAACCATTTCATCCTCTGCCACCCCCTTCTTTTGCTTTCAATCTTTTCCAGCATCAAGGACTTTTCCAATGAGTAAACTCTTCACGTCACGTGGGCAAAGTATTGAAGCTTCAGCATCAGTCCTCCCAATGAATATTCAGGGTTGTTTCCTTTAGGATTGACTGATGTGATCTCCTTGCAGTCCAAGGGACTCTCAAGAGTCTTCTCTAGCACCACAATTTGAAAGCATCAATTCTTCATAGAGAGATTTTGAAATTCTGCTTTTAGGTACAAAAATCCTTCACTGCCTATTTCTCTCGTATAAACTCACAATATCAAATGATTACAATTACTGATTATAATTGTTGCTTAGAGATAAGGTAAATATTCTATTGTCTCTAGTTGTTCCAGACATAAACAGAAGAAAAGTTATGTATCAAAGACTTCTATTTCTGGCTTATAATAAAAAAAAAAATTTGAAATTTGAAGTTAACAAGAAATGCCATATTAATTCCATTTTCCCCTATCAGTGTAACATATTATGACAGGCTTCATCGTGTATGATTTTCCTTTAACATTAAAGCTTTTTTTTTGTAAAGTTGCCAAGATGTTTGGCATAGTTGCCAGTCCAAATTAAGAATATGGTCTTTCAAAGTGCAAACATTCAAAGAGTAAAAAATTTTCCAAGCCAAATGAGTTTCACACCACACAAGAACATGAGGAAACAAGATACTTCTCTTCAACTTCTCAGTCTGCATTAGGAAAAGCTTCTAAAAGTCCCACTACTATATCAGCCTTAAAGTCAAAAGAGCTGGTAGGTTGCAAATTATAATTTTAAGGCTGCCAAAAGGATTTTTAAAGATCCTCTGCCCTTCATTCTAATCCCCTTCAATGATGTCTGAAATTCCTCTGACAATAAAGAAGTCTACCCTCTCATAACTAGAGATAAATTTAAAATTCAAAAAGTCATTAAATTGAAATGTCCAGCTATATTTGCTTTTGTTTTTTTCCTGATTCTGATAAAGATTTACAGCAAGGAAGGAACTGAATGGTTGAGAGGAGGGGGCTGGGAGCATTGAAAATAAACATCACAAAATTCACATATGTGCCTCAGGCTGGCCCTGCACCCAGCTCTTCAAGAGTTGAATAGAATTCCTTACTGTGCTTCTTTCTTCTTAAGTAAGTTCCCCTTCTCTTAGTTTTTGATGGTCATGGAATTAGGGGTCATGGAGATTCTGAGCCCGTTCAGAAGCATTCTTTAACCCAATAACCTAAAAAATCTTCTGTTATGAAGTAAGGGAATTCAAAGCCCCTTCTATGCCCAACTGACTCATTGGAAAAGACTCTGATGCTGGGAAAGATTGAAGGCAGGAGGAGAAAGAGACAGACAGAGGATGAGATGGTTGGATGACATCACCGACTCAACAGACATGAATTTGAGCAAGCTCTGAGAATTGATGGACAGGAAAGCCTGGCATGCTGCAGACCATGGAGTCACAAAGAGTTGGACATGACTGAGCAACTGAGCTGACTGCCCAAAGGTGGCCTGACAGGCTGTGGAATTCATGGGCTACTCCCTTGAGTATCCACTGATACAATCTAAAAAACGGATTGGCTTTGGTGACAGGGAAAACAACATGCATCGGTTATCATTTAATTTTGTTTTCCTTTGTTTCTGATACATGGGCACTGAAGAAGGATATATGTAAATAGATTAGGAGAATGCTTGAATTCTCTTTCCACCCCTTACCTGAAGCACAAATGGAGAGATGCATTAGAGATAGATACTGCAGAAACTATTTTCAAGAGATACACAGGAACACTACTGTCTTCCTTATCTAAAGCAGACTTTACTAGATTCCAACATAAGATATTTTCTAAACCTATAACTATTGTTAATACAGCTTTATTTGTTTTAAATTTTTTAAACTTGCCACAAGGAGATATCTTGACAACAACAGAAATACATTTCGAGGAATTGAAGGACACTTCCTCTGCCCATTTGGTATCAAGATGAGTTCAGTAAACAATGGAAATCTGGGAAATTAATCTTACAGGGAAAGGGGTATGCTTGTATCTCCCCAGATGGATCCAACAAACTCACAAGGCTTCCTTTTTGGAAGATTAGACCCAAGGGGGCCCCTGGCATTCAAAATGGAGATGAAACAACAAAAACCGCAGGAGGAAGAAATTCCAATACGGGCCATGTTGGCTCTAAAGATCTCCAGGAAGACCGCCCTTGGCGACATCAATCTTATGATCTCCCCACTTGGGGACAAATAAAAACCCTTACTAATCAAGTTAAAAATCTGGTTTCTTAACAGGGAATGCCTCAGAGTCCTGAAAACCTTCTTATCACCATGCTTGCTGTTGGCTTGCGCGACCCCCACTCGAGCTGGATTAACAAATCAAACTTAACCAGGCTTACTTACCCAACCCCCTTTTATTACAGGTCATAAAATGGATGGAGAAAAGACAGATCATATCAACCAATGACTCCACCCATATGCCCCCTCCCTGGAACCCTCACACTGGGGAGGAAAGAAAACTAATTAACATTTCTTTAGGCTATGAAGTCCTTCCATTGTGCCTGGGCCCAGGGAAATTATGCATAAACGTCAGCCCTCAGCCGACAAACTTGGGCTTTCATCCTTCCTCCAAAAGAGGACCTTCGGACAGTGCTTGGATTATTTACTGCCCTTTCTTTGTCTGTGAACCATGTTTACACTACTGAAACTTTAGGGAAAGAGTTAGGGAAAGAACAAAAAACATTATGTATTATGCTACTTAAGTGGTTAAAAGGTTACTAACACTACGATGAAACATTACCATCACAAAGGACTTCTTGGCTGGCTTGACGGTGGAATGGCATCCCCTCGTCCTAGAATCATCCTCAATAAACAACATGGGCCTAAACAATGGGACATCTGGAAACTTGCTGCTAGCACCTAAGAACTTGGGACTTGGACCGGACATTTCACAGGGACCAGTCGTGGTCATAGTAACTATTTCTTTCACTATAATCAGTCCTATTTTATACAGGCCTGTGTCCCACTTCCTTTTGCTATAGCCATAGGAAATTTACAATTTAATACGACTTTACGTTCTGTAACTTGTATTAATTGCCAATTTTGTGTTACTCCTGTTCATTTCAATCATAGTGCCTACAACTGGGAACAAATCAAATTTCATTTACAAAACATACATGATAATGCCTCTCTGAATGTCTAATTACTGCAAAAGGAAATCTTTGAAACTTTTTCTAAACGTCTGCCCTCTTCCACTAATTTGGAAACTTTAGCTGAACAACTTGCTGATCGATTATCTGGGCTAGACCCACGAAGATGGTTTCAAAACATCACCCACAGCATCGGGTCTGGAACTGTAACTCTGGCGATTGTCTTGGTAATTATATTTGTTGTTTACCGTTGCCTTTCTGCAGAAATTGTTAAAACTAAACAAACTCATTTGGCCAGGACCTTTTTTACAAATCTAATAAAATAGGGGGACTTGTCAGGGAATGTTTAACAGGAGGTTTCCTGTGTGCTGTTTCCTATCTCTCTTGAGCCCTCTGTTCCTTATCAGTCCTTGTCCGGTGAGAGGAGCAAGCAAGCCTCTCCCAGGACAGAGATCAAAGAGATGTGATGCTTGCATAGGATTTCCTTCATTAGCTTTTCCATTTGGTGAAAGGGATTATTAATGACTCTCTTTTGATTATGTACCCTCTTTTGGCCTTATGGCCTCTATTGCTCCTTGCTTCCTTGGTAACTTGTAAAGTCTGGTCTCTTGATCTTTATCTGAAGAAGCTACCTTGTATTACGGTATATATACTCCTAGAGAATTCAATAAAGCACCCTTGTTCCATCAGAGCTTGGGTCCCCGTGTCTTTCTCTCTCTCTCTCTCTCTCTCTTCTGGCTGATTCCCTGGAGCACGAAGGCCAGCTGCATAACCCAGGGAATATTAGCCTCTTTCCTTCTTTCACTTTCTCATCGTCGACTCCGGACCACCACGTTCCGGTCCATTAAAGGACCTCAACAGAGATCTTTTGTTTTTGTTTTTAGTGATGTCCACAAGCAGTGCTGTTTTACTGTCAATGTGACAATGTGCCACCCAGAGTTGAGGCAAGGTTCATTACCCCTTCTGCATGAATGCCAAGCTTGCTCTGACCTTGAGGATTGATGGTTTCCTGAGCAGCAAGGGATAGCATCTTTAGCTCAGCATTTTCACATCTGAAAACAGGGCTGCTTCATAAATAAAGAGAAGGTGGGAATTAAAAAAAGAAATGTTATAAAAAGTGTAGATTGGTTCTCGAGAACATCTGAGGAACTTTGTGGAGCTTCCTTTAACATTGGCTGAGCATACAAAACACCCAAAGAGGAGAGATGTCTAGTAACTAGAAAGATGGGGTCTTCTTTCAGCAAATACCAAGCTGAGAGCTGCCATGGTATGTGAAATAATACAGCACTGTAATAAGATGCTGAGCTCTGCAATCAGCCCCCAGGTTTAAATGCTGGCCTAGCACTTACAGTTGTATGACCTTGGGCATGTTATTTAATAAACAGTGCTTTGGTTTCCTCACAAGTAAAATGGACATCATAACAGTCCCCACTTCACGTTACTGCTGTGAGATTTCAAGGGTTCATACATGCAGATGGTTAGAATAGTAACAACAATAATGACAAACATTTGAGTGTTTGAATTTCATCCCATTTGTACCCATTGGTTGATGATGTCAGAAACATCTGGAAACAGATTACGTAGCATTCTGTAAGCCTAATAGACATCTTCGTACTTTCTCTACCATCCAAAACAATTAGAGTAGCAATTGGCATATATCATATAAATATCTATTCAAATTATGTAAAAAAATAATAAAAGAAGCTTTCATATTTGCTTCCTGATGGACTAGGGTGTGTTAATAACATCTTCGTGAATCATGAATGAACCAGGATTTTGAGAAGTTTCATTCTGTTTGCAACTCTGAAAATCACTTAATCCTCTAGAGTTTTAATTGATTACTGTCTGCCTCTATACAATCAGACCTAGAAAACACAAAATACTAAAAACACAAAGTAAAAAGTAGCGTGTCCCCCCCTCCCAAAGTATAAACTTTTTTATTTCAATCCTGATCAGATCCATCATTGGTGATGTGGGTATGTATTATGTATCGCATTTTCTTTATATCAAAATTCAGATTTCTGTGAGCAACCAAGTTGTTTGGACCATTTTAGTCTCCAACCCCACCCAGGCTGCTCTGCTGAGTATTAGATGAAACAAATTAACAGGTGTGTAATTCAAGTGTAAATGGGTGCAATCAACCAAAAATGGATTCATAACTACAAGAAAAATGCTGTCCTGAATGAAAAAGCCCACAGAAGCTACTATTTTAGTATAGATTTTCCCCTCAAATGCTGTAATTTGCTTCTGCAAAGATAAAATTGCCCTCTGACTTTTGATAGGTAGACAAAAAAAAATTCTAACAGAGCACGTAAATCAAAAGCCACATAATTGTAATTATTCCATCACATTCTTTTTCTTCTTGCCACGTCTCAAGATGTCCTGAGATCCTAATTCTCTGAGTACTCCTGTCAGCTACTTCTTTCCCTCAAGGAAGAGGTTTTCAAATACCGCTTGCTTTGAGGCTTGCAGGACAAATCGCATCATGTCCCTGTTTCCTTCAGTAACCACTGGAATTCCCAGCATTCTTTCTCTCAAGGAGGTTGATCCCCATACTGCTCTGGACATGCCCTAACCTGTCCTTACACTCCTATGCCCTTCCACCCTGCCCTCTACAATTCAATCTTTCATCTCCCTCCTGTGTCCTCAGACAGTTTTCCACCTTCCTGCTATGACTGATCTTGGGGTTTCCCTTACAGTGCTCTCAAGTGTTAGCTGTAGTTTGTTTCACAGACCATGTTTCTCAAAGATTTCAAGTAAAGTTAGTTTGCTCCTTCCTTCCCAGCATTTTTTTATAAGTATTGTCCCTCTTTGTCCTTCAAAATCTTAAGTCTTTGATGCCTGTTTCATTATAGTCTACGTTTCATTTCTTTTTGGTGTCACAAATCCAACTCTCAATCATTCTCTTCTATTTACTAATTATCTTTTTAACTCATCGTTTTACTCTTGTCCACTGTTTTATCACCATTTCCCAGTGACTTCAGCATCCACCAACCTCTGATCTCTCAGTTCCTTGACTCCCTTAGCTGCAATGACTTTTTCTCCACCAGTCGCACATAGCTCTCCTCTCAAGGACTGACTGCATGTGCGCTCAGTCGTGTCTGACTCTGCGACCCCATGGACTCTGTAGCCCGTCAGGCTTCTCTGTCCATGGAATTTTCCAGGCAAGAATACTAGAGTGGGTTGCCATTTCCTACTCCAGGGATCTTCCTGACTCAGGAATTGAACCCACATTTCCTGCACTGGCAGGCAGATTCTTTTACCACTGACCCACGGATTAACCATCATCAATAATTACAGAACCTCCAAATCTCAATTTCAAAATATCACTTTTGCATCCAAACCACTCATCTAGTAATCCTTACCAGTACTTTCCCATTCTCACTCAGGATCTCCAATCCATTACCCCCTCTGGCGTTTCATTTCCAACCCCTCCACCATAATCTTGGCTCCCCCTTTATTCAGCATCTCATCCACGGTCCAGCACCATAATCCCTCTCTGATAGGATCTGCTGACAGATTGGATTTGGAATGGAAAAGAAAGAGGGAGAATCAACAATGGCTCTAAGGTTAGGCAAAGATAGAGTTGCTGTTTACTGAAATTGGGAAGACTCTTCCTTTATCACATCTGCATGGAGAAACCTTGGCCTCTGTTAAACACAACTATCCAATTATTCTTGCCAGAACCTGAGAAAAATGAACACTTTTGGAGAAAATCCTGACCATCTTGATTAGCCGCACTTCAAACTGGAATACACATTTCTTGGCATTGCCAGAAATAATTCACGATTCTTCTCTTAAAAACTCAATTTCCATTCTACTGGATGATTTTCAGTCCTTCTTCTTATTCTTCTGAAATCTTCAAAAAAACAAAAAACAAACCAAAAAAAACCCTCTTCTGCCCCACTCTCACCTGGTAATCTTATATCATAATTCAAGAAAACAAATGTAATCAAAGACCTACCCCATCTTTCCATCAAAAATTCTTGCTCATTCTCTCTGCCTTTCCTCCTGCTCTGCTGCCAGAAGAATTGCTGCTCAGATCTTTGCCAACCCTTCCTCTTGTGTTCCAACACTTGCTCTATTATCCTCTCATTTTCTCAAAGGTCTTTCCAATGGTGATTTCTCATGCTCTGCTGAATCCTTTCACCGGCATACAAACGTGTGTTAATATTTCCCAACTTAAAAACAGAACAAGACAAAAGCTTCTGTTGAACTCATGTCCCCTTCTAGCTACCATCCCATTTCTCTGTGTACTTTCACAACAAAAATCCTTGAAAGTCTCCATTTCTTGTCTTCAAATTCCTTTTCTCCTTTCCTCTTGAACCAATACCAGTTGGGCTTTTGCGCTTACCACCCACTGAAACAGATCTTGTCAACTTTTAATGATTCCATGTTGCCACATCTAATGCTAAAATATCAGACCCCAAATTTGCCTGATCTATCATCATTTGACACAGTTGACCATTTTCTCCTTCTTGAAAGAATTCTTCACTTGGCTTCTTTGTTCTCTGCCTAACTGGTGTCTCTTCAGTTTCCTCACCTCCTGACTTGCAGACATTGAAGTGCCTGGTCCCCAGTCCTCAGATCTTTTCTCTCCTCCCTAAGGTACCTCATTTTCTTTCTTCTTTAAGTATCATCTAATGCTGATCACTCCCACATTTGGATCTATAGTTAAAGTCAGGATTTCTCCACTGAAGTCTAGAGTATGTGTGTGTACATGTGTGTTTGCATACACACACTCCACATCACCATTTACATGTTTAAAGATGTCTCAAAATCAAAGTCCAGAAAATTGATATTTGCATTTCTTCTAAAAACTTACCCACCCTGAGGTCTTTCCCATTTCTATAAATGGCAATTCCATTTTTCCAAAACCTTGCAGCCATTGATTCTTCTCTTCCTTACCCAAATCCAGTCTGTCAGCAAATACTATCTGCTCTGCTTTTCCATAATTTAATCATCTGTCATCATCCTCCCTATTACCATCCTAATCCTGTGTTTCAGGCCTAAATGATCAAAATAGCCTCTTAGCTAGTCTCTCTGCCTCAGTCCTTGCCTCCCCAGGCACTGCATACCAACCAAAGTGGTGCTTTTAAAGAATATGCATTCCTCTGCTCAAAATCCACCATTAGCTTCTCACTCAGAGTCAAAAGCAAATTCCTTACAATGGTCCACGGTCCCCCACATCCTGGGGTGCCCAGCCTCTCCTGGCAGCATCAGCTACTATCCTCCCCTCCCCACTTCATTCCACATTGCCTTCAATGCCATTTCTCTAAGAAGTCAAAACACACCTGTTTCATGGCCTCTGTATTTTCTGTTCTCTCTGCCTGAAACTCTTTTTCCCTAGATATCCACATGGCTGGTGCCCTCAACTTTCTTAAAACGTCTGGTCAAATATCACCGTATTAAAATGACCTTCCATGATCACACTAAAAAATTGCAAGGCTACCTCCACCTTCAGCGCTGTCATCCCCGTTCTGTTTTTATATTTATCCATATTTATCAATATCTTGGACTTCCCTGTAGCTCAAACAGTAAAGAATCTGCCTGCAAAGCAGGAGACCAGGGTTCGATCCCTGGGTTAGGAAGATCCTCTGGAGAAGGGAATGGCAACCCACTCCAGTATTCTTGCCTGGAGAATTCCATGGACAGAGAAGCCTGGAGGGCTACAGTTCATGGGGTCACAAAGAGTCAGACACGACTGAGCGACTAACACATACACACATCAATATCTTACAATGTAAGCTCTACAGAGGACAGTCTTTACTTTTCTCCTGGCTCTTTTCCCAGCATCTGGAATGGAGAATGGAATCTATAACGGGCTCAGAAAATGTTCATTGGAATTAACCCATTGAAACAGCAACAGAGCCAAAATAGAACCAGTCACACACACACAGACACATACACACACACACACACACACTACTCCCTCCACCAAACTTGCTATCTCTCTAAACAGATCCATTATTCCCCCAACTGCTCAAGTGAAGAACCTAAGTTGTCATCTTTAGTCCTGTCTTGCCCTTAAATCCCACACACAATTCTTCAGGAAGTCATGACCACATTAGGCCATCATAAAAATCAATTCCACCTTGGGCCACTTTCTCATCATATTTACCGCCATAATTCTATCCCAAGCGTTTAGGAACTTCCATCTGAACTACTACAACAGTTTTCTGTCCCAGTCTTGATGTCCGCCCAACAACCAAAGTGATAGTTCTGAAGCATAAGTTCAGAGTACATCCCTTTCCCACCTCTCTGGCTTCTCATTACAGCTGGAAGAAGACCTAACGTCCTCACTGCAGCCCACAGGCACTGCATTAATGCCTGGGCTGCCTCTTGGATCTCATTCCCTCCATCCTCCACTACACTCCTATCAGGCAGTCTTTCTTTCCCTTTCTTAAACATGCAAAGATCATCTCCGCCTTTGTTTATTTGCTTTTGATATTCCTTCTCCTCGAATAACTCTTTCTCCAGGTCTTCATTATGGCTGCTTTTCCCTTACATTTCGGGTCTTAGCTGAAATAGTTCATCCTCGCACGATCTTTCCCTGCCAGCTCTAGACAGAGTTACTGGCCAATCCCTCCCATTTTCTATACATTACCCAATTATTTAATGTTTTGTAGAACTTACCAGTATGTGAATGAATGAATTACATGTCATTTTCTCCTCTACTGTCTTATTCCCAGTAGGATGTAAACTCTTTGAGGGACCTGACTACTTCTATGGTGTTCTCCATTATATTTGCAGTGTCTACAATAGTGAGTGGTATGTGGTATTATACATACAGTCATGATTTAATTACTGACTTCATAATGTCTACCAGAATTTGTTGTTTTTTAGTCTCTCAATCATGTGCAACTTTTTGGCAACCCCATGGACTATAGCCCACCAGATTCCTCTGTCTGGGATTTCCGAGGCTAAAATATTGGAGTAAGTTGCCATTTCCTTCTCCAAGGGCTCTTCCTGACCCAGGGATCGAACCTGCATCTCCTGCATTGCAGGTGGGTCCTTAATGACTGAGCCACCCACACTTCTTTACCCAATAGCTAAGATGTACTTTTCTCTGTTCAGAATATGGAGGCTATACAAAGGTGAAAGTAATAAAATACCCATATTATAAGAGAAAAAGATAGATAAATAAATTTTAGCAATGCAATGTGACATTCTCTGCATTTCTCTCCAAACTTCCTAAATATAAACTACATGAATTATTTTAACCCCGCGTGAGCTGTCAGGCTTTGCAGTGAGTACACTGCTCTGTCATTATGACGTATGACTGCACTGCCTAATGTTTTTGGTTCCTGTCATTCTGACAAATTCAACTTTCTCTTTGCTAGTTTCAATGCTTCAAATCTCTTCTTCTAGTTAATTCAAATTTGGTCTTTTAAAACCTTCCCTTTTTATCACCATGACTACCTCACTGCACTCAAGTTCTTCCTCTCACTTCCCAGGTCTTAATAATTCAATTCAGAAAGCGCTTGAGTGCTTACAAGCACACTGAGTCTGTACATCCTATCTCAGCACTCAAGGCCCTGTTTCTCAGTTCCTACTTTCTTGCCTCTATGCAGCCCATTTATTAATTCATATTCTTTTTTTTTCCATGGGTCTACTCCTATCCAGAGAGCACTTTTATTTCAAGTACTACATTCCTTGCCAACATGTGCTCAGCCAAACCCAGGCTCAGTCTGATTAATAACAAAATCCTAGATAACAAAATACGGATTATAAGAAAGCAATTAAAGCTCATTTTAATACAGTTGCTATGATATGAGCAAAATTCAATATCTGGTGTCCTTAAGGTCATATAATAGCAAGAATCCTGTAAAGTAGTAGTAAAAATACTTAATAAGGAAGCTCAAATTAAAAGATATTTATATATCAATGTAGCCTAAATGTTAAAGTAAAATCTGTTACTCTGAAACTGTTTTATGAATAATTGCATACTATAATTCAAAGATCATGAAGAGTATTATGAAGATATTATTATATCAGTTTATAAGAGAAAGCTTACAACTTTAAATAAGAAAAATGCAGTTATTATAAAATACCTTAAAACTTGTTCAAGAAAATCAAAATATTTTCAAAGCATCATATGGACCAATTTATATAATACCCATTTGGGTACAGAAATGGAAAGCAAACATAATACAGAAAAATTCCAACTAGAAATTTAGGATCTTACTGTTCAAAGTTGCTCAGCATTCTGACTCATAAAATGAAAAGATTAATTTGACTTTGGATTCTGAACATTTTAGTATATTTCTTAAGAGATAATTTTTATTTACTTTTTGCCTAAAACAAGAAACGATGAAGCAAAGTGAGATATGAGCCAAAATAAGAGAGCACTATTTACAGTTGCAACTTAAATTTAGGTAACTAGAATGTCGTGTGCAGAAGAATATGGAAATGCTAACTAAAAATTTCTAGAATCCAGATAGTTGTAAAATACATGAAATTAAGAGGGAAAAGCCAAGTCCTACTAAGTTCCAAAGGCTTATACTCCTTGACTCATACTGATAAAAGAGAAGACTAAATCAAATGCCTTTTACGTACCTTTGACTTTAAGACCAGATATTATTCATACTTATTCTTTTGACCCATTTTCCTGTACAACTTAGGAAACACTATGGTAATTAAGAATTAAAATCTTAATTGAGATAAAAATTGATGCTTTTGAACTTTGGTGCTGGAGAAGACTCTTGAGAGTCCCTGGGACTGCAAGGAGATCCAACCAGTCCATCCTAAAGGAGATCAGTCCTGGGGGTTCATTGGAGGGACTGATGTTGAAGCTGAAACTCCAAATACTTGGGCCACCTGATGTGGAGAGCTGACTCATTTGAAAAGACCCTGATTGATGCTGGGAAAGATTGAGGGCAGGAGAAGAAGGGGACGACGGAGGAGAGATGGTTGGATGGCATCACCGACTCAATGGACATGGGTTTGGGTAAATTCCGGGAGTTGGTGATGGACAGGGGAGGCCCGGCATGCTGCGGTTCATGGGGTCGCAAAGAGTCAGACACGACTGAGGGACTGAACTGAACTGAACTGAGATAAAAATGACAGTGAGATTGAGATTGCTATATATACACTATCATATGTAATATAGATAGCTCGTGAGACCCTGTTGTGTAGCACAGGGAACCCAGCTCAGTGCTCTGTGATGACCTAGCAGGGTGGGACAGGGTGAGGTGAGAGGGAGGTCCAAGGAAGGGATAAATGCACACATATGTGACTAAACAACAACATACCTGATTCACTTGATTATCCAGCAAAGACTAACACAATATTGTGAATCAACTATACTTCAATTAAAAAAAATATGTAAGTGCATAATTTAATGATTTTGGATACATATTTACATCCTGCAACCACTCAGTTCAGTTCAGTTCAGTCGCTCAGTCATCTCTGACTCTTTGCGACCCCATGAACTGCAGCTCACCAGGCCTCCCTGTCCATCACCAAATCCCAGAGTCCACCCAAACTCATGTCCATCGAGTCGGTGATGCCATCCAACCATCTCATCCTCTGTCGTCCCCTTCTCCTCCTGCCTTCAATCTTTCCCAGCATCAGGGTATTTTCAAATGAGTCAAATGAGTCAGGTGGCCAAAGTATTGGAGTTTCAGCTTCAACATCAGTCCTTCCAGTGAACACCCAGGACTGATCTCCTTTAGGATGGACTGGTTGGATCTCCTTACAGTCCAAGGGACTCTCAAGAATTCAACACCACAGTTCAAAAGCATCAATTCTTCTGCGCTCAGCTTTCTTCACAGTCCAACTCTCACATCCATACATGACCACTGGAAAACCCATAGCCTTGACTAGATGGACCCTTGTTGGCAAAATAATGTCTCTGTTTTTTAACATGCTATCTAGGTTGGTCATAACTTTCCTTCCAAGGAGTAAGCGTCTTTTAATTTCATGGCTGTAGTCACCATCTGCAGTGATTTTGAAGCCCAGAAAAATAAAGTAGGCCACTGTTTCCCTATCTATTTGCCATGAAGTGATGGGACCAGATGCCATGGTCTTAGTTTTCTGAATGTTGAGCTTTAAGCCAACTTTTTCACTCTCCCCTTTCACTTTCATCAAGAGGCTCTTTAGTTCTTCTTCATTCTCTGCCATAACGGTGGTGCCATCTGCACATCTGAGGTTATTGATATTTCTCCCAGCAATCTTGATTCCAGCTTGTGCTTCCTCCAGCCCAGCGTTTCTCATGATGGACTCTGCATAGAAGTTAAATAAGCAGGGTGACAATATATAGCCTTGACGTACTCCTTTTCCTATTTTGAACCAGTCTGTTGTTCCATGTCCAGTTCTAACTGTTGCTTCCTGACCTGCATACAGAGTTCTCAGGAGGCAGGTCAGGTAGTCTGGTATTCGCATGTCTTTCAGAATTTTCCACAGTTTGTTGTGATCCACACAGTCAAAGGCTTTGGCATAGTCAATAAAGCAGAAATAGATGTTTTTCTGGAATTCTCTTGCTTTTTCGATGATCCAGCGGATGTTGGCAATTTGATCTCTGCTTCCTCTGCCTTTTCTAAAACCAGTTTGAACATCTGGAAGTTCACGGTTCACGTATTGCTAAAGCCTGGCTTGGAGAATTTTAAGCATCACTTTACTAGCGTGTGAGATGAGGGCAATTGTGTGGTACTTTGAGCATTCTTTGGCATTGCCTTTCTTTGGGATTGGAATGAAAACTGACCTTTTCCAGTCCTATGGCCACTGCTGAGTTTTCCAAATTTGCTGACATATAGAGTGCAGCACTTTCACAGCGTCATCTTTCAGGAGTTGAAATAGCTCAACTGGAATTTCATCACCTCCACTAGCTTTGTTCGTAGTGATGCTTCCTAAAGCCCACTTGACTTCACATTCCAGAATGTCTGGCTCTAGGTGAGTGATCACACCATCATGATTATCTGGGCTGTGAAGATCTTTTTTGTACAGTTCTTCTGTGTATTCTTGCCACCTCTTCTTAATATCTTCTGCTTCTGTTAGGTCCCTACCATTTCTGTCCTTTATTGAGCCCATCTTTGCAAAAAATGTTCTCTTGGTATCTCTAATTTTCTTCAAGAGATCTCTAGTCCTTCCCATTCTATTGTTTTACTCTATTTCTTTGCAATGATCACTGAGGAAGGCTTTCTTATCTCTCCTTGCTATTCTTTGGAATTCTGCATTCGAATGGGTATATCTTTCCTTTGCAACCACTTCTCCAATAAAAATACAGAATGTCTCTAATATCCCATAAAGTTCCATCATCTCATTTCTAGACCACCCCTCATCTTATCCGCAACCACTGTCTTGAATTCTATCACCATAGATGAGTGTTGTCTGTTCTTGTGTTTCAGAAAATGAAAACATGTAGTGTATAATGTTTTGTGCCTGGTAGATGCTTCTCAGAATTATGCTTTTAAGATTTATGCCTGTTGTGATATGCATCGATAGTCGATTCTTTTTTATTCATGGGTATTATTCCTCTGAATGAATAAATCACCATTTGTTTATCTATTCAAGCTGTTGTTGAAATTCCTGGGTTATTTCCAGGTTGGAGCAATTATGAATAAAGCTGCTTTGAACACTCCAGTATAAGTTTTTTTGTGGAAAAATGTTCCATGTCTCTTTGTTAAAAAACATCTAGGAGGGGAATTACAGGTTAATAGATAGGCATATCTATGGTAACTTTTTAAGAAACTAACAAACTGCTTTCCAAAGATACCCCATTTTGTTGTCCACATAACCCATTTGGTGTAGTCAGCTTTTCAGTGATAGATATTCGAGCAGACATAATACGGCATTTCATTGTGGTTTAATTTGCATTCACCTGATGACCAAAAATATTAACACCTTTTCAAGTGCTTCTTGGCCCTTTCTATATCTTCTTTTTTTGTCTATTCCAATTTTTGCCCAATTTCTTCAACTGACCTGTCATTTTATTATTGATTCATAGTAATTTTTAAAAATATACTCTGGGAACAAGCTATTTGTCAGATTTTGTATTGCAAGTATTTCCTTCCAGTATGTGGCCTACTTACCCTTTCATTTTCCTAGCTGTTGTCTATGGGCAAGCAGAATTTATCCTCTTTTTTTTTTTTTTTACCATTTTTTTATCATTAATGCTTTCTGGTACCTATCTAAGAAGCTACGTCTATCCACAAGGTGTAAAATGTATTTTTTAAAAATTTTTGCAGAAGTTTTATGGCTTTAGCTTATTGTTTAAATCTATAATCCATCTCAAATTAATGTCTATATGATGTGAAATAGAGTTTGAGATTTATTTTTTCCATACATTTATATTCATTATTAAATTTTAAGTTAAAATTTTGGGTGAGAAACATAAAAACACAATATACCTAACATCAGCAGCTTTTTTTCCCCTTTTACATTTTGCCAGCTTTCTTTTTAATGTTGTTGTTGCTTTTAATATAGCTTCTGTCTGCACAAGAATAGTCCAAACAGAAGCGGACTAAGATGGTTCACGGGTCTGGAGAGGGAAAACTGCTTTTGCCATTTGTTTCTGGTCAAATTCTACCTTTTCTGAGGATATTTTCTGGATGGCTCAAGCTCAGGAGGTTTCTTAGAAGGTCTCACATATCCTTAGTCAACATGCATATTGAGTGGATTACATCAGCTGCTGTTCTTATGAAATGCACTCACATTGACAAATGATTTGAACTTCTACCCAGAAATCTACCAAAACATGCAGTCATGCAGTTGCTACCTGGCCATGGGACTAAGGACTAAGTTAACTGCCAGATCTCTTTTTAATAAAGATAACAGAATGCTATTTGGACGGGCTTTTTAAAATTCTACAAAATAAAATAACCAAGTAAAACCTAACACTTCAACATATCTAATTATGAGATCTCATTATTTTATTAAAATTTTTATTTAATTGGAGGATAATTACTTTAAAATATTGTGTTGGTTTCTGCCATACATCACTCTGATTTTTTGCGACCCCAAGGACTATGGAAATCTCCAGGCCAGAGTACTGGAATGGGTAGCTGTTCCCTTCTCCAGGGGATCTTCCCAACCCAAGAATTGAACCTAGGTCTCCCGCATTGTAGGCGGATTCTTTACCAGCTGAGCCAGAAGGGAAGCCCAAAAAAACTGGAGTGGGTTGCCTATCCCTTCTCCAGGAATTTAACTAGGGTCTCCTGCATTGCAGGCAGATTCTTTACCAACTGAGCTGTCAGGGAAGCCCACCATGAATCAGCCACAGGTATACAAAATATGCCATTTCTATTTACAATAAGGTACACACCAGCATTCTCGCCTTAGGAAAACCACAGCTCTACTGTAATAAAAAGAAAATAAAAGCTATATGAGCACAAAATTAGTTTGCCTAAGGACAAACGAAAGTAAGACAGTTGTTTCTGAGGTGTTAACAAAGCCAAGACATAAGCTGCACCTATTAACAGAGTTCCAAAATCTCTCAGAATAACAGTTCACATTTCTTCCTTTTCCAAAATCCTGTTAATAAAGTCAACCAAGGGAAAAGAGTTAACATGTTTCACTTGTACTTTCATAGCACAGATATTAACTAGTTCATGGTCACTAAGTCCAGAAACCAGTTTAGCAGAAACTAACACAATTTTGTAGTGGTGTCTATGATCTCCAGAGAATCTGACTTATCGCCAAGAGTCACCAAGTCTGACTCTCTGAGCAACCAGATATTAATACTGTGTAAAAATTTTTGCCTTCACCCTATTTGATTTTGATATAGCACTCTCCTAAAGTATTTCAAAATAAGAACCTAGTTTATAACTTCTGTGATTTTTATGTAAAATTCAAATAGCTGGGTGTTGTTGTTTAGTTGCTAAGTAGTGTCTGACTCCTTTGCAACCCCATGGACTGTAGCCTGCTAGGTTCCTCTGTCCATGGGATTTCCCAGGTAAGAATATTGGAGCAGGTTGCCATTTCCTTCTCCAGGGGATCTTCCTGACCCAGGGATCAAACCGGTGTCTTCTGCATCACCTGCATTGGCAGCCAGATTCTTTATTGCTAAACCACCAGGGAAGCCCTCAAACACCTGGTACAAAGTGTCATATTCAAAGAAAGAAAAAGCAGCAACCAAAAGTAATTAAAAGTAACTTCAATTCCCAGTTGGACCCCTTGAAAACTATTAAAAGGGATTCAATTTACAACCCATTTTCTTAAAATCTTCTTTTTTTTCCTCATTCCTGCTGATTGCCCCTTTCTCCCACTCCTAAACTCTCCCTACGCTCACTTTCTACTCTTTTTCCTAAACCTCCTTCCCTTTCTGTCTCCTGATGGGAACTTCCCTTTCCTTTCCCCGCTTCCTTGTTATCCCCTGCTATTTTCTTTTTTCTCAAGGCAATATCTTCATGCAAATACTCATCCCTAATTCTATTGTTTAGCCTCTAAAGATTATGCCAATGTGCATAGTAAATTGGTTAGGCAGGGGAATAGAGAAAAACATGTCTCCTCACACACTGATACTTTCTGTCCCTGTTACACACACATCACCTCTTTTTGAGAAGTCTCAAGGTATTTTAAGGTACTCAGCATTCCAGGGCATCTCCAGCTAGTAGTTGTCAATCAAACTTGACAGAAAGACTGAGGTTAAGCAATTTTCTCAATTAAATTGACGATAATAAGGAATTTGGCTTAGGGCTCCGTCTCCCAAATTAAAACATGTTCCCAGGGTACACCAAGCCTCTCTAAGGCTTTACATGTACAGACACGTCTTACTCATCTTCAAAACTGACTTTACTGGCATTATAAAGTTTCTCCACTTTTTCAAAACAAAGGATCTTGATTTAAAAAAAGAAAATTAAACCAATGGTAATCATTTGGCACAGTTACTAGGTGAACATGGACCAGCTTTTTCACAAAATAAACATAAAATTCTGATCTAATGGATGCTTAAAGAGATCACTTTCAATTATACTGCCTGATAGATAAGCAAAAATATAAAAACCCTTATCTCCATATCTATTGGGTTGGTCAAAAAGTTTGTTTGGGTTTTCCCATAGACCGTTATGGAAAAACGAACATTTTGGCCAACCCAATATTTAGAGAATAAGAGTTTAGCCAATTTTGTGTAAAACATAGGGCTACTAGGTTTATAACCCTTGCTAGAATATTTTAAAAGTCACAACTTAAAATAATCTACGTAACTTTTCAGATAAGATAATAGTGAAATCTGTGACCAAAAAAAATGATAGAGTCTACTTCTAATGAGTAACTCCATATACTTAATTCTACATGGTCCATACTGGGACCACACTTAAAATCACATTTTATTAGATGTGGAAGGCCCAAAAGACAGTAAATACCCAAGAAAGTTTCATTAACTTATGAAAGACCCCCGCCATGCTCTATATGTCCAGGCCTAAAAGATCCTGAAGTCAAATATGATTTTACTACCTCTAGAAAAGATGTAAGAGAAGTGTAGAATAAAAATATGTGCTCTGGTTTCCATGAATTTTGAGTTTTAACTAAAAAGCCATCCCCTTCAGGAAACTTCTCGTGATAAGGTTAAAGCATTTCCATCTCACTTAATTTCAACTTTCCTAACACTTCATTCATAATTGATTTGGCATTTAAATGTCACTAGTACTCAAGGCCTGTTTGACTTCTTCAGTGTCAAGCAAGCCTATCAGCAATATCTGTATAGGTTTGTTCAATGAGTATTGTTAACACTGGAAACATACTTTTGATATTTTGTTTTCATGAAATATTTTTTTAAGTTTTGTGAACCTTTCTGATAGGAATTTGGGGACTATATGAAAACTCTTTGTAAGAGTTTTTCCCCTGTTTTGTTCAGTTATTTAATTAACTCACATTTTCCCATAATCAATGATCTTCTAGTTTCTCAAGATTACCAGGCAATGTTTCAATATTTTCCTAGTACCTGTCTCTTTTATTCCATCTCCCACTTGCCATTATTTCAAACTAATTTCATTCTTTTCAAACTTCATGCCCTTTCCCATCAATTCTTCATTCTTAGAAAATAATGTCATCTCATTCACAAAGAATATAGAATTTGTCTCTGCAACAGTATATGTTGCTACAACCAAGGATTAGCAGTAAAACTCAGTATTTCAATAAGACAAATGCTTATTTGCTTCTGACATAATATGCAAAGGTAAATAGGCAGGCAATCTAGGTTCTGCTCAGGATAACAGCCAGGACCCCAAATGTTGACTCATGATCTTACACGATGAAAATGTCCAAGACTAACTTCCATTTCAACCAGGTGGAGGTGAGTAGAAAGAGACAAGCCCCTTTATCTTTCCCAGAAGATGCACACATTGTTCCAGTCACATCCAACTAGCCCAAATATGATCACAGAACACAATTAGCTGCAAGGGAGGAGATGTGCCTTGCTAAAATTAAGGAGGATTCTATTATTAATAAGAATACAAGGAAAATTAATACCAGAGGCAATTTCAGTTCAGTTCAATTTAGCATCCATCAAACCAATAGATAGGAATTTTTCAAATTAGCTCCACAAATCATAACTATAACCCTAACCAAAAGCCACAAAAAAATGTACCTGGATCCACACTCATTCCTTCTGATGCCCTTTGGTTAGTGGAGGATCTAACCAGCCTTCTTTCGTCTTGAATCTATCCTATTTCATTGTCCAGGAGCTTCCTCTATCATTTACTCTCTTCTGCAACTTCAAAATACCCTGTGTCTGCTCACTTCTCTCCATCAGAATTACATGTTTAGATCTCTCCTGTTTTCATTCTTCAATTTCCTTGAGCTATTTTCTTCTATAATACCCTTTATAAATTTAAATTTTTGAAATATTCCTCTAAAGTAGATAGACATGCTGTTCTATGAACTGCCTTCATCAGAATCACCTCGGGAACACTCTAAAAATTCAGATACCTAGGTCTTATCTTGGAGAAAGTCAATTCAGAAAACCTAGCATGGTGTAGAATCTATAGTCATAAAGCCCCAGATGATCTTAAACTTACCCAGTTTGGAATTCCCTAGAATGTACTTCCTCACCTCCTATTTATACACCCAGTTCTGTTTCCATCCTTAGTAGTCCACTTGGGAGATTATGGAAATTACATCTCTATCTACCTATTTGAATGGGCTAGAAAACTACAAGTCAATCCTGACTCCTCTTTCTCCTTTTGCCCACAAACCAACACACTACTCATTACTTACCAATATCTCCTCTATTGCTAAAGATAAACTTTATTGATCAAAGATCACATTTACTGATTGAAGCACTTCATGTGTCCTGACTCTATTCTTCTTCTTAATAACCCAAAGCATCTGGTACTATCACTATCACAATTTTTCAATGAGACACTGAAACTCGGAGTGGCTAGGATGACTAGCATCACAGAGCTAGTTCAGAGCAATGACCAGGATTTGGACTGGAAATGTGGTTCTTAGTCTATGGCCTTAACCCTCAGCCATTCCTCTAAACTGCATCCTTATCCCTTAAAAATTTCTCCAAACTGTTCAGATCTCACCAACATACAGTCTCGACCACATAATCTGCCAAGTTTAATACAGCGGCCTCTAACTAGTCTCTAAACCTCAACTCTTGTCTTCTCCAGCCAGAGATATTCTCATATCAAATCACTAGAGAACCTGCTTGTATCAGTCCATTAAAGCAAACTGTTTATCGCTTCTTATTTTCACATTTAGTGACATCATGTGTGCTAAGTCACTTCAGTTGTTTCTGACTCTTTGCAACCCTATGGACTGTAGACAGTCCTCTTTCCATGGGATTCTCCAGGCAAGAATCCTGGAGCGGATTGCCATGCCTTCCTCCAGGGGATCTTCCTGATCCAGGGATCAAACCTGTGTGTCACATGTCCTGCGTTGGCAGGCAGGTTCTTTACCACTTGAGAAGCCCAGTGACATCCTATGGGTAGCTTTCAAATCAGCATAGTAGAAATATGTACACCACAGAAATGGACAAGCACCACACATCCGGGGTTTTCATTCCTCTGCAGAGTCACTTTTCAAGCATTTGTTAGCACACCACCATCTCCAATCTATGTTCATATAGCAAAGACTTTATAATCCATAGTGCTACTCATGATCATGGGATCAGCTTCACAGAATTTATAAATCTGGGCTAGTTGGTTCTTTTCTGTGCTCTTCAAAGGCTTTGAACTTGATCACCCTAGCACTGATCACAGTGTATTGCAATGGTCTGTTTACCTTACTGCCCCCTTAGTTTGAGAATAGAAAGTGTTTGTTTTATTGTGTCCCTAGCAAACCTAAAACACTGTCTGACACAAAATCAGCGCTTAAAAACTATTCGTGGTATAAATGAAGGAAATAACAAACAAAAGGTCTTTGCCCAAATATTTGCCAATCTTCACACCACTCCTCTTAGCAACAGCTTACCCTTTCCTCCTCAGTTTATGAACCAAATGTTCCAGGACATTATGGATTACTGAGAGGCTATCCATCTCCAGGCTACACTTCTTAAAAGTCAGCAATAAACTTGACTGGGCTCTAAAATATTAGAAATAGCTACCATCATCAAAGTCACTGAAAATGCTCTTTTGCATTTTATTTGTTCATTTTATACGAAGTTCAGCTTGTAATAGAATTGCAGCCTCAGCTTCCACCTTACAAAAGTCTTCTGGGAAAGAAAAGAGTTCTTGACAGCTAGCTTCTGGAGCTGGAGAAATGCCACAAAGAATCTGAATATGCTGCTGTTCCCTAAAATAAAACCCTCTCTCATTCATGTAATTAGTGTTGCTTTGGAAGCATTATTTCTGTGGATAAGTACAGCATAATTAATGCAATGTACAAACTCCATCTCCAACTAGAATTTTAACACGCTGTGCTGTGTGCTGTGCTTAGTCGTCCAATCGTGTCTGACTCTTTGCGACCCCATGGACCGCAGCCCACCAGGCTCCTCTGTCCATGGACTCCTCCAGGCCAGAATACTGGAATGGGTTGCCATGCCCTTCTCCAGGGGATCTTCCCAACCCAGGTCTCCCGCATTGCAGGTGGATTCTTTACTGTCTGAGCCACCACGGAAGCCCCAGAATTTTAACATAATCTATCCCTACGTTCTGTCCCCAAAGAAACGTAACAGAAGTTAAATATTTTCAATTTGTATAAAAAGATACCCAAAAAACAACTGTGCTTTGTTCAGAATAGCTCATCTCATCATTTTAGGGCCTCTTTTTTTTTCAAGCGGTAATATTTTGACTTCCCAGATGGGTCAGATGGTAAAGAATCTGCCTGCCAATGCAGGAGATATGGGTTCAATCCCTGGGTCATGAAGATCCCCTGAAGAAGGAAATAGCAAACCTTGCTATTTATAATGCTTGTAATAGTATTCTTGCCAGGAGAATTCCATGGACAGAGGAGCCTGGCAGGCTACACAGTCCATGGGGTCACAGAGTCAGACTGACTCGACTGAGTGACAGAGTACACACAATACTTTGACTAATTTCATTTTACTTCATATTCAAATATCATTCTATTTCCCAATCCTTATCTTAATTTAGATGACTTTTACTGATATAGTCTATCCAAATCTTAAATTATTTTTAAAAAACAAAAATGTACTGGTCATTTACTGTGTGTTCAGTCCTGTTTTAGGCATTGAAAATCAGAAATAAAAGGATCATAGAGGATTCCTCCCCTTAAGTAGCTTATATTATAGTAAGGGAGAAAAACAGTAAACAAACAAAGTACTCAGCAAGAGTAGTAAAAGTTTTCACAAAAATAGAGACAGGGTGATGAAATAGCAAATCTGTCAGGTCAAGGGGTAGACAGGACAAGGTGGGCTATTGTAGATAGGATAATCAGATAAAGTCTTTCTGAAGAGACAACATATAAATTCAGATGGGAAAAAGAGACAAGGGTATATTCGAGGGAAAAGTATTCCGGGTAGAAAAAACACAACAGCAAACTCAAATACCCTGAGAAAAATATGAGTAGCATGCTTGACTGGTGGGAAAAAAGTCAGTAATAATAGGAGAAGGGTGTGGTCTTCAAATCACATGGTCTCCCAGTATATTTCATTTTATTTTCTTTATGAAAGTACATCACCGATTCAATGGACATGAACTTGGGTAAACTCTGGGAGATAGTTAGGGACAGGGAGGCCTGGCATGCTGCAGTCCATGGAGTCGCAAACAGTTGGACATGACTGGGCAAACAACAATGAAAGTATATACTCATATTGTTAGTCATGAGCTTATCAAACTACCAACGTGAACTCCCTGTATACGGAGCTGGGCAGAGATGTGTAGTGCCACAGTATTAGTGAGTATTTCAAAGTTAAATAACCTTAAGAACACCAATAACACAATAATACTAAAAAGTAATTTTAGAAACCAGGAAACGATGTCTTGAATTTTTAATCTTTGTTTTGAATAGTACTTTTTGTGTGTTTATACAATTTAATTTTTAATAATGACTACTTAATAACTGGATGACAAAACTCCTTAGAATTTAACAACTGGTTCTTAGAACCAGCTGAAGCTGGTACAAGGCAGCTTCAACACACCACTACTGCACGCTCTGAGTCAGGGCTCTTTAATCTGCCCAGAAACCTAAAATGATCTACAAGGACATTTAATTTTGGGTCTAGTTCCCTGTTGCCAAATGGCTTTTCCCACTTCCCCATCACTCACTGAAAAGAAAAAGGAAAAGGAAATAATGGTATATAGGTATATCATCTGTGGCAAATCCTGGGAAGTAAACTGTTATTTTTTAAGATTTCTCAAACATTAATGTTAAGATTGAAAGCCAGTTTTCTGGGGATCCTAAGTCTTGGTAGTAACAAGCTAATAAAATTGTTTAAAAGAAATCATATGACAAATTTAATACTAAGATTACTAACACACTTTTAAAAGTACTTAAGCATTGAAATAAAAGCTAGTGATTATGCTATTAGATGACACAGCAGAATGTAACTTTTAAAAATGCTAAGTTTTGGGGGGGACACACAGTTTTCAAGGGCAGAAGCTCCTATACTCCCCTTTGCCTGGCAAAGCAATAAAGCTATTCTCTTCTACCTAAAAACAAAAAATGCTAACTTTTTTTGCAAAAGCAATGTATACCAAAATGCAATGGTGAATAACCAACATTCCTGTGTCCTAAGTTGATAAATATAAGAGCATTGCTAGAATGATAGCATACTAAATAGTGGCTTATAACGAGTATATAATTTTAATTTTTCTACATTTAGCCACACCTTCACTATCACTTATCTAAATATAATTGGCAGGAGATAGTTTACCAAACATCAAAAATTTTCTGTATCTGTTGAAGAACTGAAGCAGATGTCACCATTTATTTTTAAGAGGAAACAAACACATACAAATGACACATAATAATACTCCTAAGGTTGCAAAAAATTAAGGAGTGCTTAAAAATTGGTTCTCTAACATGAGGAAAACTTACATATGTATAAAATTATTATATATATTAAACACAAAAGTATAAAATTATGATGGTTTTTAAATGGGTACTTTTAAAATTATAAGCAAAACAAATTATAAACAGATGACTACAAAATTATTTTCTTTCAGAATAATTTATATCACTCTTTTGGCACATGTTTTACTCAAATCAAAAGACAGATGCACAATTTTACGTATGGAGGATTGTTTTAATGAGCTATACACAGTATCATAAAACCTAGGCTAATCGCCAAATTGGCCTGAAGGCCTTACTAATAAATGTAGCTTTCAAAAACAGCAAAAGAAATGGCTTGGATACCCATCAAATGGACAGATTTGACTATAATTCACTAACTGCCTAGTGTGGTACTACATTTTGTTTCAGAACAAAGATTACCTTTGGCTATGGCATCCACTCCAAAGTATGGACAGAGCGGACTACTCATCTTTCACTTAGCTTATTACACATCAGATGGAGCATTTAGTTACATGTGGCTTAAGGAACAGATTATGTTTTTTATCACAGAAACTTAGACACTGACAGGCAAGAATGCATTATTGATCCAGGAATCCATATGGTTAGAGGTGCGTCAGTATAACAAAACCTAATAGTAAAAATAAATAAAATTTACTAAAATTGAAAATGTTAATCCAACCAAAGTTTCAAACAAAAAAGTTAATTTAGCAGTTTATTAAAAGGAAAAGAAACTTATGATTAAAAAGTTAAATATAGTCACCTTGTTGTCACTGTTCAGCCTCTAAGTCATGTCTCTTTGCAACCCCACAGACTGCAGCACACCAGGCTTCCCTGTCCTTCACTATCTCCCAGAGTTTGCTCAAATTCATGTCACCTTAACTGACCAATATTGAACATCACTAGTAGTAATGAACACACTGACATTACAAACTCCCTGAATGAACACACTAAAAAAGGCATTCTTTCTCTAAATGCATCACTTCAATTTACTTATAAGAATGATCACACAAGATCCAAAACAATACTCCAATACTTTGTAGTATTTTGAAAGTACTTAAAGTACCAAAGTCATAAGAGACCAAAAAAAAAAAAAAAAAAAAAGACAGGCACTGGGGCAGATTGAAAGTGATTAAAGAAATATTGTAAGTAAATGCCATGTAGGGTCCTAGGATTGGCTTTTGGAGCAGAGAAGCAACGTTAGTGGAAAGGCTAAGAAAATAAAATTAAAGTCTGCGGTTCTTTTTTTAAGCATTTTTTAAAAATTGAAATATAGTTAATTTATAATACTGTGTTAGTTTCAGGGGTACAGCAAAATGATTTAGCCAAACAGATTCTTTTCCATTATAGGTTATTACAACATATTGAGTATAGCTCCCTGAGCTATATATTAATAACTGTCATTTACCTATATTTTATATAGTAGTGTACATATATTAACCCCAAACTCCTAATTTATCCCCCCACCTGCCCCAAAGTCTATAGTTTGTTAATGGTGATGTGTCAATGCTAATTTCTTTGCTTGTCTCATTGCGCCATGGTTATGTGACGTGTTAACCTTCGAGAGGCTAAAACTATACATGGGAACTGTTTGTACTATCTTTGCAAATCTTCTGTAAAATATAACATTACATAAACATTACAAGTTTAAAAAGTTACATGGAATTACAACATACAAAATAGAGAAAAAATAGAAATCATATATTTTATCATCAAACAAAAGAGACATTTGTTGATTGCTGATCTGTCATTTTCTCTTTCTTTCTTTTTATTTATTTATTTTTTTCTTTCTTTCTTTTTAATACTAAGTCTCTGAACATTTGTCTTTGCAAGACTGAGGAACATGGGAAAAGGCATATATATTCAGATTCTATCTCTATCATTTACTGTGTGATTTGGGGCAAATAAATGAATTTCCTGTGCCCAGTTCCTTTGTTATACAGATAGGAAGAATAATATCTGCCAAATCAAGTTGTGAGAATGAATGAAATAATGTGCAAAGCACAGAACAGTGTGAGCAAAAGTAAGCACCATTTGACAGAAACATCAAAACAGTCTGTAAGCACTGATGTCTCCCACTCTGGAAAGTGAAGGGTTCAGAATGGTCCATAAAATGTACCACCTTGGCAAGTAGATTATTTTGAGCTAAAAGCAATCCAGACCCTGTGGACTCAAGAAAGACTTCTGTTCCTCCCTAACTATCTAAAGAATTTAAACTGGGGGGGGGGGGGGGGGTCTTTCCCAAAATGGAAATTATTGCCAGAGATTAATTTTGTCTGAGTGACCCATCTGCATGGCAGTTCAGTTCAGTTCAGTCACTCAGTCATGTCTGACTCTTTGCGACCACATGGACTGCAGCACACCAGGCTTCCCTGTCCATCACCAACTCCCAGAGTTTATTCAAACTCATGTCCATTGAGTCAGTGATACCATTCAACCATCTCATCCTCTGCCGTCCCTTCTCCTCCTGCCTTTGATCTTTCCCAGCATCAGGGAGCAAACATCTAATTACCAAAATCTCCTCTTTTTCTTGTTATGATGTAAATTACCCTTCTTCCAGTTGAAACCTCAGTCCTTTTCTCATTTCTTAGCTCAAGATGGCACATATACCTCTTTTTACCCTGTCTTTGAACCCCTCATATATTTGGAGGCTTCTGTACATACAAAATTAAATTTGTTTTTCTCCTGTTAATCTGTCTTACGTCAATTTGATTATTAGACCAGCCAAAAGAACCCATGAAGAATAAAGGCAAATTCCTTCTCCCAACAAAAGCAAAATGGAATAACTTTCCCTCCCTTCTCCTTTGCTCAAATGCAGCCAATATTACTAGAATTTGACTCATCTAACTGAATATTGCTGACTGGAATTTTTACTTCAGAAAGAATAACATGGTCAAAGGGCAGAAAGCTCCCAGTTGTGGCATCTAAACAAACTGTCCCTAGACGGACTCTCAACTGACTACCTTTTGGCTTCCTGGTCATCTTCCCACCCTGGTTCTCCAAAGCACCTGTTGCTCTGTGAGCCATCCCAAGCCCTTCCCTCCACTGCTCAACTTGGCAAATGTTGTTTTCTATTACTTGCAGCCAACCACAAACATGTGTGCATGCCCTGGTACTGTTTTGTGTTCAGATACTGTTATTCAATTCCTAAGCTGTGGGAGGAGAAGTGCCCTTAAATATCAAATGTTCTTAAATCATACTTTGAAGAGAAATGAAGTGTTGAGTTGGTGTTTGAGATAATAAGCTGAAGAGGAAATCCCACTAGAATGTAGGCTCCTTGAGTAAAGGTGCAGTGTTTCAGTCATTTCCAACTCTTTGCTACCCCATGGAAGGTAGCCCACCAGGGTTCTCTGCCCATGGAATTTTTCCAGGCAAGAATACTGGAGCAGGTTGCCATTTCCTACTCCAAGGGATCTTTCTGATCCAGGGGTCGAACCTGCATGGTCTCTTGCATCAACAGGTTCATTCTTTACCACTAGCGCCACTAGGAAGCCCTAAGCGGAGGAACCAGAGGTCAAATTGTCAATATTCGTTGGATCACAGAGAAAGTAAGGGAATTCCAGAAAAACATCTACTTCCTGCTTCATTCACTACACTAAAGCCTTTAATTCTGTAGATCACAACAAACTGTAGAAAATTCTTAAAGAGATGGAAATATCAGACCACCTTAACTGTATCCTGAGAAACCTGTATGCAGGTCAAAAAGTAACAGTTAGAACTAGGACATGGAACAATGAAAGTGGTTCCAAATTGGGAAAAGAGTGTGACAAGGCTGTACATTGTCACCCTGCTTACTTAACTTATATGGATAGTACATCTTGGAAAATGCCAGGCTGGATGAATCACAGGCTGGAATCAAAACTGCCAGGAGAAATATCAACAACCTCAGATATGCAGACGATACCACTCTAATGGCAGAAAGCAAAGAGGAACTAAAGAACCTCTTGATGAGGGTGAAAGAGGAGAGTGAAAAAGCTGGCTTAAAACTAAACATTCAAAAAACTAAGATCATGGCATCTGGTTCCATAACTTCATGGCAAATAGAAAGGGGAAAAAGTGGAAGCAGTGACATTTTATTTTGGGGGCTCCAAAATCACTGTGGACAGTGACTACTCAGGAAATTAAAGGATGCTTGCTTCTTGGGAGGAAAGTTATGACAAACCTAGACAGCATATTGAAAAGCAGAGACATCACTTTGCCAAAAAAGGTCCATATAGTCAAAGCTATGGTTTTACCAGTATTCATGTACAGATGTGAGAGTTGGACCATAAAGAAGGCTAAGCACCAAAGAACTGATGCTTTTGAAATGTGATGCTGGGGAAGACTCTTGAGAGTCCCTCGGACTGAAAGGAGACCAAACCAGTCAATCCTAAAGGAAATCAATCCTGAATATTCATTGGAAGGACTGATGCTAAAGCTGAAGCTCCAATACTTTGACCACCTGATGCGAAAAGCCAACTCAGTAGAAAAGACCCTGAAGCTGGGAAAGACTGAAGGCAAAGAAGAAGAGGGTGGCAGAGGATGAGATGATTAGATAGCATCACTGACTCAGTGGACATGAGTTTGAGCAAACTCTAGGAGATAGTGAAGGACAGGGCAGCCTGGCATGCTGCAATCCATGGGGTAGCAAAGAGTCAGACACAACCTAGCAACTGAAGAACAACAAATAAGTATACAACTATTGATTGAACCAATAGAGGAAAGGACCCCTAGGCTTGAGTTTGTTCTCTAGACAACTCATTATATATGAAACAGTAAAATTTCAACCTGTATCTTTAGTGGATGGTTCATAAGAAAACTTTGTACTAGAGAGTGGCCATGGCTATCATCATGTTTTGCATGTGGGAAAAGTTATGTGAGAAGATGGAATAATTACTGAAGGGCCTAGATGTAAATGCAATGTTACTTGAGTAATTGATAAGAACTCAAAAGAAACATATTTGTCTTACAAAAAAACTATTAATTAAAATTTTAGAATATCCAATTAGTGGCTCAGCTGGTAAAGAATCTGCCTGCAATGCAGAAGACCTGAGTTCAATCCGTGGTTCCTGAAGATTTCCTGGAGAAGGGAAGGGCTTCCCACTCCAGTATCCTTTCCTGGAGAATTCCATGGACAGGAGAGCCTGGTGGGCTACAGTTCATGGGGTCACAAAGAGTCAGACATGACTGAACGACTAACAGTTTCATGCACTTTTAGGCTCAGATTGGGTAATACTTCACAAGAAACTCAAAATAACACCTAATTAGTTAATCATTTTGAAAGTACAAATGAAAGTCTTCACAATGGTTTGTGGACAAATGTATAACAAGAAGGTTACATATTGCTAATTAAGAATCAGGAAGTCTAATCAAGAATCATACCATTAATATGAAATATTTAAAGATATTCCCTCAAGGTGAATATTGTATTAATTTTTTTTTGATTCGTTCTATTGTAATTCTAACAATTGCATGGTTTGGCATTTTACTGTAGCCTTGCTTCATATTTATACAACTGCAGAAAGTAGAAACAGTCATGGAGATAATTTTAAAACTGTACTGCAACTATAAAATAGTAACAAAATGGGAAATTGCGATGGTAAATACAGATCTAAAAAAACGCTTTATTTTAAATTTTCCCTAGTGCCAAAAAGGAAGAGTACTTCTCCCTCTCCCTTTAGCAACTTAGAAAACTTGAAATTGAAACTGCTTTCTCTGTCTTCTAGAGATGTATATAAATCTTTTAAAAAGCTTGAAAAGCCTTATGTCAGTTCTGCATCTCAGGAATGTATTTCTTAGAGGGCTCAGAATCATTTCTTTGAAATGTGAACTTCTAGGAGGATGGATAGCACTTGGCTCCCTGCCTCTGAGGGAATTTAAGCCTAGGTGTTCGCTTTCATGATGGTACTGTTACCGAGTCCAAGTTCGTTTTGCTCACCTCATGACAGGCCAATGAATCGAAGACAAGAAATAGGTGTTGAGGCAAGAAATAGGACTTTATTCGGAAAACCAGCTGACTGAGAAGACGAAAGACTGAAGTCTCACAAAAAAACCATCTTCTCAGAGTCTGCACACCAGGTTCTTTTATAGAACAGAGATTGGGGGGAGGGGGGAAGGTGAGGAAACAAAGCAAAAAGGACATTAATCTTGCAAATATCTATTAGAATGGCAACACTCTGGTAGGGGATATGTTAATTTCTTCCTTCCTTCCTTCTAAAGGCGGGCAGGATTCTGAACAAAGGCACTTTAGTTTAACACTCAGGCAGAGGGGCAGGATTCTCTGAGGCAGGCCATTATGTATGATTATAATAACAAAAGCCACGGAAAGCATGTCAAAGAAATAATTCCAACAGGGAGTCACAATTAACTTTTCCCTGCAACACTACTTCCTGCTTGTCATGAAGATACAAGAAATTTGGGGTTTTATTTTTGCTAAAGACAATTAACATGTATGAAATGGATTGTATCTGCCTAGCTGTATAACAGGGTGAGGTTTGTTTCTCTATTTGCAGTCTCCTTAGCAGATTGCCTGTGATGTGCATCTCAGCCTGATTTAATGTTTAGTCAATAATAAAACTTTTTCCTTCTTTTCTACATAGAGAAGCTTCATTGGAATGTCAGGAGATTTCATTTCTAATTATATTTCCCCAATCCAGATTAGTCATAATAGGGTACAGTGGGAATAATTCCTATAGAAACTAGTTGACTTCTCTCATCAATAAACCCATGCCCAGTTCTTGAAAGCCATGTAAGATATGCCATCAGATACAGAAACACTAATAGAACACCAACTGATCAATATAAGCTGCTAGCAATTCTGGGGGGAAAAAATAAAATAAGACCTTTGAATAATGTGGTTTTTTATGTTAATATAAAGCAGAGTGCACTAGAGAAATGTAATTCCAACATATAAGGGAATAGTGTCCTTATGACATGATAATGAACAATGGACCACAAACACTTTAAGGGAATTATAATAGGGTAATACCTCTGGGCTTCCCAGGTGGCGCTAGTGGTAAAGAATCCACCTGCAATGCAAGAGATATAGAGGATGTGGGTTCGAACCCTGGTCAGGAAGATCCCCGGGAGTAGGGCATGGCAACCCACTCCAGTATTCTTGCCTGGAGAATCCCGTGGACAGTCCATAAGGTCACAAAGAGTAAGACACAATTGAAGCGACTTAGCATGCATTCACAAAATAAACCTCCAGACTGGAGATGGCTGGGGCCATGCCAATTTTGACACATTTTTTACAATGTTCTGTAAATGTGCCAAGAAAACTTTCAGTGTTAAAGGTGATGATGTTGCTAAGGTGTGAGAGCTTAGACACATGGTTTTGTACACTGGATAAAGGCGGGTATTCACAGTGCTTCATGAAGCGTAAAAGGCCTTTGATGGCTAGTTGTTGACAGTGCAGGAGATCACTGAAAGACATTCTCTCCTCTGTTTTTCTATTCTTCTGTATAGTAAGTACGAAATAAAGAAAATTGGGTTTCCAATTGGGCTATCCAAATAGTGGCTCAGATAGTAAATAAACTGCCTGCAATGCAGGAGACTCGGGTTCAATCCCTGGGTCAGAAAGATCCCCCGGAGGAGGAAATGGCAACCCATTCCAGTATTCTTGCCTGGAGAATCCCAAGGAGAGAGGAACCTGGCAGGCTGCAGTCCATGGGATGGCAAAGAGCCAGACACAATTGAGTGACTAACATTTTCACTGTTCACTTTCACTTTCAGAGAAAATTTCCTAGACTCTGGTCTGTATAACACCAATCTCCCACAAGACATCATTTGTACTGCATGATAAAAAAAAGTGGGGAGAGGGAGGGGTAAGAGGTTCTGTGATCAAATAACTCAGAAAATCCCCCTCTTGAAGTTTTAAGATCTAGGTAAGCATATGAAAGGCTAAAAGGAGACCTGCAGTGCACGCGTGCTAAGTCACTTCAGTTGTGTCCGACTCTTTGCAACCCTATGGACTGTGGACTTCCAGACTCCTCTGTCCATGGGATTTTCCAGTCAAGAATACTGGAGTGCCTTTCCACGCCCTCCTCCAGGGAATCTTCCCCACCCAGAGATTGAACACTCATCTCTTTTGTCTCCTGCATTGACAGGAGGGTTCTTTACCACTAGTGGCACCTGGGGAGCCCCAGACAAGCAGTAAACAAACCCAATTAATGAGAACTCCCCAAATCATTTGACTGTGGATTCTCCTCCCTTTCGTTTTTACCCATTCAGTAATAATGATGATGATAAGAGCTCTCACTTATTGGAGACTTACTCTGTGTCACAGTTTTGTGTACTACTTTACATTAAGATTCAGCTAATCTTCATAGAAACCATATGAGGAACGTGCTATCATTATCATCTCCATTTTACAAATGAAGAAACCGAAGCTTAGAAGGGCTGAGTAACTGGCCCAAGATTACCCAGCCTGTGGCAGAGGAAGAACTTGAATCTAGAGAGCCTGCCCCCAGTGATTTGGCTCAACTGCCTCTCCTTCCTTAGCAGAAAGCTATGCCTGCTCAGAGCATTTATTACCAGGGAAAGTTACTGCTTCCATTTTGACTGTTCCAAGAAATGGAATATATCCTGCCATATCAGTAAACAAAGGATATCATAAGTGAAGTGAAGTTGCTCAGTCGTGTCCGACTCTTTGCAACCCCATGGACTGTAGCCTACCAGGATCCTCAGTCCATGGGATTTTCCAGGCAAGAATACTGGAGATATCATAGTCACCAGCAATTGCCATCACCAAAGATGGTGAGCTGGTGAGCCCTGAGGGAACTCAGGAAGGAAAGACTACCCGCCATCTAGTAGCCATCCGACTACTGCCACTCCCCACGGTGAGCCCTGAGGAAGCTCGGGATGTGAAAACACAGGATACTGGCCCCAGACAGCTGAGATGCATATTAAAGGAATGATTTCAGGGAGCCCAGATTCTTGCATCTTCCCATACATAGAAAAGTGCTAAATGCTTTAACTTGGGATAACTGGTTTAATTTACAATAAGCTTTTGATATTCAGACTGCCTACCCTTTGTTGCAAAACTTTTCTATAACCCTGGCTCCCCCATCTTGCCTCCTCAGAGTAGTTCTCTCAGAGTTATTTGAGATGCTGCCTCTCAGGCTTAAGTCCTAAAAATTCCCACCGAATAAAATATAACTCTCAGCTTTTAGGCTGTGAATATGATTTAAGTCTACAGGTCTCATTCACTCCTCCGAATGACTTCTACTCCATGGATGGTTAGAGTTATGTTCCCTGGTTTCCATGTCCGTCAGCTGTGCAGTTGTGATTTCATGGCCGCTTCTGTCTGCATTTTGTCAGTGGTTCTCAAGTTTGTCTTCCATGGCACTCTGTGCCTCTGTTTACTCACCTAGAGAACAGGAATAACACTACCTGCCTCACAGGTTATCGTGGGGCATAAACAAAGACCGGAAGTGAACAATCTATTGAGCAGCAGCCTGTGCAGCAAGAGCTTGGTGAATACTAACCATGATGATCACCATCATTATTTATATTATTGTTACTGTTTTCCTCATTGATTCAGACACAGAGTCAGCTTCCATGTGGGTACAGAGAACATCATATGGATAACAGATGGATAATGGCATTCAACTACTTAGGGTATGAAGTGACTAAGAAACAAAGAGTCTTCACACCTTCTTTCAGAAGAGCAAGCTTTTTTCTCTCTTGCAATGGAGACTATCCAGTCTAGTCTCTATGGCCTTGCAATAAGTAGAAAGTCCCTTGGAATCTAGAAAAACTAAACTGCCAATCCCTGTTTTCTTTCCTATTGTGATTTTTTGTGTTTTCATGTTTTTATAGACATTTAAGTTAGAAGATGGAAATGAATGTATTAGAGAAAGCCAATGAGATGTTATTTTAAACTAAATCATGGAATTTTGCTTTTAAAAGATAGTCTTCAACAAAGTTTGCATCCTCTAAAAACACTGAGATTTCTTTCCAGTTTTTCACTTAAAACTCAAGTAAATTGTCTTATTTGAAGAGAGTGGTTATATAAGTTCAGTCTCATTCCCATTCATGAGTTTCAGAGAAGCCTAATATTTGTAGTTACGTGGACTTTGAAAGAATTAAGTGGGCTGATAAATCACATCACTGTTAGCATGCATCCCTTGATCCATATAGCAGTAGATGGTAACTGGACTGCTTTCCACACTCTCCATCTGAAGCTGACTTTCAGTGCCTGGGCAGCACTGGCCTTCCAACCTAAAGCAGTGTCTCTCAACAGGGCTTTGGTGACACAGTCTTACCACCTCATTCTCATAGAGACTCTATTATTGTTCTTTCCCATCAATGCCCAGAGAAATAGTATTACTGAAAAGTAATAAATAATAACAATTGCAACAACTAACACTTACAGTGTTTACTCTGTATCAGGCAGTGTTTTAAGTACTTCATGTGTGTGTGTGTGTGTGTGTGTGCTGTGAGCTCAGTTGCTCTGTCCTGTCTGACTCTCTGTGGCCCCATAGACTGTAGTCCACCAGGGTCCTCTATCCATGGAATTTTCCAGGCGAGAAACTTGAGTGAGTTGCCATTTCCTCCTCCAGGGGATCTTCCTGACACAGGGATCAAGTCCGTGTCTTCTGTATCTCCTGCATTGGCAAAGAGATTCATTACTGCTGACCCACCTGGGAAGACCTTCATATATATATATACCTTTAGATATGTATGTGTATTGGAGAAGGAAATGGCAACCCACTCCAGTATTTCTTGCCTGGAAAATCCATGGACAGAGGAGTCTTGTCAGGCTACAGTCCATGGAGTCGCAAAGAGTCAGATGCGACTTGTGACTCAACAAGAACAACAAATGTGTGTGTGTGTGTGTGTGTGTGTGTGTGTGTGGGCAAACTCATTTAACTTCATCCTTCATAGCAATTATATGAATTAAGATTATTATTATCTTCATTTTACAGATAAGGAAACTGAGGCAGAGAGAAGTGAAGAAATTCACCCAAAGTCACACAGTTGATAAATGGCAGAGCTAGTAAATGACACAGCAGAGATTCAAATCCAGGTGGCCTGGCTCCAGAGCTCTTGCTCTTAATCTCAGGCTGTGCTGAATGAGGGTGCTGTGGATTTTCAGGTCCATGAGAGATGGGGTGGGCAGGAAGGTTGTCATCTCTAGAGCCTGCTCCCCCTTCGAGCTACCCACCTAAGAGTAGCCTTAGGCAGCGTAACCAGATTTGCTGGTTGATGATACTTTTCAGTGTCAGAAAAGACTGGTGGGAAAGAAATCTTAAAGGCTGAACCAACAGGATTTGCAAACTGATGGATGGAGATCGAGTTAGAGCCTGTTTGGTAGAATGTACTGTTAACAGAAATAGAGAATCAGATCTGCCTTCAGGGACCTTCAGTTGCATTCATGAAAGACCAGAGTATAAATGCACCATTTCAATTCAATGAGGAAAGTCATATGATTTGCTCCAGGTGCTCAGAAGGACAAAGGAGGAGCACTTACCCAGCTGGGTGAGGAAAAAGGATCATCAAGGAAAGCTTAAAATAGTCGAACCCATTTTCTAGGATTACAGACCCATAAATCCAGTATTTCCTCTTACAATCCATCAATAAAAAATTTTTTAATGTTGTCTATATTTATCACAGTTAAACAGAAACACTGTAGACTGTACTAGAGTGATTCTAGTTTTCAGTTTTCTAAGCATCTATTAATCATGAACTATTTCTACATAATGTCTTATCCACGAACATTTGTGGGTTTTGCTTTTTGTTGTTTTGTGGGTTTGGGGTTTGGGGGTTTCTTTTTTTACCAAAAATGGGCCATATGAACTCTACAGGCTGTCTAAATATACTCTCGCCCTTTTCTATATTTTAATCTTAAGAATATGCATCACCAAATAGGAAACACAGATGCTATCCTTTCAGAAAAGCGTCATGAGTAACAGTTTATTCTACATCTCTCAGCATCAGGTGTTCTAAAAAATTTCAAGAGAGTCAAGTTATTTTTATTGCCCCTAAATATTTGAGGCATAATGCAATTTTCATTGTTTAAATGCTTTACATTAAAATTACCCCCATTAATCCATAAATTGCACACCACTGTATAAATCTACCTAATATCTTTTTAAAAGAAAGCCTAATCACTACCAGATGTTGATGCTGAAGCTGAAGCTCCAATACTCTGGCCACCTGATGAGAAGAGCCCACTCATTGGAAAAGACCTTGATGCTGGGAAAGATTTATGGCAGGAAGAGAACAGGGCAACAAAGGACGAGATGGTTGGGGCATCACCAACTCAGTGGATGTGAGTTCGAGCAAACTCCGGGAGATAGTGAAGGACAGGGAAGTCTGACATGCTGCAATCCCTGGGGTTGCAAAAATGTGACTAAGCGACCGAACAGCAATCACTACCAGAAATAATTCAAGCTAAGAATGGTCTTCAGTAATATCAATGGTATCTAGAACCAAGCTGTAGCCTGGAATTTATCTAAAAATCAGATCTGTGTCTGCATTGTTCATATTCTTGTGATAAAAAGTTTGAGTCACTGAGTTGGGGCACTGGGGCTCCTATAAATATGAAAAAATAAAAACCAGTAGAATGAAGATGCTAGATATATGTGGGTTTCTGAGGTTACCACTGGAGATGTGAGCACCAAGATCAAGGACTTTGAGTAAGGATGGAAGAATGGCACAGTGAGGAAAGAACTGGACTATGACCCAGATATCCCAACTATAGCTTCAGGCTTAGTTTTGTCACCTCCCAAGTCTGGCCTTCAGCTTCATCATGTACAAAATGAGGCATTGGATTAGATGATCACCATGTTGAATTCTACAAAATCAGAGATTCTTAACTCTGCACTTGCTGCCTTAATGTTGTCAAACTCTGCATTTTTGTCATGTGGAAAACTGCATGCATTTAAAAATTATAATCTAAAACTTCATATAGTTTCAGAACATCATTTAATCATTTTCTAAACCAGAAATGGGCTGCATTTTACCCAGTGCAAGACTGTTGATCAAAACAATGCTACTAGTCTAATGTTTGGAGGAAACACCAGAGATTCTCTGAATTGCTTCTTTAGGAAACAATGATACCAAGTAATCATTAATTCATCAATACACTTTTGGAACCCTTATGTGCCCAGTTCTTTTCTGAACGTTGGCAAACAAGACATGAATGTTAATGCCATTTCCTTCCAAGAGCTTACAGTCCAATAAAAGAAAAAAATTAGTTCCAATTAAGATACAGCTTTTAAATGCTATGATAGGGCTGTAAACAGGGGGCTATGGAAGCTAAAATTCAAAATAAATTAAAAATTCAAATAAATATGTACTATATTGCCATATGCTTCCCTTGTGGCTCAGCTGGTAAAGAATCCGCCTGCAATGCAGGAGACCTGGATTCGATCCCTGGCTTGGGAAGATCCCCTGGAGAAGGGAAAGGCTACCCACTCCAGTATCCTGGACTGGAGAATTTCATGGACTACATAGTCAATGGGGTCGCAAAGAGTTGGACACTACTGAGCAACTTTCACTTTCACTTTCATATTGCCATATAATGATGAAGGTTATTTGTTGTTGAATCACTAATTCATGTCCGACTCTTTGCAACCCCATGAACTGTAGCATGCCAGGCTTTCCTGTCCTTCACTGTCTCCCTGAGCTTGTTCAGACTCATGTCCATTGAGTCAGTGATGTCATCCAACCAATTCATCCTCTGTTGCCCCCTTCTTCTCTTGCCTTCAATCTTTCCCACCATCAGGGTCTTTTTCAGTGAGTCAGCTCTTCACATCAAATGGTTAAAATACTGGAGCTTCAGCTTCAGCATCAGTCCTTCCAAAGAAGGTTACAAAGAACAGTAAAATAAGACATGGGAATACAGACTGGTGGAGGATTCCACGATTAGACAGAGTGTTCCACGTTTAGTTAGTGTCAGGGATAGTCTCTGCGTTGATGTGACATTTAGGCAGACTTGAATGAAGTGAAAGGGCACTTAGCATATTCAAGTGAATGTTCCAGGCAAAGGGAGCATCCACAGAAAAGCAGAAAGTGACAGGAAGGTTACCAAGATGAAAGGCTGCTGAGGACTAAATTATGCAGAGCCAGTTGGATATGATAAGGAGGCTGGATTTGCTTCTGGGAGGATGGAAAGCCACTGAAGGTTTTTGAACCAAAGATTGACATGATCACATTTTTAGTTTTTAAGGATGATTCTAGATGCTGTATAGAGAATCTACTATGAAGAGGCAGAGGCGGAGAACAAGAGTTGAAGCTGAGAGAAAAAAATTAGAAGATAATTTTTATACTCATGTTATTATACACACACGTATGTGCTTATGTCACTATATCATGGGTTATATTAATAAATAATTTCATAAATTATATTTCCATATTTATATTATAATTATATAAATCACATACATGCCACAATGTATTATTTTATAATGATACAAATAAAACATTCTTACATACCAAGAGTATCAGTAAATCAAACATATTTTATATATTTTCATATAGAGTTAGATCCAACAGAACCTGCCTGTGGATTTTCTATGAGAGGTGAAAGAAGAAAAGGCTTGTGGAAGACTCTTAAGTTTTGGCTTGAGCAACAATATGAGCAATGATGCCATTAACTGAGAGGGCAAAAAAAGAAAAAAAAGGTGAAGGTTTGGGAAGCAGGGCTGAGAATCAAAAGTTTTATTTTGGACATACTAAGTTTGGGGTGAATGTAGATGAGATGTCAAGTAAGCAGCGAGTTATCACGGTCTGGATAAACTGGTCAGAGAAGTCAGGGTTGGAAATACAAATCTAGATGTATCGTGTGTAGTAAGTCACAGGAGTGGATGAGCTGATGCAAGAAGTGGAAAAAGAAGAAAAGAATTATGATGACTGCGCTACAAAGTACCCCAACATTTCCAAATCATAAGGAGAAACCAGCAAAGGAGATATTAAGAGGAGAGTGTCATCATGGTAGCAGAGCGGTCTACTTCAAGGAATGCTGCTAAGAAGGAGAAGTCATAAGAACTAAAGAACTGCTCGTTGGACGTAACAAGCTGTTCTTATTCCCCGAACACTGTTCCAGATGGCCACATTGCTGTCAATCTCTTCAGGCCTTTACCCAAAAGTTACCTTTTTGATGATGTTGGCAATGGCCACATGATCAGTAATGTCAACCCACTCTCCCAGTTATTTGTATCCCCTTACTCAGCTTTATTTCTTTTCCTTAGCACTTTTTCACTATGTAATAGACTAGATGTTTTACTTACTGTCCATTTCCTTCCTTTGAATTTTAAAGAACAAGCAATAGACACAAAATAGAGTCACTTACGCCAAGCCCCAGGCCACCAAACTGAGACTTTACTAAATAACAGTCTCAGCTCTCCCAGAAATAAAATCTCAAAGCCAGTCCATCAGGAACAGGCTGATCAGCACGAGGTAGGTGATCTGCCTCATAGACCCCTGCCATCCCCTAAAGGCAAGTACCCTTGCAATAACCCACCCACTTTTCACCTAGGATAACTTCCTTGTTCCCATTCCCTCCTGCTGATAAAAGTCTTTCACTTTGTACAGTTCCTGGGAGCTCCCTGGCTTCCAAGGTGGCTCAGTAGTAAGAATCTACCCGCCAATGCAGGAGACATGGTTTGATCCCTGGGTCGTGAAGATCCCCCAAAGGAGGAGATGGCAACCCACTCCTGTATTCTTGCCTGGGAAATCCCACGGACAGAGGAGCCTGGCAGGCTATAGACCATAGAATCACAAAAGAACCGGACACAACTTAGGGACCAGGCATTTTTAGGAGTTCCTTGCTATCTACTAGATCAGATGTTGCCCAGGTAAAATCAATTTTTTGTTTAAATAAGTGCTTAAAATTTTTAACATGGGTAGTTTATCTTTCAACAAGAATAAATCCATTAGAAAAGACAGGAATTTCTGTCTTTTTTATTCATTGCTGTTTCCTTAGCACATAGAACAGTGCCTGGTATCCAGCTGACACTAAGCACTTAATAAATATTGATTGAATGAATGAACAAATCCATCAAGTACTACATCAGATCTAGGAGCTCTACAAATTTGGACTTTTTTCCTTTCTTTTCAAATCAAAGCTTACCTTTGGGCATGGACCTATCTTCCTTTAGTGAAAAGCAAATACATAAAGGAAGAGATACGTGCATATTTCTTGAAAATGTTGAAAGACTAGCTTGTTAAAAGTTTACCAGATACTATTTAAACCATTGTATAGACTTGATAATGAAAGGATATATAAGGCAGTGTGGCCACTCTCAAGGGACATTCAGTATGATGGTGAATGAAGACTTGTAAACAGGAAAACTATGAACAATAATGCCGTAAGTACAAACACAGGTAAAAATCAATGAAAAAACGAAAGTGAAAGTCGCTCAGTCATGTCTGACTCTGCGAGACCTCATGGACTATACAGTCCATGGAATTCTCCAGACCAGAATACTGGAGTGGGTAGCCTTTCCCTTCTCCATGGGATTATCCCAACCCAGGGATCAAACCCACGTCTCCCACACTGCACGCAGATTCTTTACCAGCTGAGCCACAGGGAAGCCCAAGAATACTGGAGTGGATAGCCTAGCCCTTCTCCAGAGGATCTTCCTGACCCTTTTCTTTTATTAAGCCTCTGTTGGTTTTACCTGTTTTTGCACTGTGTCTCCAGACAGCTGGAATTTTGGGTCAGACTCTACCTGTGCATGATGGGGAGCACAATGCCAGAAAAAGTCTGAGACTTAAGTCATCTGTTCACTGAATATTCATCGACATCTCAGCACCATGTTAGACACGGGGGATACAATAAACAAAAGAAACACAGCCACTTCCTTTAAAGAATTTGATCTAGCAGGGGTTATGATCTATCTGTGTGAAGGCAGTGCTTCAAAAAAGCAGCTGTTAAAATGCTTTTAAGGTTCTCAGTCAACCAGTTCTAAGTAGCTGAATTACACATCTCACCAGCCTACACTGAAGAAGCAGATGCGATGGTCTGATGAATGGTTCTTAGTGAAAACATCCAAGCACACCTCATCGCTGGCCCAGTAGTTACAGAAAAGGTACAAGGTTTTATTTGAGCAAAGGGGGACAACAGAGCCATATACATTTTTTTTTAAAGAAATGCATTTAGCTTTGGCATTTCACACTGAGACGTGGCGCTGGAAGGCTAGATGCTGGGATGAAAAACGTATAAATTATAACATTTCAGCATATTTTCTTTAGTTTTTCAGATAATTTATTTCTAAGTACTGGCCACCTTCTGTACGATATTCCATTGCACTTGCCAACTTCCAAACTGAAAAGATTCCAAGGAACCCAATGCCCTGGCTCACAGCAGGAGAAGGGAAAACAAATTAATTTTCAAGGGTTAATGCTACAAATTCTTATAAAACAGTTGGAAGTCAAATGCAAATAAGTATTTATATGGTTGTATAATTTTTATTAATAATTTTATACTTATAAATTTTTTATAAGTATAAATGTCTATACATTAGTGGGGGAAAAAAACTTCAGGCAATCATGCTTCCTTCAGGGAAGACCACCATTACATCAGATCATTTCTCAAATCTTCCTAAGCCACCACGTCCTTTCACTAACAGCCATGAAGAGAGAAACTTACTTCTCAGATTTAACAAGGTTTCTGAGTCTGAAAAGTGTTTATAAGGACGCTGACCAATTAATCAGGAATCACGCAAGGTTTTCAATATTTTCTAATGATTAAAGTTAGAATTATTTTTAAAAAATGGCATCTAGTAATCTATTTCTAATGAAAAATTTAGAAGAATATACAGAAATGTGTGCAACTGTTGTCCAAGAAAAGAGTAATATGACATTGACTTCCATGACTATTAAAAAAATATAACACTTCCCTCCACACCTCCAGCACAAATTCTTAAAATGTCAAAGCATAATCCTCATTTAATTCTGTCAATAACATATTGGAGGAAAAAGCATTTGAGTAAATGAATGGAGAGATTCCCGGGGTCAAGTGTGTTTGCGGTGTAGCAGTAATAATAGACGTGTTGAACAGTGCTGACAAGCCAAAGGGTGGAGACAAAGGAGATAATTTAGGGGTGGGAGGGGTAATGAAACCATCTCAGAGAAGGCTATGGTATTGGTGATCTCATAACTATTTTTTACATAACTCACTAGTATTGTTTTCCTGTCCAGGTGAACAAGCTATACCCCTCCTCTCATGAGAAAGGTACAAATGCATAAAACTAAGTTGGCATGATAATGTTTTGTCAAAAAAGCCACTTCGGAGGTTCCCATTTGTTTCCTTCTCTCCACAGCTACAAAGGCAACTATGTCTATGATTTCAATATACGACATCCCTTCTGGCCATGGGGAATGTGCTCAACAGAATGAAGAAAAACTGGGCGTGCAATCAACACCCACAGAAGTGCTTCTCAACAAATGATGGATGAGGAGTCCAGAGAAATATACCCAGCTTTCTTCCTCCCCGGCTTTGATAGCTCTGAGGCGTGATGTATCTATTTCACTTCTGCAGGCCTGAGCCCATCGCCAAATCTGGTGAATGAGTTGATAACACCCCATTTAGTGTCTTTTTCCCCTTCCCCCACTCTTCCATGTGTGTTTCTTGGGGTCACCTCCCAAACGAACCACTCTGCATGCAAATCGCTATCTCTGGGTTTATTCTGAGATAACCCAATCAGAAATACATGGCAGATCTTATGCTTCCACTGTACACAGGTTTTCTTTATTTGTTTTAATTGAAGGATAATTGCTTTACAATATTATGTGGGTTTCAACCATATCAACATGAATCAGCCATAGGTATACACGTGTCCCCTCCCTCTTGAAACTTCCTCCCACCTCCCACCCCATCCCACTCCTCTAGGTTGTCACAGAGCACTGGATTTGAGCTCCCTGCAAATTCCTACTGGCTATCTAATTTTACATATGGTAACATATATGTTTCAATGCTACTCTCTCACATAGGTTTTTAAATGTGGGTCAGAGTTCACATTATAAATACAAAAACAGGTTAGACTCTGAGAAGCTTTTAATTAGCCTATGTGTTGGACAAGCAGAAGTTATACTGGGACTTCATATAACTTTCTCCCTGTGAGGGATTAAGAGCCAAGAAGATTGCTCTCCTGCCTTAAAAAAAATTAGATTTATGTGTGAAAATAAGTTTTTCTATTTTCTCACATTGGACAACAGCCAGAGCAAGACTGTGACCTGTAAGAGAAGAAAAACAAATGAAGTGATCTTTATACTTTCTCCAAGTTATTGCCTAGAGGCAGCTCTAGAGCCACAGGGAAGGAGAAGCCTGAGGAAGTTCCCTAGGGCTTCCCAGGTGGCACAAGTGCTAAAGAATCCACCTGCCCACCCAGGAGATGCAGGAGACATGGGTTCGATCCCTGGGTCGGGAAGATCCCCTGGAGGAGGAAACGGCAACCCACTCCGGTATTCTTGCCTGGACGATTCTATGGACAGAGAAGCCTGGTGGGCTACAGTCCAAGGGGTTGCAAAGAGTCAGACACGACTGAGCAACTGAGCACTCAGACACAAGGACACTCAGGATCTGTCTCCTGCAGCAGAGGAGCTCAAGAGGGCTGGGGCAGCCAGAATTCTTGAAGTAGGGTACCAGGAAGGGGCGAGCTGCAGAGAAAGAGCTTCTGAAATCTGAAGAGGCCTTTTGAGATTTTGCAGGATGCTGGTCAACACTCCACACCACCATGGGAACATCCTCCTGAGGAAACTCTCAGAGATCAAATCAGATTAAGAGGAGTTTGCCTCTTCATGCACCAGAGAGGAAAACATTGATAATCCATGGAACTTGGATAGAGTCCTCAGAAAGCTGTCACCTGAGTAATCAGTTAAACTAGCCCTAGATGAAAAGCTGCTGTGGTGGTGGTGGTTTAGTCTCTAAGTCGTGTCTGACTCTTGTGACCCCGTGGACTGCAGCCCACCAGGCTCCTCTGTCCCTGGGCAGATTTTTTACCAACTGACCCACCAGAGAAGCCCCCAAAGCTGCCGTGGACCTGCCAAAATAAAGCATAAAAGCAAGAATTGAAAAGGTCAATGTGATCCTAAGTAGCTTAACTGTTCGCTAAAACCAAGCCCAACACTTCTATCCCCTTGGCTTTCATGCCTACACCATCAAAGAATAAAACAGCACAATGTTCAAAGAATTCTACATCCAGTAAAACTTACCAGGTTTGTAAAGCAGCAGAAAAAATATGACTCCTAAGCAGGAGGGGGAAATATCAGTTAACAGAAACAGACCCAAGAATGGCAGAAAAGGTGAAATGAACAGACAAGGACCTTAAAGCAGAACTTGATAAATGGGCTCAAGAGTGTAGAGAAGGTACATACATAATGGGGAGGGAAATGGGAGACATTAAAAGATCCAAATGGAACTTCTGATTATGCATGCCTGAATGAATGAAACTGAATGTCTGAATGTCTGAAAGGAGAAATTGCAAAGAATGATAAAGACTTCACTGAGCCAGCAGGATTTCACCCGCTACATCCCCCTCTGGCCCCAGGCCTCAGGGACTTTGCACTGGCTGCTGCCTCCTCCAGGAGCCCAGATTGTGTCTGACTTGCTCCCTTTCCCCTGCAGGTCTGTGCTCTGATGTCCCCATCTCTGGGAGGCGCCCCTGCCTATCCCATTTAAACCCCTATTCTCCAACTTACTTCTCAACCTCTTTCCCTGATTTATTTTTCTCCAGAGAATGCTGTGCTTAGTCATTCAGTTGTGTCTGACTCTTTGTGACTCCATGGACTATAACCGGCCAGGTTCCTCTGTCCATGAAATTCTCCAGGCAAGAATACTGGAGTTGGTTGCCATTTCCTCCTCCAGGGGATGTTCCTGACCCAGGGATTGAGCCCATGTCTTCTGCGTCTCCTGCATTGCAGACTGATTCTTTACCCACTGAGCCATTGGGGAACCTCTCCATAGAATATTTCACCATATACCTTGCTTCCACTTGTGGTAAAGAACTCGCCCGCCAATGAAGAAGATGTAAGAGACACAGTTTCCATCCCTGGGTCAGGAAGATGCCCTGGAGAAGAGAATGGCAACCCACTCCAGTATTCTTGCCTGGAGAATCCCATGGACAGAGGAGCCTGGTGGGCCCAGTCCACAGGGTCAAAAAGAGTCGGACAAGATGGAAGCAACTTAGCATGCACTTTCAGCGTATGTGGTCTTTCTTCTGGTGGGGTTCGGTCACTTTTCCTCACTAAACTATAACTTTCTTAAGGGCAGAGACTTTTTTTTCCCCCTGTGTTTGCTGTCTCCCTAACAAGTACTTCAGTTCCTGGCACATCATAAGTGGTCAAAGAATATATGTCAAGTGAATATTTTAGAAAAATAACTCTGGTTCCAAGGTACATGGACAGTCTATCACAACACAAAAGAAATAGAAAATCAAGTTTTATAAAAATGTGACAGAACATCTTTTGGTATTATATCTTCTGACATCACTATATATCTTCATATTCGTAACTGCATGTTCTCAGCATTTCCCTACTCCTTTTCTCTCTTGTTAATAAACCAAAGACTATTTTTTTTCCCTCCCCTGATCAACACAGAAACCGAAACACTCAAAGGTTCTAAAAGAAATGCAAAACAGAGAAATTTGGTAGCAATGCAAACTTTTTTTATTTCCTGCGTTTAAAGATTAGGCGCCACATTAGGAGCCCTAACACAGATGAGTTAAGGCCATATCGGAGAGGAGAGGAAAGTTTAGCGGTGACTAACTGAAAAAGAAGTTTAGGGCTAAGTTCTCGGGAGTGGGAGGGGAGAACAGGACCATCTGAGGAGCATCAACAAGCCAACCTTGAGTGGTCCCTACACTGGACACTGAGCCCTTAATGGAGAGATGGACACTTTTTGTGAGTCAGGATGTGAAGAAAAGCTTCACCCTTCAGATAAAGTAGAGCCAGACAGAGCCAGGTAAGAATTTCCCTATTAGATGAGATTTTTCTTTAAATGAGAAGAAATTATTAAAAAAAGAGGAGCACTGACTGGAGAACCTAGGACTGGAATGCAAACATGATTTTCTTTGCCTATAAACTATTTAATGGCACAAGGAATCACATGCCAAAGACTTGGGTAAGAGAAGCGACCTAATCCACTCTAAGAAGAAAAGCACAGTCAAATTCTCATTAAAGTTAGAATTTTTAATAGTCTCTACTACAAATTCTCCTTTAATAATGAGAATTTCTTACATCTGAGTCAGTTGATGACCCTGCATATGCAATTCCAATTACTTCTTAAGACATTCTTTGTAAATTTTATTCCTAGGACCTCTGCCTTTAGGAAAAATGACTCCTTGTATTCTTAGTATTGACAGAGACCAATCTCAACCTGCCAAAGCCTTGGTTATCAACCTTCAGTGAGCATGGGAATCCATGAGAGGGCTTGTTAAAGACTGAATGTGGACCCCACCCTGGGAGGTTCTGACTCACAAGTCTGAGAGGAGGCCTCAGCATCTGCAGTTTTAACAAACTCCTAGATGATGCTGCTGGTGCAGGTACTACAGTTTAAGAGCCACTGACGGAACATTTTAATTAAAGGGTTAAAACGTCTCTGGCTTCTGGTATCTGCTTTGTCTCTTGTACAACTTGCAACGCAACTTGCTGGCACACGGTGGGCTCTCACTAGATCTTTGTTGAATGAATGAGATTGGCTTGTTTCCAAAGTCATATGAAAGCCATCAGGTATCATCATATCCATATGAATTTTTTTACCAATTATAAAGGCAAACTTCTACTTTATGAACATAGCTTGTAAATGAAATAGACACTATAGAATAAGACTTAGCTTTCTGTGCTATTTAATAAGTTGAGGCTTTTATTCGACACCATAAAAAACACAGGTGTTAAAATACTTTATCTTGACCTAATGGGAAAGTTGAACTGATAGACAAATCAGTAACTCAAGTCAATGAAAGGCTAAATGATATCATGTTTCTGGTATCAACTCAAGTTTCACAGTAGTTCAAAAACCAAAAAAGGAAAGTGGGGTGCAAATACTTAAGACTTCACATCACATACAGCAACATAATAAACACTGAAAACAAAAAAACCTGGGCTGGATCATCATCAAGCGTTTGTCGTAAGCTAATGTTTTTGAGCAGATGCCATATTTGTATGCAATAGTTGGTCAATAATAAGAATATGCAGTGAAGAATATGTCATATTAAATAGTACTTTAAACTTTTTAGCATTACACTTTGTGAGACACTATTACATTTTGGGGTTATCAAAATAAGAGACTGTCATTTAAAAATAATTTGTTTCTAAAAGAGGAAAAAGAAACCAGTAACTATAATGATGATTCAAATAATGGTGCATCATACTCAAAGAATCATGTAAACAAGCAAAACACAGAAATTTAAAAAAAAAACTTCCTATCCTAACACTTAATACCAGGGATCTATTTTCAGCAAAATCACACCATCTGTCTTGTTCATTTAATGTTGCTCATTCAAACCTTAATATTTTTTAATTTGGATCATATTTAATTTGTAAATCTGCTGGCTTTATAGTTATATGTATAGTTAAAAACTGTAAACATATAGATGTTATATAAAGTTTTATATGTGTACACATTTGAATAGCTTTGCCTGCAATAATCTGCCTGCATTGCAGGAGATATGGATTGGATCCCTGGGTTAGAAGACCCCCAGAGGAGGAAATGGCAACCCGCTGCACCTGGGAAATTCCAGATAGAGGAGACTGGTGGGCTACAGTCCATGGGGTCCCAAGAATTGGACATGACTTAGCAACTAAACCACCACCACACATATGAATAATTTTATTAAAAAATGTTTACTGATGAGAACTTTGTTTCTGTAATTGTTTCCATAGACATTATCCAATGTTATCACTGTCTTAAGCACCTTTCTTATATCTAATCTTGCCTCAACTCTATTCCTTTCATTGCAGCCAGAGTGACAGATGTAAAATATAAATCTTATAATGACCCTTCCCTCTGATACACTTTCCGATGGCTCTCTCTTTTCATCTGGATAAACTCTAAGTTCCCTAAGATGTCACAGAATGTCTTCATGTCCTGCCCCTTCTTATCTCTCCAGACTCGAGGCTGACATCTCCTTGCCTCTACCCATAGTCACTTGAACCACTAGTGATTCTCTGTGTTTGTTCTTACTTGAATCAAATGTTTATTCTCATTTGTCTCATTTGTCTGAGCTGTTCCATCTGCCCAAAGTGCTATTCCCATAATTTCACTGGACTTACTTAACTCCATGTTTTTGTAAGATTCAGCTTAGATATCAGTTCCTCTCTAAGTTTTTTGCTGACCTCTTCCAGAGCACTCTAGATTACCCATAGCAATATGCATCATAGTCACACTCAATTATCATGTTCTATTTTCTTGTTTGCATTCTGCCAAGAGTTTGCAGACTTTTCCAAAGGTGTATCAATATTAATATTACTGAATTCCTCCCAAAACTTTGGTGTACAGAATGGACTGAGCAAACTTTCTAAAACGTAAGACTGAAACTCAATGATAGAATAAATAGGTCTGAATTTTAATAAACCAAGACACTGTCCCATTAACAGCCACTGAGACCCTTCTCCAGCCAGCAGGAAGACTGGAATGCTGAGCTGTAGTAAATATCTGAAGCCCCTCCCTGATCATGCCTTTGCTCCTTGCAGATACTAAATACCCACATGCTTGAATTAAGAATAGCTCCACTATCTCCTATTCTGGATGCTCCACAAAGGTAGAAACTGTCCCACTGCATCCCAGTGCCAAGTATGTGGTAAATGCTTCGTAAACATTGGTTGCTTATTGTCACCTAATCATGGTTACTGACTAGCCTTATTCCTGGTCATTGTTGTTGGTTAGTCGCTAGTCCTACGACCCCTTGGACTGTAGCCCACCAGGCTCCTCTGTCCACGGGATTTCCTAGGCAACAGTACTGGAGTGGATTGCCATTTCCTTCTCCAGGGGATCTTCCAAACCCAGAGATCACACCCACATTTCCTGCCTTGGCAGGCAGATTCCTTACTACTGAGCCACCAGGGAAACCCATGTCTGGTCATTAGTATATGATGAAAGTTAATTCAGACAGCCAATTAGATATTTCCTGAATGCTCAGTGACTGACTCAAATATACTTTCACTCCACATCACTTTCCTTTTTATTTTTGTTTTCTTCTTCTTTTGTACTCAACTTTAAAAAACAAGGCAGATGATGGGCAGAATGGTTTTGATTTGGTTCTGTTTTTCTTTATGGAGAGAAGAGGTGGGAAACATGAGGAATGGATTTGGACAATGAAGACAGGAAAAGTAGAAAGATATCTTCTGGTTTTTTTACCCCTTCGAAGCCAAAATTAATAGTCAGTGCTAACGTAACCGCTAAATTTCTACTTATGAAAAAGAAATCTGAAGGGCCTACCATTCATTTGAGTACTTGTGAGATATGACCTTCTTGTTATGTATCTATAACTTGAATCAATGTATTAGTGCAATAAACAGTAATTAGCCTAAAATAAGAAAATTAGTTTTTCAGAATGAAAGTTGTAATAATAAAACCTTATTCACTGTGCAACTTTAAATATGTGAATCTTTATGAAAGAGAACTGTTTAAGTATTTTAAATAAAAACTAAAAGGAGAAGAGTTTACAGACTTGATTTTGGCAGCAAATAGATATGATAATATAATATTAATATTAATTTATCTAAGTACTTTATAAATTTATTTTCCAGATTTCCTTTCTTTTAAACCATCAAGACTAGGTGGTTAAAGACAAAAACTAGAAATTACTATGTTATACTATTTACAAAGAAAGCATCTGGAAAAGGGATTTAATTATAGTATTTGAGAGCAGAAACACTACCCTTAATCATTGTTCATGGATTTGCTAAACTAGAGTATTATATGGTAAATAGTGTTCAAATCTTTCAAGAGAGAAATTATATATTTCTTATTTTAAGAAGGTTGTGAGGATTAAATAGTTAACACACATAAAGAATTTTAAAATGAAAAGCTTCCTTCCCTTTAAATGTCACTGAAATCACTAAACAATGACAATCAATACCCCCTTCTTAAACTTTGGAAAGGTTTATCCAGTACTCGGCAATTATCTAACTTTTCATATTAGAACCAAAATTTGAGCGCCATGCATCTGTGCTAAGTCACTTCACTCGTGTCTCACTCATTGCAACCCTGTGGACTGTAGCCCACCAGGCTTCTCCGTCCACGGGATTCTCCAGGCAAGAATTCTGGAGTGGGTTGCCATGCCCTCCCAGAGGGGATCTTCCCAACCCAGGGATTGAACTCAGGTCTCCTGTGTTGGCAGTTGGGTTCTTTACCACTAGCACCACCTGAGAAGTCCTTTAGCCCCATATCCACGAATAAAAGTGTTCAGCTCTTTTTAAAAACAGAAGGAACAGTTAAAAAAAAAAAAAAAAAGAAGAAGAAGCAACAGTTAGAACCAAACATGGAACAACAGACTGGTTCCAAACTGGAAAAGGAGTAGGTCAAGGTTGTATAGTGTCACCCTGCTTATTTAACTTATATGCACAGTACCTCATGCAAAAAGCCAGGCTGGATGAAGCACAAGCTGGAATCAAGATGGCTGGGAGAAATATCAATAACCTCAAATATGAAGATGACACCACCCTCACAGGAGAAAACAAAGAGGAACTAAAGAGCCTCTTGATGAAAGTGAAAAAGGAGCATGAAAAAGTTGGCTTAAAATTCAACATTCAAAAAATGAAGATCATAGCATCTGGTCCCATCACTTCATGGCAAATAGATGGGGGAAATAATGGAAACAGTGACAGACTTTATTTTCTTGGGCTCGAAAATCACTGCAGATGGTGACTGCAACCATGAAATTAAAAGATGCTTGCTCCTTGGAAGAAAAGCTATGATCAACCTAGACAGCATATTAAAAAGCAGAGATATTACATTGCTGAATAAAGTCCATCTAGTCAAAGCTATGGTTTTTCCACTGATCATGTATGGATGTGAGAGTTGGACTATAAAGAAAACTGAGCAGTGAAGAATTGATGCTTCTGAACTGTGGTGTTGGAGAAGACTCTTGAGAGTCCCTTGGATTGCAAAGAGATCAAACCAGTCCTTCCTAAAGGAAATCAGTTCTGAATATTCATTGGAAGGACTGATGCTGAAGTTGAAGCTCCAATACTTTGGCCACCTGATGCAAAGAGCTGACTTTTTAGCAAAGACCCTGATGTTGGGAAAGACTGAAGGCAGGAGGAGAAGGGGATGACAGAGGATGAGATGGTTGGTTGGCATCACTGACTCAATGGACATGAGTTTGAACAAACTCTGGGAGATGGTGAAGGACAGGGAAGCCTGGCACGCTGCAGTCCATGGGGTTGCAAAGAGTCGGACATGACTGAGTGACTTAACAATAATATCATTCAGTTCAATTTAGTTTTCTAAGACAAAAAGTGCCCAACCTAAAAATGATATTATTAAGATTGCTGAACCACATTTACTTTTCAGAATTTGATGTAATACACAAATGCCCAATTTCAAATTTTTCTGCAATGAGAAAAGATTTAGAACAATATAAAATATTTATTATTTATAGAGCAGCTTCAAAACTCTATGTGGTATATTTGTAGAGTTTTGTTTTTTATGTTTCTCTTAAAAGCAATGGGATATTCAGGATTGATTATTCCTGGCACTCAATTTGTTTATTTGCCTTTTTACTCTCTAGAATTTGGAGCTACTGGTAAGATAACCACGTATCTGAGTTTAGACTCTGGTAGCAAACAAGAGTCTCTGTAAGAGTCTGTTTCCATGGTAACCTCTTGAGGTAAAGAAAAAAATTTTTAAGTATAAGAAAATAAGCCAAAGAGAATTAGAATTAGTACAGAACTTAAGAATATCTGACAGTATGTTGCTATTCATTTTTTCTGAAAGAAGAGATGTTAAAAAAATGCCCAGTAAATGTGATTATCACCCACATCTATAAAAATTATTCAAGATTTAAATCCCAGGATAACTAATTCAGCCTAATGTTTTATTAAATCCTTAGTCTTATTTGTCCTTCCCTGAAAGAATCTGTACACAAGTGAGACTCCACAAACAATGCTAACAGTTGTTTGTTGCAATATTTATTTTTTTTTAATAGGCCCTGAAGAAAGTACATCACATATTTTTATTCAATAGAGGGGAGCAGGTAGATTTAGTAAAGAATCAAGGATATTAAAGAATTGAGGCTGTTATAATGTTTGTGATAAATTATTGCAATAAAGTTGGTATTCTAAAGAAAAAGAAAATAAGCCAGACTTAAGGGGGAAAAGCTTCCCGAGTGGCACAGTGGTAAAGAATATGTCTGCCAATGCAGGAGATGTGGCTTCGATCCCTGGGTTGGGAAGATCCCCTGGAGAAGGAAACGGCAACCCACTCCAATATTTTTGCCTGGAAAATTCCATGGATAGAGGAGCCTGGCAGGCTACAGTCCATGAGGTCACAAAGAGTCTGACACAACTAAGTACGGATGCTCAAGAAGGGGAAAAAACATGGGGGAGGGGGATGGAGATGAAGAAGGCATAATTCTGAAGGGTTCTGAACAAGTTCCATGAAAGAGCTTGAAGCATCAGAGCAGGAATTCCCAGTCTTGGCAATACTGACATTTCGTGCCCAAAAGGTCTGGGTTTGGAGAGCTGTCCTGTGCATTGTAGGATGTCCAGCAGCATCGTTGTTGCTGCTGCTGCTAAGTCACTTCAGGCATGTCCAACTCTGTGTGACCCCATAGATGGCAGCCCACCAGGCTCCCCCGTCCCTGGGATTCTCCAGGCAAGAACACTGGAGTGGGTTGCCATTTCCTTCTCCAATGCATGAAAGTGAAAAGTGAAAGTGAAGTCGCTCAGTTGTGTCCGACTCTTTGCGACCCCATGGACCGCAGCCTACCAGGCTCCTCCATCCATGGGATTTTCCAGGCAAGAGTACTGGAGTGGTGCCGTTGCCTTCTCCAAGCAGCACTGTTAGCCTCCACTTATTAAATACTTGTAGCACTCCTCATCCAACCTCATCCTCTGCCAGATGGGACAACCAGAAAACAACTCCAGATATCGCCCAATGTCCCCAGGGCAGCGGGGCTGGAGTGGGGGTGCAGGGGACTAGGGGAAAGGATGCAGAGACAAAATCATCTCCAGTGGAAAACCAGGGACAGAATTTGGCACAAAAACACCCTTGGAAGTACCTGTATAAAACCACCCCTGGGAGCTCTGTGATAAGAAGAGGAGGCAAAAGAGTCAGAAATGACAGATGATGCCACCAAAAGCTGTGACTAATTGGCTCCAATAACTGGAGGGGGGGCAGGGGGCAGAGAGAGTGCTGATGGTAAGAGCTGCCTTTGAGTGGTGTCTGTTGGGAACAGACGCTTGGGCCACAGCCCTAAGTAACTGCCTATGGAAAGCACCACAGCTGATACCCGAAAGTGAGGATCGTGGTAGTCTGCTGTAGGTTCTTTAATGAAAGAAAGAGTCTAATAGCATCTTCTAGGAAACTTGACCAGCTTAAATAGCTTTCTTGCAGGGGGTTCACTGAGTTTCATTTAACTCATTAAATATTTATTGAGCACTCCGTGTGTGCTGTGGATTTCCCAAATGGCTCAGCGTAAAAAAAAATCTGCCTGCCAACCTAGGAAACTCAGGAGATACAGGTTGATCCCTGGGTCGAGACAATCCCCTGGAGTAGGAAACGGTAACCCACTCCAATATTCTTGCCTGGAGAATCCCATGGACAGAGGAGCCTGGCATGCTACAGTCTTCGGGGTCACAAGAGAATCAGACACAACTGAGTGACTGAGCATACACGAATGCACACACAGTGCGTGTCAGGCCCTGTGCTGACCATCAGGAATGCAGTGATGAAAACAGCCTACCCTCAAGGAACTTAGGCTCTAGAGAGAAACACAATTACAACAAATCTGGTCTTAAGATTCCCAGTATAGGTTCAGTTCAGTTCAGTTCAGTCGCTCAGTCATGTCCGACTCTGCAACCCCATGAATCGCAGCACGCCAGGCCTCCCTGTCCATCACCAACTCCCAGAGTTTACTCAAACTCATGTCCATCGAGTCGGTGATGCCATCCAGCCATCTCATCCTCTGTTATCCCCTTCTCCTCCTGCCCCCAATCCCTCCCAGCATCAGGGTCTTTTCCAATGAGTCAATTCTTTGCATGAGGTGGCCAAAGGATTGGAGTTTCAGCTTCAGCATCAGTCCTTCCAATGAACACCCAGGACTGATCTTTAGGATGGACTGGTTGGATCTCCTTGCAGTCCAAGGGACTCTCAAGAGTCTTCTCCAACACCACAGTTCAAAAGCATCAATTCTTCAGCAGTCAGCTTTCTTTATAGTCCTACTCTCACATCCATACATGACCACTGGAAAAAACCATAGCCTGGACTACGACGACCTTTGTTGGCAAAGTAGTGTCTCTGCTTTTTAATATGCTGTCTAGGTTGGTCATAACTTTCCTTCCAAGGAGTAAGTGTCTTTTAATTTCATGGTTGCAATCACCATCTGCAGTGATTTTGGAGCCCCAAAAAAATAAAGTCTGACACTGTTTCCACTGTTTCCCCATCTATTTCCCATGAAGTGATGGGAAGTATAGGGTTAGGGTTAGTCAAAAAGGAGTTCAGTCCTCTACACTGATAACCACAACATAACTAAAATTTCAAAATCATAGTGCGCTTCATTTTTAAAGAGCAAAAACTGCTTAGCTTGTTTCTGTATTCAAAAAATGCTCTATTTTTTTTCCCTCTCATTTTAAATTTCTCAACCATTTCACTGGCATTTCAGGCAGCTGCTATTTCTCCATTTCAGAGCAATCAATATATGAACATGTGAAATAGCAAAAAAAAAAAAAAAAAAA